>NC_086115.1:60675350-60997168 GCF_963921235.1 Mobula hypostoma
TTAATAGAAGTTCTTTTTTCTTTTGCAGTCCAAATGCAGTATTAAGGTTAAGATTTAATCACTTTGCCACTGAATGTAGCTGGGACCATATGTATGTATATGATGGCGATTCAATATATGCACCTTTGATAGCTGTATTCAGGTATGCTTGATAATTTTGTGACTTCAAACTTTCTATGTGATCTTCAAACGTTCTGCTGTAACTTTTGTCCCAATGTTAGTAGGTTGAATGAGGTCTTAGATGATTTTTAATAGATAATTTGCAATGCAAATATTTGAAGGGTTAATTCTGTTGTTTTATGTCTAACACAGAGTCTTTGCATTTAGAATTAACTCTTGTTTCAACTCTGCAGACTTGAGCATTTAATTTAAACAGAATTTTCAAGCAATTTTGCATCCTGAAGTGCTGCAGGTGTCCTCTTTGGGTGAAGTGTTAAACGAATGCCCCACTCCTTTTGGGTAAAGTTTAAACAAAATCCACTAACATTTGTACAGGACCAAGGGATTGGGTCTTAGAAAGAGTAAATTCTGAAACAAACTAAATAAGTCATCTTGTCTTTTAACCTTTTATTTGATAGGTATTTAATGTTTTTGTTTCATACCATATGTTTTTAAAAAGTTCCTGGGATGGGGAAACATTGAAAATTTCACTCTGCCCTTAGGGACTTCCTGTTTTCAAAGCTAGCTAGCAACATTTAAACTAGGTTTAAACTAGAGTTGCAAGGGGAGGGGAACAGTTAGTGGAGAGGTTGTGGAGGCAGATGTTGGTAAGTTAGGAATGAAAAAGTTGAGTACAGTGCGAGAAAATCGGTAAGGGTGAATAGAGGACTTAAGGTGTTGTATTTGAATGCGCGCAGTGTATGAATAAGGTAGATAGACTTGCAGCATAGTTGCAGATTGGCAGGTATGATGTTGTAGCTGAATCATGGCTGAAAGGTTATAGCTAGGAGCTTAATGTCCAAGAATACACATTGTATCGAACGAATATGCAGGAGGAAGAGAGGATGGTGATGGTAAGAATTAAATCAAATAATTAGAAAGAGGTGACATAGGGTCGGAACATGTTGAGTCGTTATGGTTAGAGCAATGAACTGCAAGGGTAAAAAGACCCTGATGAGAGTCATATACAGAGCCCCAAACAGTAGTAAGGATGTTGCCTACAAATTACAATGGGAGACAGAAAATCCATGCCAAAAAGGCAATATTACAATAGTTACATGGGACTTCAATATGCAGGTAGATTGGGAAAATTGGTTAGTGCTGGATTGCAGGAGGGGAGATTTCTAAAGTGCTTATGGGATGGCTTTTCAGAGCAGCTCGTGGTTGACCCTACCAGAGGATCAGCTATTCTGGACTGGATGTTATGGAATGAACAAGAATTGATTAGAGAGCTTTAGTTAAAAGAACCCTGAGGGGAAAGTAATTGTAATATGATCGAATTCGCCCTGAAATTTGAGAAGGAGACACTAAAGTCAGATATATTGGTCTTACAGTGGAGTAAAGGGAATTACAGAGGCATGAGAGAGGAGTTGGCCAGAATTGATTGATAACGAACACTGGCAGGGATGATGGTAGAGCAGCAATGGCTGGAAATTTTGGAGCCAATCCAGAAGGCACAGGATATACACATTCCAAAGAGGAAGAAGTATTCTAAAGGAAAGGTAATACAACCATGGCTAACAAGAGAAGTCAAGTCACCATAAAAGCCAAAGGGAGGGCATATAATACAGCAAAAATTAGTGGGAAGTTAAGAGAATGGGGAAGTTTTCAAATACCAACAGAAGGCAACTAAACAAGTCATTAAGGTAAAGATGGAATATGAAAGTAAACTAGCCAATAATATTAAAGAGGATACCAAAAGTTTCTTCTGATAGATTAAATGTAAAAAAGAGGGGAGAGAGGATATTGGACCACTGGAAAACTGGGGAAGAACAAAATAGCGGATGAATCAAGTAACTATTTTGCATCAGTCTTCATTGTGGAAGTTGCAGGTGTCAGAGGGCATGAAGTGTGTGAAGTGTGAAGTTATTAGAATTAGAGTGATGGTTCATGGGGAAACTGAAAGATCTGAAGGTAGATAAGTCACCTGGAGTAGATGGTGTACACCCTAGAGTTCTGAAAGAGGTGGCTGAAGAGATCATGGAGGCATAGTAATGAACTTTCAAGAAACACTAGATTCTGGAATAGTTCTGGAAGACTGGAAAATTGTAAATGTCACTTCACTCCAAGAAGGGAGAGAGGCAGAAGAAGTGAAACTATAGGCCAGTTAGTCTGACCTCAGTGGTTGGAAGATTTTGGAGTTAATTATTAGGATGAGGTCTCAGGGTACTTGGAGGAACATGATAAGGTAGGCTGTAGTCAACATGATTTCCTCAAGGGAAAAGTTTGCCTGACAAATCCGATGGAATCTTTGAAGAAGTTACAAGCAGGATAGACAAAGGAGAACGGGTTGATGTTGTGCACTTGGATTTTCAGAAAGCCTTTGACAAGGTGCCACATACGAGGCTGCTTAACAAGCTATGAGCCCATGGTATTATAGGAAAGATCCTATTATGGATAAGGCAGTGGATGATTGGCAGGAGACAAAGAGTGGGAATAAAGGGAGCCTTTTCTGACTGGCTGCCGGTGACTAGTGGTGTTCCACAGGGGTCTGTGTTGGGATCAATTATTTTTACGTTATATATCAATGATTTTGGATGATGGACTTGATTAGGAGAAGGGGCAAAGAAATGGCAGATGGAATACAGTGTTGGGAAGTGTATGGTCATACACTTTGGTAGAAGAAGTGAAAGGATAGATTATTTTCTAAATACAGTGAAAATACAAAAAAAAAATCAGATGCAAAGGGATTTGAGAGTCCTTGTGCTGGATTCCCTAAAGATTAATTTGCAGGTTGAGTCAGTACTGAGGAAGGCAAACGCAATGTTAGCATTCATTTCAAGAGGACTAGAATATAAAAGCAAGGATGTAATGTTGAAACTTTACAAAGCATTGGTGAGGCCTCACTTGGAGTATTGTGCCCCTTGTTGTGCAGCTTTGGACCCCTTACCTTAGAAAGGATGTGCTCAAACTGGAGAGGGTGCAAAGGAGCTTCACGAAAGTGATTCCAGAATTGAATGCAATACGAAGAGGGTTTGATGGCTGTGGGCTTGTATTCACTGGAATTCAGAATAAAGAGGGGTGACGTCATTGAAACCTATTGAATGGTGAAAGGTCTTAATGGAGTGAATGTGGAGAGGATGTTTCCTATGGTGGGAGGGTCTAGGACCAAGGGACACAGCCTCGGAATAGAGGGGCATCCTTTTAGAACTCAGATGATGAGGAATTTCTTTAGCAGAAGGTGGTGAATCTATGGAATTTTTTGCCACAGGCAGCTGTAGAGACCAAGTCTTTATGTGTACTTAAGGCAGAGGTTGATAGATCCTTGATTGGTCAGGGCATGAAGGGATACGAGGAGAAGGCAGGAGATAGGGGCTGTGAAGAAAATTGGATCAGTCATGATGAAATGGCAGCAGACTCGATGGGCGAAATGGCCTAATTCTACTCCTTTATGTTATGGTTTTAAAATATTTTAATTCTGCATTGTTCTGAAGATTGCATGATTCGTTTGATTTGTTGGCACTAATTAGTCGACTCAACTGAAGGTGTGAGCAATTGATGTTCAAAGTGTGGAGAGCAGTGCCCTCTTGTGCTGAGTAAGAAATGCTGATGAATGTTGAATCACAAAGCAAGACAACTGTTTACGGTTACTTTGTCATTTTGAGTTTAGTTTATTTTTATTCGATTTTTGTACTGTTTGCTTCTCCCTAATGTGAATGAAGTACTTTGTTGTTTTGTTTTTAAATATAAGATTACATTTACTTTTCTTTTGTGCCAAACTAACTGTTCTTTTCATCATTCTTCTGACTGTGTTGATACTGATGTTGAATTGACAGGAATTGCCAAAATCTCTTTTTCTCAGCTTCTCTTTTTAAGAGCTGTGGTATGTAGCATTGATTATGCTAAAGGAGCGTTTGAACTGATGGACATGAACAAAGCTTGTCAATAAATTAAATTCAGCAGCTTGAATAGGTGACTAGGAAAATGATTTGTCAAATTATGCGGGGCTGCCTTTTATGATCTGAAGCATTTCAAGGCGTTAAGAGATGTATACAGGTAGTATATGTTGCAGTTGTGCTGAAAAATAGATTTTGTTTGCTTTCATCAAAATTAAATGTGAATTGAGATAAGGGAAGTATTAATTCAGAATGCCTGAGAAACAGTGATGACAATACCATTGTTCTTTCTCACAATACTAATAATGGTCAAGAAAATTAATATTTCTTGATTATGAACACAAGGTTCGGCAGATGCTGGAAATCCAGAGCAACACACACAGAATGCTGGAGGAACTCAGCAGGTCAGGCAGCATCTGTGGAAAGGAATAAACAGTTGACATTTCGGGCTGAGACCTTTCATCTGGCCCAAAACTTTAACTGTTTTACATAGATGCTGCCCACCTTGCTGAGTTCCTCTAACATTTTGTGTGTGTTGTGTGTGCTGCTCAAGATTTCCAGCAACTGCAAAACATCTTGTGTTTATGATTTATCAATTGTAACGCCATAGATCGTTAATAAGAGTGTTTCCATTAACAAGGTAGTTGATAACTAGGCCCAGGTAAATTTAAGGTAATTTACAAAGAGGGGAGATGAGAATTTCTTTAGTGCAGCATACTGTTGTTACGATTACAGCACATGAAATGGGAGTGAAAACTGATTTGATTTCAACTTTCAAGAGGAAATAAGGGAGATATTTAAAATAGAATAATTTACAAGGTTGTGATAGAAGGGTGTATAGCTCTTTGAAAGACGTGTTTTAGGTCTGCAGGGTTGAAATTCTTTTGTTGCAACATTATTGCACTATTTATAGAAGTGGTATTTGGTGCCATGTGGTTGTGGTAGCTGCTCAGTTTCCATCTGGCTCTCGTACATGATTAATTTAATTTTAAAGGAAGATCAGAGATCAGAATGTTGTACTTGGCTTCTGATGGTCTGCAGAAGTTTGTTGCCAACAGTCCAGGGGGAGAATTAGTTATAAAGGAAATATTAGCAAGTACTTGTTTCTAATTTAAGCATATGGGCAGCATTGTTTCTTGGCAGTATATTTCGTGTTTAATGAATTATTGAAATTTTTAAATTATTTGAAATAATCCAAATTAGCTTGCCCTGAAGATGTAATTGAGGATGAAGGAGTACAGAGAACATTTACAAGGATGTTACCAGTGGGCATTGAAGATTGAAGGGAGATTTGACAGAGGATACAAAATTGTGAGGGGTATAGATAGGGTGAATGCAAGCAGGCTTTTTCCACTGAGGTTGGTTGGGACTACAACTAGAGGTCATGGTTTAATAGTGAAATGTGAAAAGTTTAAGAGGAGCATGAGGGAAACTTTTTCAATCAGAGGGTCATGAGAGTGTGGAATGAACTACCAGCACAAGTGGTGCATACGACCTCAGTTTCAACATTGAAGAGAAGTTTGGATAGGTACATGGATGGTAGTGGTATGGAAGGCTATGGTCAGGTGCAGGTCGATGAGAGTAGGCAGTTTAAGTGGTTCGACACAGACTGGATGGGTCAAAGAGCTTGCTGCTGTGCTGTACTCAATTGCCACTAATCTTGAGCAAACCAATTTTCCAGCATTATGCCTTATAATGCTGCAGTGTATGATACTTTTTTCTGATGAAGATGTTTATATTAAGATGCTATTATCTCATCCTGACATTAACGTTTGTGCTCTCCACAGTGGCCTAATAGTTCCAGAGTTGCGTGGAAATGAGACTGTACCTGAAGTAGTTACCACATCAGGCTATGCATTACTGCACTTTTTTAGTGATGCTGCTTATAATTTAACTGGATTCAATATTTTTTATTCGTAAGTACAATTAATGTTCAGCATTTATATTTGAGCATATAGCGAAAATGGGGAGTGTTTTTATTTTCATATTTTGTCTTCAGATCGGGTAAATGTCAATCCAAAGTTTTAGTTGTAGCCTGAGTATTATACTACTAGTTGAAGCGTGAGAATTAATGCATGTAACTTCAACCAGCAGATTGTAAATAAAATATCTGCTTGGACTTTTTGTTGACACGTAGAATTAAATAATTAAAATAGAGTTATGGCTTGGGACAATGTTTTAAATGTTAACTCATGTTGGTTGTTAGGTCTGAGCTTTTTCTGTTTGCCTCACTTGTGGCAATGTGTGTTCCTTTATCAAGAGCAAGTTCAAGAATTTCCTCCTTGAACCTCTTACATGTCAGTACTTTTCTCCTTTTTTAAGATGCTCATTGACATCTATACCTCTTATCTCAGTACTATAGGTTCAGTGCTAAATTTTGTTTTAACCTGCCTTGGAGCACTTTCTGATGTTTAATATAATACATTTATGTGGCACACAAATAATTAGGAAACCAAATTTTGGAAAGTTATTGTGTTTGCATATTTTGAAGTTCGAAGTTCAAAGTATATTTTATTTCAAAGTGCATATATGTCACCATCTGCAACCCTGAGATCTATTTTCTTGTGGGCATACTCAACAAATCTATAGAATAATAACTATAATATGATCATTGAAGGATTGCACAACTAGGGCATTCAACTAGAGTGCAAAAAACAACAAACTGTGCAATGCAAGTACAAATAAGTAGCAATAAATAACGAGAACATGAGGTGAAGAGTCCTTGAAAGTGAGTCTATTGTTGTGGAAACATTTTAATGATGGGGCAAGGGAAGGTGAGTGAAGTTATCCCCTTTTGATCAAGGGCCTGATAGTTTGGGTGTAGTAACAGTTTTTGAACCTAGTGGTTCTGAAGCTCTTGTACCTCTACCTGATGGCAGCAGTCAGAAGAGAGCATGATTCCTGATGATGGATGCTACTTTCCTATGACAGCGTTTCTTGTAGATGTGGTAAGTGGTCCATGGTTGGGAGGGCTTGATCTGTGATGGACTACTTTTTGTTGTATTTTCTGTTCAGGGCATTGGTGTTTCCAAACTAGGCTGTGATGCAGGCAGTCAGTATACTCTCCACTACATATCAAGGGAAGTTTGTTAAAGTTTTAGATGTTATGCCTTATCTCTGCAAGCTCCTAAGGAAGTAGAGGCACTGCTGTGCTTACTTTGGAGTTGCATTTATGCTGGGCCCAGGACAGATCCTTGAAATAGTAACAACTAGGAATTTAAAGTTGCTAACTCTCTCCATCTCTGATCATCCAATGATTACTGGCTCATGGACCTCTGGTTTCCCTCTCCTGAAGTCTACAATCAGTTCCTTGGTCTTACTGACATCGAGTAAGAGGTTGTTATTATGACACCACTCAGTCAGATTTTCACTCTGCCTCCAGTATGCTGATTGATCACACCTTTGATCTGGGCAATGACAGTGGTGTAAGCAGCAAACTGGAATATGGCATTGGAGCTGTGCTTAGCCACACTGTCATAAGTTTAAAGCAAATAGAGCGGGGGATTAAGCACGCAGCCTTGTGATGGGTAAAGGCAAAGAAATAGAACTTTACATGATTCAGGTAATATAATACAAAGAAAATTCAGTACTGAAAATTCTTTTCTCCCAACTAACTAAGATTTTGGAGCGGGATCAAACAGTATAGAAGTTGGCTCCTCGGACCAACTCATCCATGCAAACCAGAGTGCCTGCCTGAATTAGTCCCATTTGCCTGCTTTTAGCTTGTATCCCTCTATATTTTCCCTTTCCCAAATATTTTTTTTATAACGCTATACTTGTTATCTGCCTTTACCACTTCCTCTGTAGCTTGTTCCACATTCCACCACCATATGTGTGGGAAAACTTGCCTCTTGGGTCCCTTTTGAAATATGAAATATAAAGATGATTGATGGTATTATTTTCAAACATCCCGATATTCTGAATCCTAGAGTTTTGAGGAAATGGTTATACAGAAAGGGAACTATTTGGGGTCAAATGAGAACAATTCCATAACATAGTTAAAGTCTTTGTTATTAAATATCAGCAAAAGTCAATGCTGCCTTAAAAAAGACAGATAATACAGGCAAATCACATTTCGTATTAAATAACCATAAAACCATATAACAATTACAGCATAGAAACAGGCCATCTCAGCCCTTTTAGTCTGTGCCGAACTCTTACTCTCACCTAGTCGCATCTACCTGCACTCAGCCCATAACCCTCCATTCCTTTCCTGTCCATATACCTAACCAATTTTTTTTAAAATGACAAAACCGAACCAGCCTCTACCACTTCTACTGGAAGCTCGTTCCACACAGTTACCACTCTCTGAGTAAAGAAGTTTCCCCTCTTGTTACCTCTAAACTTTTGCCCCTCAACTCTCAACTCATGTCCTCTTGTTTGAATCTCCCCTACTCTCAATGGAAAAAGCCTATCTACGTCAACTCTTATCTATCCCCCTCATAATTTTAAATACCTCTATCAAGTCCCCCCTCAACATTCTACGCTCCAAAGAATAAAGACCTAACTTGTTCAAATAAATAATCTTCCAGAAATAGTAGAGAGATGGAGGAACTGAGAGAAATACATGTTAGTAGGGAAGTGGTGTTAGGAAAATTGAAGGGATTAAAGGCAGATAAATCCCCAGGGCCAGATGGTCTGCATCCCAGAGTGCTTAAGGAAGTAGCCCAAGAAATAGTGGATGCATTAGTGATAATTTTTCAAAACTCTTTAGATTCTGGATTAGTTCCTGAGGATTGGAGGGTGGCTAATGTAACCCCGCTTTTTAAAAAAGGAGGGAGAGAGAAACCGGGGAATTATAGACCGGTAAGCCTGACATCGGTGTGGGGAAAATGCTAGAGTCAGTTATCAAAGATGTGATAACAGCACATTTGGAAAGCGGTGAAATCATCGGACAAAGTCAGCTTGGATTTGTGAAAGGAAAATCGTGTCTGACGAATCTCATAGAATTTTTTGAGGATGTAACTAGTAGAGTGGATAGGGGAGATTCAGTGGATGTGGTATATTTGGATTTTCAAAAGGCTTTTGACAAGGTCCCACACAGGAGATTAGTGTGCAAACTTAAAGCACACAGTATTGGGGGTATGGTATTGATGTGGATAGAGAATTGGTTAGCAGCCAGGAAGCAAAGAGTGGGAATAAACGGGACCTTTTCAGAATGGCAGGCAGGGACTAGTGGGGTACCGCAAGGCTCAGTGCTGGGACCCCAGTTGTTTACAATATATATTAATGACTTAGACGAGGGACTTAAATGCAGCATCTCCAAGTTTGCGGATGACACGAAGCTGGGCGGCAGCGTTAGCTGTGAGGAGGATGCAGGGTGACTTGGATAGGTTAGGTGAGTGGGCAAATTCATGGCAGATGCAATTTAATGTGGATAAATGTGAGGTTATTCACTTTGGTGGCAGGAACAGGAAAACAGATTATTATCTGAATGGTGGCCGATTAGGAACAGGGGAGGTGCAGCGAGACCTGGGTGTCATTGTAAACCAGTCATTGAAAGTTGGCATGCAGGTACAGCAGGCGGTGAAAAAGGCGAGTGGTAAGCAAGAGGATTCGAGTACAGGAGCAGGGAGGTACTACTGCAGTTGTACAAGGCCTTGGTAAGACCACACCTGGAGTATTGTGTGCAGTGTTGGTCCCCTAATCTGAGGAAAGACATCCTTGCCATAGAAGGAGTACAAAGAAGGTTCACCAGATTGATTCCTGGGATGGGATGGCAGGACTTTCATATGATGAAAGACTGGATTGACTAGGCTTATTCTCTCTGGAATTTAGAAGATTGAGGGGGGATCTTATTGAAACGTATAAAATCCTAAAGGGATTGGACAGGCTAGATGTAGGAAGATAGTTCCTGATGTTGGGAAAGTCCAGAACGAGGGGTCACAGTTTGAGGATAAAGGGGAAGCCTTTTAGAACCGAGATGAGGAAAAACTTCTTCACACAGAGAGTGGTGAATCTGTGGAATTCTCTGCCACAGGAAACAGTTGAGGCCAGTTCATTGGCTATATTTAAGAGGGAGTTAGATATGGCCCTTGTGGCTAAAGGGATCAGGGGGTATGGAGAGAAGGCAGGTACAGGGTTCTGAGTTGGATGATCAGCCATGATCATACTGAATGGTGGTGCAGGCTCCAAGGGCCAGATGGCCTACTCCTGCATCTATTTTCTATTTTTCTATGTTTCAACCTTTCTCTGTAACTTAGGTGCTGAAACCCAGGTAACATTCTAATAAATCTCCTCTGTACTCACTCTATTTTGTTGACATCTTTCCTGTAATTTGGTGACCAGAACTGTACACAATACTCCAAATTTGGCCTCACCAATGCCTTGTACAATTTCAACATTACACTCCCAACTCCTATACTCAATGCTCTGATTAATAAAGGCCAGCATACCAAAAGCTTTCTTCACCACCCTATCCACATGAGATTCCACCTTCAGGGAACTATGCACCATTATTCCTAGATCCCTCTGTTCTACTGCATTCCTCAATGCCCTACCACTTACCATGTGTGTCCTATTTTGATTAGTCCTACCAAAATGTAGCACCTCACACTTATCAGCATTAAACTCCATCTGCCATCTTTCAGCCCCACTCTTCTAACTAGCCTAAATCTCTCTGCAAACATTGAAAACCTACTTCATTATCCACAACGCCACCTATCTTAGTATCATCTGCATACTTACTCATCCAATACCCAGTACAGATCCTTGAGGCACACCACTAGTCACCAGCCTCCGACCTGACAAACAGTTATCCACCACTACTCTCTGGCATCTCCCATCCAGCCACTGTTGAATCCATTTTACTACTACAATATTAATACCTAATGATTGAACATTCCTAACTAACCTTCTGTGTGGAACCTTGTCAAAGGCCTTACTGAAGTCCATATAGACAATATCCACCGCTTTACCCTCGTCCATTTTCCTAGTAACCTCTTCAAAAATTCAATAAGATTTGTCAAACATGACCTCCTACGCACAAATTCATGTTGACTGTTCCTAATCAGACCCTGTCCATCCAGATAATTATATATACCATCTCTAAGAATACTTTCCATTAACTTACCCACCACTGTCGTCAAACTTACAGGCTGATAATTGCTAGGTTTACTCTTGGAACCCTTTTTAAACCATGGAACCACATGAGCAGTACGCCAATCCTCTGGCACCATCCCTGTTTCTAATGACATTTGAAATATTTCTGTCAGAGCCCCTGCTATTTCAACACTAACTTCCCTCGAGGTCCCAGGGAATATCCTGTCAGGACCCGGAGACTTATCCATTTTTATATTCCTTAAAAGCACCAGTACTTCCTCTTCTTTAATCATCATAGTTTCCATAACTACCCTACTTGTTTCCCTTACCTTACACAATTCAATATCCTTCTCCTCAGTGAATACCGAAAAAAAGAAATTGTTCAAAGTATCCCCCATCTCTTTTGGCTCCGCACATAGCCGTCCACTCTGGTTCTCTAAGGGACCAATTTTATCCCTCACTCTCCTTTTGCTATTAATATAACCGTAGAAACTCCTTGGGATTTATTTTTACCTTCCTTGCCAAAGCAAACTCATATTTTCTTTTAGCTTTTCTAATTTCTTTCTTAAGATTCTTTTTACATTCTTTATATTCCTCGAGCACCTCATGTACTCCAAGCTGCCTATATTTATTGTAGATCTCTCTCTTTTTCCGAGCCAAGTTTCCAATATCCCTTGAAAACCATGGCTCTCTCAAACTTTTAACCATTCCTTTCAACCTAACAGGAACATAAAGATTCTGTACCCTCAAAATTTCACCTTTAAATGACCTCTATTTCTCTGTTACATCCTCCCCATAAAACAAATTGTCCCAATCCACTCCTTCTAAATCCTTTCGCATCTCCTCAAAGTTAGCCTTTCTCCAATCAATAATCTCAACCCTGGGTCCAGTCCTATCCTTCTCCATAATTGTATTGAAACTAATGGCATTGTGATCACTGGACCCGAAATGCTCCCCAACACATACCTCTGTCACCTGACTTGTCTCATTCCCTAACAGGAGATCCAACACTGCCCCTTCTCTAGTTCATACCTCTATGTATTGCTGCAAAAAATTATCCTGCACTCATTTTACAAACTCCAAACCACCCAGCCCTTTTACAGAATCAGCTTCCCAGTCTATGTGTGGAAAATTATAATCTCCCACAATGACAACCTTGTGCTTACTACAAATATCTGATATCTCCTTACAAATTTGCTCCTCCAATTCTTGCTCCCCATTAGGTGGTGTATAATACACCCCTATAAGCGTTACTACACTTTTCCCATTCCTCAAATCCACCCAAATAGCCTCCCTAGATGAGCCCTCTAATCTATCCTGCCAAAGCACCGCTGTAATATTTTCTGACAAGTAATGCAACACCTCCCCCTCTTACCTCTCTGATTCTATCACACCTGAAGCATGAAACATCCTTGTCATGCTGGAATGCATAATTCAAAATCAGAATCAGGTTTAAAATCACTAGTGCATATCGTGAAATTTGTTGTTATGTGGCAGCAGTACATTGCAACACATAATAAAAACTGTAAATTACAAAAAGAAATGTATATATTAATAAGTTAAATAAGTAGTGTAAAAAGAGAAGAAAGAAGTAGTGAGGTAGTGTTCATGGGTTTAATTTCCATTCAGAATTCTAATGACAGAGGGGAAGACATTGTTCCTGAGTCATTGAGCTTGTGTCTTCAGGCTCCTGTAACCCCTCCATGATGGTAGTAATGAGAAGAGGACATGTTTGGGTGATGGGGTTCCTTATTGATGGATGCTTTCGTTTTGAGACATTGCTCCTTCAAAATGACCTGGATGCTGGGGAGGTTACTGTCCCTGACAGAGCTGACTGAGTTCACAACTTTCTTCAGCTTATTTTGGACCTGTGTAGTGACCCCCCCCCCGCCCCATACCAGATGGTTATAATGCTCTCCACGGTACATCTGTAGAAATTTGCAAGTGTCATCATTTTGACATACCATATCTCCTCAAACTCCTGATGAAATGTAGCTGCTGTTGTGCTTTCTTTGTAACTGCATCGATACGTTGGGCCCAGGATAGATCCTCAGAGATATTGACATCCAGGAACTTGAAATTGCTCACTTCTTTCACTTCTGATCCCTCGATGAGGACTGGTATGTGTTCCCTCAACTTACTCTTTTTAGTATTGAGAATTTTATTGCAAAGTCAACTTTAAAGCAAAGACCTAATTTGACATGGGTACATGTAATATTTATGGAAGGCAGTTGTTCAATTCAGTTAGGGGACAATTCAAATGCTGATCAAAATATTGAGGTCTGCTGTTTTCAAACTGTCGTGAAAGTTGGAATGTGCATTTGCATGAGAAATCCTCTTAAATTCAATGGCCTTCCATGCCAATAATGGAAGTTAATTTCCAGTGCTGATGAGCTTGGCAGAAAGTCCCATAACCACAATACAGTTGTTGATAAATGTCTCATTATTATATTTGATTTATCTTTGGACAGATTGAACATGGTGTAATGCTTATTCAATTTTAAAAGTTTTATTTGATGTGAATCAGAATGTTATGGACTTGATTCCATTCCAGAAGTCACCACAAAATATACCTTTCACTTTAGTGCTGTAGTGAGGTAACGATAACTGCAGATTATCTTGTCGTTGTTTCATGATTAGCTTATCAGGCTGTGGGTTGAAGTTCTAATCTAACCGCTTCTGCATAATATCCAGCCTGACCCTTCAAACATACCGTTGAATGTATTCTTTATTTCTCGATTAAAGGTACCATTTTTCAGATGACCATTTTGATGATAATTGTTGGTTGGGGCTAAAAATTCACTTTTCCTTAGTTTGGTGTAATTTATTTCTTTTAAAAGCCAATTTGAGGAGAGATAGTGGACCTAATTTTGATGTTTCATCTGAAAAATGGCATCTTTAATAGATATTTTACTGTACATTATAACTTCACCCAACAATCTTATAACCTGGGTCAGAGTACAACCAGCTGGATGATGGTGTTTGACTATTAAAAGATTACCATTTCTACAAACTACGTAGTTCATACAGTTCATTGCACATGAAATAACAACACCATGGGGCACCCAGGCAACTTTTGCTCTGAAATTGAAATATTACTATTGCTCAAATTGCTTTCATGAATTACAGAATCTCAGATTCACTAAGATGCCACAATATTTATTTTTAATAAAATATAATGGAGAAAAATTCCAGGGCTTAGTGAAAGCAAAAATGTTGTCCTTAAGTAAACTTTATCTTAAAGCTTGGTATCATTCTCAATTAAATATTTTCTGTTGTTAGTTGCACTCAATCATCTTTGGAGAGTAGAATATTTTTTATGCAACATTGTCTTAAACCAGCTATGCATGTAACAGGTTGGAAGCTGTTTCTTTCTGCTGCAGCCCTCTTGAGGCTATTTTGGATTGAAATATTGGCAATATGACTACTGATGCAAGGACTGTGAAACTCAGAATTTCTGAGAAGATGGAATTTTTTCATTGTTGGCATCCGTGAATTAAAATCTGTTTTTCTTTTTTTTGTAATTCAAATTTTTATTAATATTTATTCTTATTTTACAAAGCAGCACAGCATATCATAGAGCAGATAGAGTACAGCATATTTACACAGCCATCCCATGACAGGAAAACAGGTAAAACTTAGGAACAGAAAGAAGTTCTAATTTAAGTTTAAACTAACATACAACCAAAATTGATCTCACACGTCCTGCACTTTTCCCTCACTGTTAATTCTTCCCAACATGTGTTCATATGATGAAATCTTAATCATTTCCTCAGTCCATTCCTTCACAGTGGGACATCTGGGTTTTTTCCAGTTTTGCAATATAATTCTTGCAGCTGTAATGAGACCCACCTTTAAAATAGTGAACTTGTCATTGTTTACATTAGGTATCATTGTCCTATCAACCAGGAGACAAAGCCGTGGGCACAAGGGCAGTGTGGAACCTGACCAACTCCCCAACAAATCAAGAACTTTGCACCAAAATGGACCAACCATGGAACACTCCCAAATCATGTGAAAATATGTACCCACCTCATTTTCACATTTTCAGCATATATTATTATCAACAATCCCCATTTTGTAGAGTCTAGTTGGTGTCCAATAATATCTGTGTACTCTCTTATATTGAATAAGTTTCTCTCTTGCTTCTCTAATATGTCTACCCACATTTGTACATCTGTTTTTCTCAATTATCTTGTAATTTGAGAAGCTCAGAATGAACTGTTTACGACCTTGGTTTCTCATGTGCAGCCCTTTCTCCTTTTGTTTCTTAATATAAAATGATTTACTTACTTACTTACTGAAGCCTATCATGTCTACTGAGGCATACAGTGGTGCTACAATTTTGCGAACCCTTTAGAATTTTCTTTGTTTCTCCATAAATATGACTTAAAATGTGATCGGATCTTCATGTAAGTCCTAAAACTAGATAAAAAGAACCCAATTAAATAAATAACACAAAAAATTTTACTTGGTCATTTATTTATTGAGAAAAGTGATCTAATACTACATGTATTTGTTAGCAAATGACCCAAAACACACCGGTCAGTCTTGAAAAGAATGGTGAAAGTAGAAGAAATTTCACTTTTTGGAATGGCCGAGTCACAGTCCTGACCTTAATCCAATAGAAATGTCATGGAGGGACCTGATACAAGCAGCTCATGCAAGGAAGCCCACCAGAGTTGAAGCAATTTTGTATGGAGGAATGGCCAAAAATTCCTCCAAGCCGATGTGCAGGACTGATCAACGGTGACCGGAAATATTTGGTTGAAGTTATTGCTGTGCAAGGGAGTTTGGTCATGCCCTTTACTGAAAGCAAAGGTTCACATACTTCTTCCAATGAATACATGTAATCAGAGGCTCCATCTTCCTCTCACCCCAACCATCCCCTCTCCACTGACACCCCCAGCCTCCCCCCTCCTGCCTCTGATCCCAGCTCTCAAGATTCCAGCCTTGAACTCCAGGCCGGGTCTTTATGTGCTGCTATTGTAACTCCCATCTCCCCTTCCCCCAGCAATACTCTGCAATCCCGTCTCCCTCAGATCCCACCGTCAGCTCCTGGGCCCTCAGAGGCTCCATCTTCCTCTCACCCCAATCCTCCCCTCTCCACTGACACCCCCAACCTCCCCCTTCCCGCCTCTGATCCCAGCTCTTATCCGTGCTGGGTCTTTACCATCCCCTCCGACCTTCAACTGTCGAAGGCAGAACGCTCTGTCCTCCGTAAGGGCCTCACCTTTGTTCCCCTTCGCCCACACCTCAGCGAGTTCCGTGTTCGCCATGATGCGGAACTTTTCTTCCGCCGTCTCCGTCTCCGAGCCTACTTCTTCGGCAAGGACTCTTCCACCCCCACCGATGACCCCTTCTCCCATCTTCAACCCTCCTCTTCTTCATGGACATCCCGCTCTGGTCTTCTGCCTGCTCTGGATCTCTTTATCGCTAACTGCCGACGGGACATCAATCGTCTCGACTTCACCGCACCTTGTCCCCATTCCAACCTCACTCCTTCGGAACGTTCTGCTCTCCACTCCCTCCGCACTAATCCTAACCTTATTATTAAACCCGCCGATAAGGGGGGTGCTGTTGTAGTCTGGCTTACGGACCTCTACCTTGCTGAGGCACAGCGACAACTCGCGGATACCTCCTCTTATTTACCCCTCGATCGTGACCCCACTAAGGAGCACCAGGCCATTGTCTCCCACACCATCACCGACTTTATCCGTTCAGGGGATCTCCCATCCACTGCTACCAACCTTATAGTTCCCACACCTCACACTTCCCGTTTCTACCTCCTACCCAAGATCCACAAACCTGCCTGTCCTGGCCGACCTATTGTCTCAGCTTGCTCCTGCCCCACCGAACTCGTTTTTGCATACCTCGACACGGTTTTATCCCCCCTTGTTCAATCCCTTCCTACCTATGTTCGTGACACTTCTCAAACTTTAAATCTTAAAACTTTTCGATGATTTTAAGTTCCCTGGCCCCCACCGCTTTATTTTCACCATGGATGTCCAGTCCCTATATACTTCCATCCCCCATCAGGAAGGTCTCAAAGCTTTACGCTTCTTTTTGGATTCCAGACCTAATCAGTTCCCCTCTACCACCACTCTGCGCCGTCTAGCGGAATTAGTCCTTACTCTTAATAATTTCTCCTTTGGCTCCTCCCACTTCCTTCAAACTAAAGGTGTAGCTATGGGCACCCGTATGGGTCCTAGCTATGCCTGCCTTTTTGTTGGGTTTGTGGAACAATCTATGTTCCGTGCCTATTCTGGTATCTGTCCCCCACTTTTCCTTCGCTACATCGACGACTGCATTGGCGCTGCTTCCTGCACGCATGCAGAACTCGTTGACTTTATTAACTTTGCCTCCAACTTTCACCCTGCCCTCAAGTTTGCCTGGTCCATTTCCAACACCTCCCTCCCCTTTCTAGATCTTTCTGTCTCTGTCTCTGGAGACAGCTTATCCACTGATGTCTACTATAAGCCTACTGACTCTCACAGCTATCTGGACTATTCCTCTTCTCACCCTGTCTCTTGCAAAAACGCCATCCCCTTCTCGCAATTCCTCAGTCTTCGCTGCATCTGCTCTCAGGATGGGGCTTTTCATTCTAGGACGAGGGAGATGTCTTCCTTTTTTAAAGAAAGGGGCTTCCCTTCCTCCACTATCAACTCTGCTCTTAAACACATCTCCCCCATTTCATGTACATCTGCTCTCACTCCATCCTCCCGCCACCCCACTAGGAATAGGGTTCCCCTGGTCCTCACCTACCACCCCACCAGCCTCCGGGTCCAACATATTATTCTCCGTAACTTCCGCCACCTCCAACGGGATCCCACCACTAAGCACATCTTTCCCTCCCCCCCCCCGCATTCCGCAGGGATTGCTTCCTATGCAACTCCCTTGTCCATTCGTCCCCCCCATCCCTCCACACTGATCTCCCTCCTGGCACTTATCCGTGTAAGCGGAACAAGTGCTACACATGCCCTTACACTTCCTCCCTTACCACCATTCAGGGCCCCAAACAGTCCTTCCAGGTGAGGCAACACTTCACTTGTGAGTCGACTGGGGTGATATACTGCGTCCGGTGCTCCCGATGTGGCCTTTTATATATTGGCGAGACCCGACGCAGACTGGGAGACCGCTTTGCTGAACATCTACGCTCTGTCCGCCAGAGAAAGCAGGATCTCCCAGTGGCCACACATTTTAATTCCACATCCCATTCCCATTCTGACATGTCTATCCACGGCCTCCTCTACTGTAAAGATGAAGCCACACTCAGGTTGGAGGAACAACACCTTATATTCCGTCTGGGTAGCCTCCAACCTGATGGCATGAACGTCGACTTCTCTAACTTCCGCTGATGCCCCACCTCCCCCTCGTACCCCATCTGTTACTTATTTTTATACACACATTCTTTCTCTCACTCTCCTTTTTCTCCCTCTGTCCCTCTGAATATACCCCTTGCCCATCCTCTGGTTCCCCCCCCCACCTTGTCTTTCTTCCCGGTCCTCCTGTCCCATGATCCTGTCGTATCCCTTTTGCCTATCACCTGTCCAGCTCTTGGCTCCATCCCTCCCCCTCCTGTCTTCTCCTATCATTTTGGATCTCCCCCTCCCCCTCCAACTTTCAAATCCCTTACTCACTCTTCCTTCAGTTAGTCCTGACGAAGGGTCTCGGCCTGAAACGTCGACTGCACCTCTTCCTATAGATGCTGCTTGGCCTGCTGCGTTCACCAGCAACTGTTATGTGTGTTGCTTGAATTTCCAGCATCTGCAGAATTCCTGTTGTTTACATGTAATGTTGGATCATTTTTCTCAATAAATAAATGAAAAAGTATAATATTTTCGTGTTTATTGTTTAATTGGGTTCTCTGTATTTAGTTTTAGGACTTGTGTGAATATCTGATCACATTTTAGGTCATAGTTTTTGCAGAATA
Source organism: Mobula hypostoma (assembly GCF_963921235.1). Classification (NCBI taxonomy): domain Eukaryota; kingdom Metazoa; phylum Chordata; class Chondrichthyes; order Myliobatiformes; family Myliobatidae; genus Mobula; species Mobula hypostoma. The sequence continues at coordinate 60,694,320 of NC_086115.1, forward strand.
GGGTTGCCAGCCCTATGCCCTTTTTTGCAGCTGGATTTGGGGCTGTCCATGGCAGTTATAATACTGCTGTTTATCATTGAAAGGGACTATTTGTCTTTAATGTAGTTCCTGCAATGACACTATCATCCATTTTTTTGGGTTTGTTCTAGATTTTTATTATCGTTAATGACATTGAATGTTCTACTCGTGTATACAATATTCTTGTAAGTACCAGCCATTATCATTATGTCCTGTGTCGTATGACATAGGTAATCTTGGTTCCATGATAAGATTGTTCTTGGCAAGTTTTTCTACAGAAGTGGTTTACCCTTGCCTCCTTATGGGTAGTGTCTTTACAAGATGAGTGACCCCAGCCATTATCAATATGCTCCAGAGATGGTCTGCCTGGCATCAGTGGTTGCATAAGTAGGCCTTGTGATATGCACCAGTTGGTCATACGTCCATCCACCATCTGCTCCCATGGCTTCATGTGACCCTGAATGGAGTGGGGGGTAAGCAGGTGGCTAGACCTTTGCCATTGGTGACCTGCAGGCTAGCGGAGGGACGGAACACCAAACATCTCCTTTGGTAGAGATGTATCTCCACCCTGCTAGCCTAAATACCAGTATTTCTGTATAAAAATGAATAATCTGTGACTTTGACACATGATTGTGGAAATGCCGAAGATGTGATGACAAGCCATCTATCTTGTAGCAGAGACTATGATGAACGATAATGCATTTATTAAGAGTCACAATATTTCAACTAGCAATCTGCTCAAGATCCTGTAAGTAGGTTAAACATAGTTAAGGGTGTGTGAGCCATTTGTTTGTATGGAGGCTTTATAGATCTGGGGAGGAAAGATGGGAATAAGCTCCATTTGTTAGCAGAAATCTTTGAAGAAGGAGTTAGATGTTTGTGATAATAGAAGGATCAGGATGTATAGAGAGAAAGGTGCAACAGGGTACTGAATTTCGATGATCAGACATTTTCAAATTGAATGGCAAAGTAGGCGTGAAGGATTGAATGGATTCCTTTGGCTCCTGATTTCCTCTATTTCAATAGTTATAGAGGTTTTAAGTAGTCTTAAATTTTAAATTCACAACATGCTGGAGGAACTCAGCAGGTCGGACAGCATCCATGGAAATGATCAGTCAATGTTTCAGGCCGGAACCCTTCATCAGGACTGAAGAGGGAAGGGGCAGAGGCCCTATAAAGAAGGTGGGGGGAAGGTGGGAAGGAGAAGGCTGGTAGGTGCCAGGTGAAAAACCAGTCAGGGGAAAGGTAAAGGGTGAGGAAGGGGATAGGCAGGAAAGGTGAAGAAGGAATAGGGGAAAGCACAATGGGTAGTAGAAGGAGGTGGAACCATGAGGGGGGTGATAGGCAGCTGGGGGAGGGGGCAGAGTGAAACTGGGATGGGGGTAGGGAGGGGGAGGGGACTACCGGAAGTTGGAGAATTCAGTGTTCATACCAAGGGGCTGGAGGCATCCCAGCCGGTATATGAGGTGTTGCTCCTCCAGCCTGAGTTTAGCCTCATCATGGCCGTAGAGGAGGCCATGTATGGACATATCCGAATGGGAATGTGAAGTGGGTGGCAACCGGGAGATCCTGTCTGTTGTGGCAGATGGAACGGAGGTGCTCAACGAAGCGGTCCCCCAATCTGCGTCGGGTTTCACCGATGTAGAGGAGGCCGCACCAGGAGCACCGGATGCAATAGATGACCCCAACAGGCTCACAAGTGAAGTGTTGCCTCACCTGGAAGGACTGTTTGGGGCCTTGAATGGTGGCAAGAGAGGAGGTGTAGGGACAGGTGTAGCACTTGCGCTTACAGGGATAAGTGCCAGGTGGGAGATCCATGGGGAGGGACGTGTGGACCAGGGAGACGCGGAGGGAACGATCCCTGCGGAAAGCTGAGATGGGTAGAGAGGGAAAGATGTGCTTAGTGGTGGGGTCCTGTTGAAGGTAGCGGAAGTTGTGGAGGATAATGTGCTGGATCTGGAGGCTGGTGGGGTGGTAGGTGAGGACAAGGGGAACTCTGTCCCTGTTGTGGTGACAGGAGAATGGGGTGAGGGCCAAAGTGCGGGAAATGGTGGAGATGCGGGTAAGGGCATCATTAATGACAGCAGAAGGGAAACCATGATCCTTAAAGAAAGAGGACATTTGAAATGTCCTGGAACGGAAAGCCTCTTCCTGGGAGCAGATGCGGTGGGGACGGAGGAACTGGGAATAGGGAATGGCATTTTTACATGTGGCAGGGTGGGAAGAGGTACTCTTCCTCTCATAACTACCTCGACTATACCGCATCTCTGGAATAGTAAAAGGCAGTGGTCATGAGGCTCTGAGAGCAGGTCCTTTTCCCGCAAAGAGCTGAAGTCAGAATGTAACTCCAGGTCAGGGTCTTTAAAAGAATCCCCTGCACCCTAAGAAGGGAAAAAAAGAGATATCAAAGATAGAAATAGAGCTGTTTCCAAAGATGCTAGTAAAGGAGTCGCCATTTAGCGCTACCTTGACTTCACTGCTTAGACATACTAGCCGCAAGGTTTCAGGATGAATCTTCTGTGATCCCTTGAGGCTCGCACTGAATTGTGGGAGAATTCTTGAAAGCAGAAGGCCAGCATGGTTGGTTGTCTATTCCCAAACCATATCATTTGGGAGCAAGGGCAGCTAATGGACTAAATCCAGTGCAATCAGATCCAAAGGATCTTTGCAGTGCTTCTCAGGAGTGCCATTATACTACAATCAGTGATGATAGTGGTTTGTATTTTATTATACTGTTGTATAGTTTTTAGATTTTAAAAAATGTTTTATTCTTTTTAAAGGATTAATTCCTGCCCAAACAATTGCTCAGGCCATGGCAAATGTGTTACTGGAAGTACTATTGGTCGGGTGTTTTGTGACTGTGATAAATATTGGAAGGGGGAAGCCTGTGACATTCCATATTGCAAGGACAACTGTGGGAGCCCAGATCATGGATACTGCGACTTAACTGGAGAAAAACTCTGTGTTTGTAATGATAGCTGGCAAGGTAAGTTATTTGATTTTATAACAATATTAATATAAAATGTGTGATCATGGGAACAGTATTGTTTGTTCTAAATCATAACACCTTTAATCTTTAAAGTTTATTACAACTCTTCCAATTGCTTTATTGATAAATTGTTTATTATTCTCTCAAGTACTGAGATAACAGCAAAAAAAACTTCGTTTTGCATGCCATCCATACAGAGGATTTCAAAACATAAGTAGTACAAAGGGAAAGGCAATAACAGAATGCAGAATATAGTGTTTCAGGTAAAGAAATTGCAGTGCAGGAAAGGAAATGAGATACAATGACACGAAGGGGTAGATAACAGTTCAACTTTATCGCACAAGATGTCCATTCAAGATTCTTATAACAGTAGTACAGAAGTTGTCCTTGAGTCAGATGGTTGTGTTTTGTATTTTATGCCCAATGGAAGGGGGTGGGGTGGGGTGGGGAAGAAAAGAGAACGACTGTGGTGTGAGGAGTCTTTGATTATCTTGACTCCTTTTCCAAGGCAACGGGAAGTGTAGATAGGGTCAATAGAGGCAAAGCTGGTTGGCAAAGTGGACTTAACTGTGTGTACTACTCATTGCAATTTCTTGTATCTTGGGCAGAGCAGATGCCATACCAAGGTTTGATATTATATGTCAGGGGTCCCCAACCTATTTTGCAACGCGGACCGGTTTATTATTGACAATATTTTTGCGGACCGGCCGACCCGGGGGGGGGGGTGGTCGGGGGAGGTAGGGTTGCCAACGGACAAGTGTAGCAGTCAAATACATTGTGTTTACCCCGAGAAAGACGACATTGACCATGAAACCTTGCGGGGGCACCAGTGCGCATGCGTAGCTTGTGTGTACGTGCTGATTTTTTTCTACAAATCGTTTTTGGCGATTCTGTTTGGGGGGGAGGGGGGTTAATCACGACCGGAATATAGGTGATAAGTGGCTAATGCACTCAATTTCATTTCTAAAAGGGTTTACCTAATGAATTTAATATTAAACACACAGCGCATATTTTCCTCGCATGAATATAGTGATAAGTCTATTATCAGGGGAGGACAGGGGAGCTTGAAGTAAGTGTTGAACGAACTTCCAGTAGAAGTGGTAGAGGCAGGTTCGATATTATCATTTAAAGAAAAATTGGATAGGTATATAGACAGGAAAGGAATGGAGGGTTATGGGCTGAGTGCAGGTCGGTGGGACTAGGTGAGTGTAGCATTCGGCACGGACTAGAAGGGCCGAGATCGCCTGTTTCCGTGCTGTAATTGTTATATGGTTATATAAGTCACTTATGTCAATAGCATCATAACATTTTAAGTAATGTTTGGATATTAAACACACAGCACATATTTTCCCCGTATGAACATATAAAATCATTGCAACACACCAATATCGCTGAATCAGTGGGAGCCCTGGGCTTGTTTTCCTGGAACAAGATGGTCCTATTGCGGGGTGATGGGAGACAGCAATACTCGAAGGGGGTTCCTTATGTCCAGTCTATTCCGCAATTTAGTTTTCATTGCATTCATTGCAGAGATATGCTGGAAATGGAAGCAACGTTTTCAGTGCTTTCGTGGCTATCTCAGGATATTCAGCCTCGACTTTGATCCAGAATGCCGGCAGAGATGTTATGTCAAACATACTTTTCAGCCCACCGTCATTTGCAAGCTCGAGGAGTTGATCTTCTTCCCACGCTGACATGGATGACGCACGGGTAATGACCTCACGTGCGTTCAAGCTCAACAGTGCGTGACAGGGAATGAGGAAAGGTGCAGCTGACTCATATCGCCAAATCATATGGTTTCCTCGCGGCCCGGTAGCACATGCTTTGCGGCCCGGTACTGGTCCGCAGCCCAGTGATTGGGGACCACTGTTATATGTGGATAGCATGCTTTCTGTGGTGCGTCTGTCAAAATGGGGTGAGGGTCAATGAGCATGTGCCGAATTTCCTTATCTGTCTAAGGCAGGGATGGCCAATTTATGGCACATGCGCCAAAAGTGACGCATAGGATGATTAGAAGTGGCGCATTCCACCCAGTGATGATAATAAAAAAGTAAACCTACTCATGCAAAAAGTATTAACCAAAAACCAATTTGTAGAAAAAAAATCTATACAGGTTTCCCCTGCCATCCAAAGGTAGAACGTTCCTTTGAAACGGTTCGTAAGCCGGAATGTCGTAAAGCGAAGAAGCAATTACCATTTATTTATATGGGAAAAATTTGTGAGCGTTCGCAGACCCAAAAATAACCTACCAAATCATGTCAAATAACACATAAATCCTAAAATAACGGTAACATATAGCAAAAGCAGGAATGATATGATAAATACACAGCCTATATAAAGTAGAAATACTTCTCCACAATCCTTACTGCACTGCTCTCCACAGTGAAAATCTCACGCAAGCGCCATCGGTAGAAAATCTCACACAAGCGCTGTTGGCAAAAACACGGCGCAAGCGCTGTCCAGTAACCTTTAAGCTGCCAAATCATACCAAATAACACGTAAAAATACACAGCCTATATAAAGTAGAAATAATGTATGTACAGTGTAGTATCACTTACTGGAATTGGTTCAGCGCCAAGCACACTGATGATGGTGTGTTAGATTGAGTCGTCGCAGGTTGGGTGGTGCAGGGGCCCCACCCTCCAGACCGCCGACCGATACATTGCCGCAAAGCATGTAGGGGTGCAGTGGTAGCCGGGAGGCACACAGCACATCTTTAAGAAAAAAGCCGAAATAAGCATGCTAATTAGTTAGGTGACGACTGGCACGTAATTGTCGGACCAGATCACTGCCGATTTCCGATTGCGTCGTCTCTGGTCTGGGCCGACATTTACGTGTCGGGCAGCACCTAATTAATTAGCTTGTTTATTTCGGCTTTTTTCTTAAAGCTGTGCTGTGTGCCTCCCGGCTATCGCTGCATTCTCCGCGAATCGCGGAGTGGTGGGACACTGGGGTGTCATCTCGTCGTCTGTTTCCATTACAGCAGGCAGCTCAACTTCTCCTATGACTGCCTGCCTAGATGTCGAAGATCGAGGTTCGTCGTCTGCTGTGGCTGATGCGGAAGGCTTGCTTGACTGCTGAGCCTCGCACATTTTTCTATCATATAGTTCTTTGTAAGAACTCAAACCATCCTGCAAATATCACCTAAACCTAAGTACCCTTTCAAAATTAAAGTCGTACTTTATCATTGCAGTGAAAATTTCACGCAGTTGCTTCACGTTCAGTTCCTGGATGACTTCACTTTCGGTCCGTTCGCTACTGCATTCAGTTTCAATTGTTATCCTTTCCTCTTCCAATTGCATCAGCTCTTCATCTATCAGTTCTTGGTCATGGGATGCCAAAACCTCTTTAACATCATCTTCGTCAGCTTCCACAAGCCAAACTCACTTAGTCCTTACTTCGTTCACCACGATTGAAACGCTTAATTATGTCTAGTTTTACGCTAAGTGTAACACCCTTACGAGCTCTTTCAGGCTTTTCCAATACTCATATTGCAAATGGCTGCTCACAGGCATGTGTTTAAGCAATGCAGGTGAGAATGCCGTTTCGAATCCGGGGCAGAGCGGCTGCTCGGGGCGCGCGCTGCCTTTTTCCGCACACTGCTTTTTCTTCGTAACAGTGAAAACACCTTCTGAAAGCGAAAACAGGGTGCTAATGTAGGTCTTTCGTAACAGTGAGGTTTCGTAAAGCGAAAGTTCGAAAAGCGGGGGACACCTGTAACAGGAACTCAAGTAGCTTACAGCTAGAAATGGGTTTTACTGAGAATAAATCTAAAACTTAGCAATTAATTTTAGCGATTTTATTATTTCGTGCACATTTATTGGCAGATGTTATCTTCTTTCACATTAATCTGTTTTTAATTTTTTAAAAATGTTCAATGAGTCAAATTAGGAAAGAAGGACTTTTGCTCTGCAGTCGTTCCATAACTGTTCAATACACGTTTGATGCTCGTTTGATCCTGAGGCGCCAGGCGTCTGCACCAGTGGTGCGTCGCAGGTTTTTGCCAGTCAGTTTACAATTGACACTCGTGCGCTATGGAGTTGTGCTTTGTTCGTCCTTTGTGAACATTTGCAGTTTTGTACTTCTTCAAAAATTAAGCCTCGTTTTTACATTCAGTTACCCATCACAGTGTGAAAGAAAATGAGCAAAAGAAAAGCAGAAAGTGATAGTAAGCGTGAATTCAATGAACAGTGGGAAAATGATTTCTTATTTATAGTGGGTCCATCAGGAAAACCATTGGTCATTGTTTGTGACAACACTTTCTCATATAATAGAAGACATGATCTTAAAAGACACTATAAAACACAACATCAGACTGAAATAGATGGAAAACTAAAGCTAGTGCTTGGGTCTGAGTTATGGAAAGAATATGTGATTAAGAAAAAGGAAGAAATCAAAAGAAGACAAAATATATTTGTTAAAATTTCTCATTAAGGTAAGTAATGTTTATCTTGTTTTTATATTAAATCAGTTTATCATGTAAAAATGCTAAATATGTCTATATTAACATATTTTTACAAGAATTGAATGGGGATACAAGAGTTGTATGGAGCATCCGAACTCATGTGTGAAAAAATTGACGGATGGAGTTGGCCACCCCTGGTCTAAGGAATTAGAAGTTCTGCTCTGCTTTCTTTATCACATGAGATACATTGTGGCTTTCTCTGTTCACTTTTGGCCAGATGCTGTCTTGCAATTCTGTTCCTACTTGTGTTCTCAGCAAATCAACATGCAAAATACTTGAGTTTTGGATTGGTCTGTTGTTTCCAACCACTTTCAGTATATAATTTTTGGGCCTACATTAGAAAATATATTTCATTGAAAGGCAGTGAAGAAACACTTCACATGATAAGATTTGCCAATAATTCTAAATTTATCCTTAAAACTTGCAAATGCCTTTATACTTACTATTTAACTATTTATGGTTCTATTACTATTTATTATTTATGGTGCAACTGTAACGAAAACCAATTTCCCCCGGGATAAATAAAGTATGACTATGATACTTCTAAATTAAACTACCACACAACATGTTTTATTATGAATAACCATCATGTACCCAATTTAGAGCACTGTGATGAACAGGTATTTGTTTGCTGTAATCTAACATCCAATAACTATTTTGAATGGAGTGATCTAGAACATAACAACATCACATTTGTGACATTATGACAAATGTTTGAGGATTAGAGCCATGCTGAGGAGATGCAGCTGGGGCAAATTTTCTGAAGATCCCTGTAGTAGTGACAGAAACCATAAACACACCTTTTAAAAAGTACTAGAAAAAGTCCTCACAAACACTGTAAGCTACAAGGGTGGATCCCAAGAATAGATAATAGCACATGGCCACATCACAATTCTTTACCTATTGTGGAACAGTTGGCCAGTTGGTGACCTTGTCTGATCTCCTTTGAAAAGATGTCTGCAGCTTCTCAGCTGCAACATTTTTTCCCCATTTTTCTTTTATCTTCCTATTTATTCTGTTTTCTTGTAATTTATTCTAATTCTTTAACCTGATTCGATTACCAAGTCATTAATTTATTTAACACACATCAAAGTTGCTGGTGAACGCAGCAGGCCAGGCAGCATCTGTAGGAAGAGATGCAGTTGACGTTTCAGGCCGAGACCCTTCGTCAGGACTAACTGAAGGAAGAGTGAGTAAGGGATTTGAAAGTTGGAGGGGGAGGGGGAGATCCAAAATGATAGGAGAAGACAGAAGGGGGAGGGATAGAGCCAAGAGCTGGACAGGTGAGAGGCAAAAGGGGATCCGAGAGGATCATGGGACAGGAGGTCCAGGAAGAAAGACAAGGGCAGGGGTGACCCAGAGGATGGGCAAGAGGTATATTCAGAGGGACAGAGGGAGAAAAAGGAGAGTGAGAGAAAGAATGTGTGCATAAAAATAAGTAACAGATGGGGTACGAGGGGGAGGTGGGGCCTTAGCGGAAGTTAGAGAAGTCGATGTTCATGCCATCAGGTTGGAGGCTACCCAGACGGAATATAAGGTGTTGTTCCTCCAACCTGAGTGTGGCTTCATCTTTACAGTAGAGGAGGCCGTGGATAGACATGTCAGAATGGGAATGGGATGTGGAATTAAAATGTGTGGCCACTGGGAGATCCTGCTTTCTCTGGTGGACAGAGCGTAGATGTTCAGCAAAGCGGTCTCCCAGTCTGCGTCGGGTCTCGCCAATATATAAAAGGCCACATCGGGAGCACCGGACGCAGTATATCACCTCAGTCGACTCACAGGTGAAGTGTTGCCTCACCTGGAAGGACTGTTTGGGGCCCTGAATGGTGGTAAGGGAGGAAGTGTAAGGGCATGTGTAGCACTTGTTCCGCTTACACGGATAAGTGCCAGGAGGGAGATCAGTGGGGAGGGATGGGGGGGACGAATGGACAAGGGAGTTGCATAGGGAGCGATCCCATTCCCATTCTGACATGTCTATCCACGGCACATCCCATTCCCATTCTGACATGTCTATTCACGGCCTCCTCTACTGTAAAGATGAAGCCACACTCAGGTTGGAGGAACAACACATTATATTCCGTCTGGGTAGCCTCCAACCTGATGGCATGAACATCGACTTCTCTAACTTCCGCTAAGGCCCCACCTCCCCCTCGTACCCCATCTGTTACTTATTTTTATGCACACATTCTTTCTCTCACTCTCCTTTTTCTCCCTCTGTCCCTTTGAATATACCTCTTGCCCATCCTCTGGGTTCCCCCCCCCTTGTCTTTCTTCCCGGACCTCCTGTCCCATGATCCTCTCGTATCCCCTTTTGCCTATCACCTGTCCAGCTCTTGGCTCTATCCCTCCCCCTCCTGTCTTCTCCTATCATTTTGGATCTCCCCCTCCCCCTCCAACTTTCAAATCCCTTACTCACTCTTCCTTCAGTTAGTCCTGACGAAGGGTCTCGGCCTGAAACGTCGACTGCACCTCTTCCTACAGATGCTGCCTGGCCTGCTACATTCACCAGCAACTTTGATGTGTGTTGCTTGAATTTCCAGCATCTGCAGAATTCCTGTTGTTTGTCATTAATTTATTTATCCAATTTCTTGCTGTTTCAGCAGTTGGAGATGGGCAGCTAGTCTAGTTGATCAACAAGATCCCCAATGTTTTACTACAAACTGTCCCGTTCCTCTAAATTCTACAGTAGCTTAATAATTACTGTGATGGTAATACAGCTCGGGGTATCAGAGTTTGGAGTGGAATTCCATTGTCGTCTGTATGTCCTTCCCATAGAATCTGTGTGTTTTCTCCAGTTGTCTGGTTTCATCCAACAGTTCAAATATGTACCAGTTGGTAGGTTAGTTGGTCACTGTAAATTGTCCTATGATTAGGCTAGGGTTAAAATTAGGGGTTGTCAGGGGTTGCTGGAATAGATGAAATCCTGTCTGTTTGACAAATATGAAGTATAGATTGTCCATATCAATTGAACATAAAAATGATTGCCATTGTAGGATAGCGGTTAGCATGACTCTATTACAGCTCGGGGTGTCGGAATTCAAAGTTCAATTTTGACATAATCTGTAAGGAGTCTGTACGTCCTCCCTGTAGAATGCACGGGCTTTCTCCGGGTGCTCCAGTCCCTTCTGACAGTCCAAAGATGTAGGTTAATTAGTCATTGTAAATTGGGTTGGGGTTAAAAGCTGGGGTTGCTGGGTGGTGTGGTTCGAAGGGCCGGAAGGGCCCATTCTGCGCTGTATCCCTAAATAATTAAAAATAAAATACTAGTAGATCTAGCTCAGAAACTAGTTCCCTTTTGATCCCCTTCTGACTCAACTGTTGAACCGTATGCTAGGAAATATAATTTTTATGCAATTAATTTTTATTTGCTTAGTTATATTTTCTCTTTACTGCAGGAGTGGGAAGAAAGTGGTCTATATTGACTCTTCCTATTTGGTAATGAGGATTTCATTATTTTTGTATTCTAAAGGGCAAATGCACCATCCTGTGGTCATTGGCATCTATAACAGAATGTGTCTTACATAAATTGTCTATCAGCTTCCTTCAGATATTATTAATGTTCTATTGGACCAATTGACTTATATTATTTATGTGCTTGGTTAAAATACCCATATTAAAATTTTCAATAAAACCATTATTTGATTGTTCTGTATTTGACATTGAGAGAGATTTTCTTTTTACTAAGATGATAAAGACAGAATTTGGAGTGGAGACTGTCTTGGTGATTACTGACCTTAGGAGCCTTTTTAAAAAAAGGGTGAAACATAATTTGAAAGCGAAAGGTTCATTGATGAAAGCACATAAGGTTGGGCAGCATCTGTGAAGCAAGTTAATGTTTCAGGTCAATGATTGTCAGAACTGAGAAAAGTTTATAAGATCAGTTTATAAGAAAAGGTCATTCAGGGGTAAGTCAGGAGCGATTAAATAGTGCAAGTGATAGTAACCTGAAACATGATGGTAAGGGCCAGTGAATAGCAAAAAGTATCTAGTTGAAGTGTAACAAATATGATACTCCCAGGAAAAACTGAATGTTGAAAATGAGAAATACCAGGATGGAAGGACTGATTATCTAAAATTTATCATTTAATTTAGAAGGCTCGATATTCCTAATTGAATGATCTGCTGTTTCTTGAGCATGCTTTAAATTTCATTGGAACAGTGTATGAGGTGGAAGAAGAACACTGGTGACTTAATCACCAGTGTACACTGAATGGAGATGTTCTGCAAAATTGTTATCCAATCTGCATTTTGCTTGTCCACTTCTAAGAAGACCATGTCATGAGCATTGAATGGAGTCCACTCAATTGGAACAAGTACAAATAAATTATTGCTCCACATCATGTTGTGGGAAAGGTGGAGTTCAAAGCACAAGTATTTTGACAATTGGAGAGGTTGTTGTGAAGCTGGAAGACTGACCCATGATGCCATGGAGGAAGTGATTCTTCAGTGTAGGTAGATAGATAGATATACTTTATTGATCCCGAGAGTAAAGAGTTAAATGATGTATTTGATGCAAAATTGTTGGAAGTGCTGTTGGCAGCATGGTTGTGGAGGGAACAGGGAATATGGAAAGGAACGCTTTGAAGGAACCTGGGTGGGAGGAAGTCTAATTTAAAAAGCACGTTAGAGTTTCTTGGTTAGTTGTGGGTAGCAATCGTTTTTGTAACACCTGCAAGAGGGAATGAGAGAGAAGATACAAAGATAGATCAAGATCGAGTGGGTGATTGTTTATCTCTTGTTTGTCTGGTTGGAAAATGTTCAGATTTTGTTTTCACTGCCCTCGGAGTATTCCAGGGTTGTGACAGTCTGAAACAAAATTCACAATATTTCTCTTGATGCTCACTTAGTTCCAGATTCTCCCGTGAAAGGTGGATGGGGGCAATCTGCTTCTGATCATAAAAGGATCATCAGCACAGACTTTTTTTTCCAAGCACATAAAGAAATTGTATGCACTTTATGTTGAGACAGATGAATCTGAGTGTTTGCGCCTCTTTGCCTGCTCATAGTCTTTTGCTCAGTTATGCAACACACACAAAATGCTGGAGGAACTCAGCAGGTCAGGCAGGATCTATGGAAAAAAAGTACAGTTGAAGTTTTGGGCCAGAGCCCTTTGGCAACACTGGAGGGAAAAAAAAGGCTGAGAAGTAGATATGAAAACAGTGATGATGCTGCCTGGCCTGCTGAATTCAGAAAACGCATGCACGTTTTTTGCTCCAGATATTAATCTTGATTAGTTTGAAATTCTTGATTTTTTCTATATAATTAGTTTAAATCCTTTCTTTCTTTTTAAATCTTTTTATTGAATTAGTACACAAAAGGTAAACCATATAGGCACTGATACACAGTTGCAATATAACTCTACAAGAGATATTAATACACAAAAAAAGTTAGTACAAACAGTGCAGTTTAGATATAAATTAACCAGGTAATATAATAGTAAACTAATTTTCAAATATGTCAATAAGGAAAAAAAAACCCCAAAAAAAACACCCACCGTGCAACTAAACTAAAAAGCAAAGCAAAGCAATGGGCTAACTAGGTATCAAGTAGAGTTAAACTATTTAAAACAATCACGTCCTCAAACCCGACCTCCATTAAAAACAGTTAAAAAGCAAGAAGGGAATGTAAATATGGCCAGAGAAAGGAAAAAAAAAGTTACATTAAATGAAAATGTTGAATAAAAGATCTCCAAGTCTGTTGAAATTTAACTGAAGAATCATAAAAATTACTTCTAATTTTCTCCAGATTTAAACATAGTATCGTCTGGGAAAACCAAAAAAATGTAGTTGGAGCATTAATCTCCTTCCAATGTTGTAAAATACATCTTTTCGCCATTAAAGTAAGAAATGCAATCAATCTACGGGCTGAAGGGGAAAGATTACTGGAAATTTTAGGTAATCCAAAGAAAGCAGTAATAGGATGGGGAGAAATATCTATATTCAGTACCTTTGAAATAATATTAAAAATATCCTTACAAAAAGTTTCCAGAGTAGGACAGGCCCAAAACATGTGAGTTAAGGAAGCTATCTCCCCATGACATCTGTCACACAAAGGGTTAATATGAGAATAAAAACGAGCTAATTTATCTTTAGACATATGTGCTCTATGGACAACTTTAAATTGAATTAGGGAGTGTTTAGAACAGATAGAGGAAGTATTAACTAGTTGTAAAATATGCGCCCAGTCATCCACCGGAATAATAAGACCCAATTCCTTTTCCCAATCTGACCTAATCTTATCAAATGGAGCTTTCCTAAGTTTCATAATAGTATTATAAATAATAGCCGTTACACCTTTCTGACATGGATTAAGGTTAATTATAGTATCTAAAATATATGTAGGAAGTAGCGTCGGAAAGGAAGAGAGTACAGTACTTTGGAAATTTCTAACTTGGAGATATCTACAAAAATGTATTCTTGGTAAGTTATATTTGTTAGATAATTGCTCAAAGGACATAAGGGAACCATCTAAAAATAAATCCAAAAACCATGAAATATCATTAGTCTTCCAAATTTGAAAGGCACGGTCAGTGGAAGAGGGAGGGAAGAATATGTTACCTAAAATAGGAATCGCAAGCCCAAATTGATTAAGATCGAAAAATTTTCGGAATTGAAACCAAATACGTAAGGTATATTTAACTATCGGGTTACAAACCAGTTTACAGCGTTTCAAATCAAAAGGAAAAGAAGAACCTAAAATGGAGCCAAGTGCATAACCTTGAGCAGATTGTAATTCCAATACTACCCATTTAGGAATGGATAGTGTATCTTGATCAAGTAACCAAAATTTCATATGTCGAATATTAATTGCCCAATAATAGAATCTAAAGTTAGGTAATGCGAAACTCCATCTCTCTTAGCTTTCTGTAGATGTATTTTACCCAATCTTGGGTTTTTATTTTGCCAAATAAATGAAGAAATTTTAGAGTCAACTTTATCAAAAAAGGATTTGGGAACAAAAATCGGTAGTGCCTGAAATACAGATAAAAATTTCGGAAGAATAAACATCTTAACAGCATTAATACGACCAATCAAAGTTAAATAAAATGGAGACCATTTAAGTGAGAGTTGAGTAATGTGATCGATTAAGGGTGGGAAATTAGCCTTAAATAAATCTTTATGTTTACAGGTAACTTTAATCCCAAGATATGAAAAATGATTATTAACCAATTTAAACGGAAGATTCTGATATAAGGGAACTTGCTTATTAATTGGAGAAAGTTCACTCTTACCGAGATTTAATTTATAACCTGAAAAAAGACTAAATTGTGCTAATAAATCTAAAGCAGCAGGGATAGATTTTTGAGGATTAGAAATATATAAAAGTAAGTCATCAGCATAGAGTGATACTTTATGGGACTTTAAACCCCGAGTTATCCCAATAATATTTGGAGATTCTCGAATGGCAATTGCAAGAGGTTCTAATACAATATCAAATAATAAGGGACTAAGAGGACAACCTTGTCTGGTGCCTCGAAAAAGAGGGAAAAACGGTGTGCTTAAAGAGTTAGTATGGACTGAGGCCATTGGAGAGTGATACAACAATTTGATCCAGGATATAAATTTCAGGCTGAAATTGAACATTTCAAGCACCTCAAATAAGTAAGGCCATTCGACTCTGTCGAAGGCTTTTTCAGCGTCTAAGGAAATGACGCCCTCAGGATCATATTGTGAGGGAGTTTAAACAATGTTTAACAGTGTACGAATGTTATAAAAAGAGTAACGACCTTTAGTAAAACCCGTTTGGTCTTCCGAAATAATATAAGGAAGTGCTTTTTCTAATCTGTTTGCTAATAATTTAGAAAAGATTTTAGAATCAACATTTAATAAGGATATTGGTCTATAAGATGCACATTGAGCAGGATCTTTATCCTTCTTTAATATTAAAAGAGATTGATGCTCTATAGAAGGATTCAGGAAGTTTACCAAGTTTTAATGAAGCCTCCAAAACCCTGAATAACCAAGGAATTAATGAAGATGCAAAACATTTATAAAATTCCACAGTAAACCCATCAGGACCAGGAGCTTTCCCTGGACTCATAGAGAAAATAACCTTCTTAATCTCATCAGTAGTAAAGGAAGTGTCAAACATAGAAGATATATCATGTGAAGTCTTAGGGAAATCTAGGTTACCTAAAAAGTTAATACATATATTTAGAGTCTCGTGGAAACTCTGATTGATATAAAGAGGAATAAAAATCAAAAAAAGATTGATTAATCTCAGCTTGATCAGATATCATTTGATCATTTTGATTATAAATCTGATTAATTTGAAATTTGGAATAGTTAGTCTTCAACTGGTTAGCCAACAGTTTACCAACTTTGTCACTATGTATATAAAATTCACTTCTTGTTATCATTAATTGATTTGCAATCGAGGACGAAAGTAATAAACTGTGTTCCATTTGAAGTTCAGTTCTTTGTTTATACAACTTCTCAGAGGGAGCTGTAGCGTATGTCTTATCAACTTCCTTAATCTTGTCTACAATGACCAGCTCCTCATCCTTCAACCCCTTCCTCAAGGCAGCAGAATACGAGATGATCTGACCACGAATATAAGCTTTAAAAGTGTCCCAAAGGATGTTCATAGAAATATCTTCTGAATAGTTGATTGTAAAAAAGAGATCAATCTGTTCATTCATAAAGTTAAAATCCGAGTCCTGAAGCAACAGCCATTGTCTATTATTTGGTGTGTTGGCCAATATTTTAATAGAAAGTTTAAGAGGAGCATGATCCGAAATGGTTATAGAGTCATATTCACATTTGACCACTGAAGGAATAAGATGAGAGTCAATAAAAAAAATAATCAATTCTTGAATAGGAATGATGAACATGTGAAAAAAAGGAAAAATCTTTTTCCTGAGGGTGCAAAAAACGCCAAATGTCTGTCAATCCGGAATCTGAAAGGAATGAGTTAATCAAGGTTGCAGATTTATTGGGTAAGGTCCGTAAAGGAGCCGAACAATCCAAAGATGGAGATAAACAAGTATTAAAATCCCCACCCCAAATTAGTGAAAACTCATTCAAATTCGGAAACAAATTAAATAATGATTTATAAAATTCCGGACAGTCCATGTTGGGAGCGTAAACATTAACCAAAACTACCTTTTTATTAAAGAGTAAACCACTAACCAATAGAAATCTGCCATTTGGATCAGAAATAATATTGTGTTGTACAAAAGTGATTGAGGGATCTATAAAAATAGAAACCCCTCGAATCTTAGTGTTGGAATTCGAATGGAAGTGTTGATCCTTCCAGAATTTGAAAAAACATAATCTGTCCCCCCTCCGCACATGGGTCTCTTGTAAAAATAGAACATGTGCTTTAAGTCTCTGGAATACTTTAAAAACTTTTTTCCTTTTTATTGGATGATTAAGACCGTTAGTATTCCAAGAGACAAAATTAGTAGTAGACTCCATAAACCCTAAAGTCAACCTGCAAAAAGAGGAGGATTGACAATAGGGTCGACCCACGCACCCGGAAAGGGAACAGAACAAACAAGAGATAACGGAAGGAGAACGCGACCAATAGTTCAGTAATATAAGTAGCCCAAGAGAAAAAAACTAAAAAGTGAAGCCCCTCCCACCACCCCCACCGAACCCCCAAAGCTAAATCTAAGATAGACCAGCCAGAAAGAAGCGAGCACTAGAACTACCCCCATGACTTCTGATAGACTCTCGCTGAAAAAGTGTATATGTAAGAGGATCAGCTAAAGTTATAAAACAGTAGAGAAATTAAAAAAAAGTACACCGATTAAAGCAAACCCGATATAATACAAAGAAAAAACAGGTAAATATAAAGAAAACCGTTAACCAACAACATACCATGTAGTTAAACAAGAAAATGAGACAATTAACATAGACTAGCGAGGAAAACTACAAAAAGTACGTTTGAAAACTACAAAATTTAAGGCCTCAAAGGAAATACATAAAATGATGCAGAGGAAATAACCACCCAGAATCCCGAGGGAAAAAGAAAGGAATGACGCAGTTAGAAAAAAAATTTGGCAACCATATTAATTAACCGAAAAAGAACTTGTCTGCCCTCATATAAAGCAAAAAAATTAAAAAAAAACCAAAACAGATTAACTGCATCGGAACAAACAGAAGTGGTTTAATAATTGCGATTAAGATGTTGAAGGCGAAAATTGATCAAGGTAACTCTGGGCTTCCGATGGAGAGTCGAAAAAACGGGAAGAGCCCTTAGGCAAACGAATCTTCAAACGTGCAGGATAAAGCAACACTGGTTTTAAATCCATCTTATAAAGTTCCGACATCACAGATCTATAACGGACACAGTTGATCCCGAACCGGCTTACTAAAATCCTCTACCAGCCGGAATCGAAGCTGTGAATAATCATTATAACCTTTAGGTCGAGCGAATCGAAGCAATTTCTCCTTGTCTTGAAAATAATGAAATGGTAGAATAACATGCCGAGGTTTATCTGACTTAGACGAATATACTGGGACTCTGTGAGCCCGATCCAATAGTGGTGGTTGGTCAGGAAATAAGGTAGGGAACGCATCTTTTAAAAGTTGAGAAAAGAACTTTATAGGGTCATCAGATTCAGCAGCTTCACGAATACCAATAATTCGAATATTCTGTCGTCGCATTCTGCATTCTAAGTCCGAGTTTTTAAAAGTCAGAAAGTCAAGTTTTTTCTTCATTCCAGTAATTGTCTCTTCAATTTTCCCCATCTTGAGATCATTTTGTTGCGTGGATTTTTGAAGATTAGATATAGCAGTCTGATGTTCTGTGATAGATGTTTGCATTTTATCGATTACATCAAGAATTCTCTCCAGTTTAGATGAAATTTCCACACGAGTCAGATCCGTTATAGTAGTTGAAATTTCCGTTTTAATCAGATCCGATATAGCTTTCAAAGTTAACGCTGGTTCAGTCGGAGGAGAATCAGTAGCTTTCGGTCTAACCGGAGGTTTGCCGTCTTTCCCGTTCTTAGACATAGCAGATCTTAAAAACATCCAAGTATCAAAAAAAACCAGAATTTGTTGCAAGGAGTTATGAAAATCGGTGCCTTAATGGTTGGCTTAAATGTAGCTGATCATAGGAAAAAACTCAGAGGTAATGGAGCGAGTCAAGAACACGACTTCACTCCATGAGCGCTACTGGAAGTCTCCAGTTTAAATCCTTTCAAGGCTGTATGTTATTAGCAATATCAATTTTGTTTATCTAGTCCCATGCCTCTGTCCATGAACTTGCAGTAACTTAGACTTATGAAACCTCTTCATCACCTGATTGACTGTACATTGATATAGCCAGACTGTTTTCTGAAGACTTAACCAGTACGTGATGTTAATAATGAAATTAGCTAAACTTGAAATTAATAATTGTGAATACTTGACATACTGTCATATCATTGTTATCTGATGAATTATATCAGCAGTTTTGCTTTTCTTCTCTCTCCACTGATGTCTTCAGTCATATCTGTTCCTTTAAATGTGGAGCAGTACAATATTTGTTACAATTGGTGGAAACTGTTTTTACTGTTTGCCTTTGTAATTTAAAATTTATCTGTCAGAGAGGCCCCTGTTGGTCAGGGTCAATCATGGATGTTGTGTTCTAGCTGCTATGTGATAAGCAAGGCTAGCAGTACAATATGGAGAGCAACCTGTTGCCCATTTAACAAGCTCCCCCTCTCCACGCATCTGATGAACCCAAAGGAACAGCAGCGACCGATGCAGTTTGACACCAGCAGTATCGCAGGAGTTGCCATTCAGAGATGCACTCAACATAGGACTGCCTTAGGGGCTTCAGCTCCAGGTTTTTCCCTCAGGGTTTCCTTCCGAAGCATTTCCCATGAGTGGGTATAGTCGCAAGGCAATAGAGGTTTGAGATCAGAGTTTTCCTTCTCCTGGATGAGCTGCCAACCACGGCTGAGAGCTCCATTTGCCTGTAGTGTCTGGTCTGGGAGAGTGAAGAGATAATTGATCGGAGTTACAGGAAAGTAGTCACCCCGAAGTTGCAGGAGGTGAGTAGCTGGGTGACTGTCAGGAGAAATGGAAACGTGAATGGGCAGTTAGCGTTGAGCGTTCTGTGACCATTCCCCTCAATAATAAGTATACCATTTTGGATACTGTTGTGGGGAATGACCTCCCAGGGGAATGCCACACAGACCAGATTACTGGCACTGAGCATAGGTCAGTAGTGCAGAAGGTGTTAGTGATAGGGCACTCAATAGTCCAGGGAACAGATAGGAGATTCTGTGTATGTGAACGGGACACCCGAATGGTATGTCACTTCCCTGGTGCCAGGGTCAGGGACGTCTCGGATCGTGACCACAACATTTTGGAGAGGAAGGAAGAGCAGCCAGATGTCTTGTTACATATTGGTACCAATGACATAGGAAGGAAAGCAATGAGGTCCTGAAAAGAGAATTTAGAGAGCTGGGTAGAAAGTGGAGAAGCAGAACCTGCCGGGTAGTAATTACTGGATTGCTGCCTCTGCCACGCACAAGTCAGGTAGAAACAGGTTGATTTGGCAGATTAATGTGTGGCTGAGAAGCTGGATCTCTTTTGGGGATTGTATGACCTGTTCAAAAGTGACTGGTTGCACCTGAACCCAAGAGGAGCCAAAATTCTCGTGGGCAGGTTTGTTAGAGCTGTTGGAGAAGGTTTAAATTAATTTGGCAGTGGAGTGGGAAACAGAGTGAAGGAACTCAGGATAGGATGGATGGTAAAAAAGCAAAGATAGTGTGCAGTCAGACTGTCAGGAAGGGTAGGCAGATGATAGGACATTATTGCAGCCAGCAGGGTGAGTATCTGTGTATTAGGGATGTAGAATCAAAAAGGGTGGCAAATACACTATTCAAAGTGTTATATCTCAATGCACGGAGTATAAGAAATAAGGTGGATAATCTTGTTGCACTATTACAGATTCTCAGGTGTGATGCTGTGGTCACCACTGAATCGTGGTTGAATGATGGTTGTAGTTGGCAGCTGAATGTCCACGGTTACATGTTATATCAGAGGGATAGGAAGATAGAGAGGGTGGCGTGGCTCTGCTGGTAAAGAATGGCATCAAATCAGTAGAAGTCTATAACATACGATCAGAAGATGTTGAATTCTTGTGAGTGAGTTAAGAAACCGCAAGGGTAAAAACCCTGATGATCGTTATCTGCAGGCCTCCCAACAGTAACTGGGATGTGGACCATAGATTACAGCAGAAAATAGAAACGGTGTGTCAAAAGGGCAATATTATGATAGCCATGGAAGGTTTTAACATTCAGGTCAATTGGGAAAATCAGGTTGGAAATGAATCTCAAGAGAGTGAGTTTGTTGAATGCCTACCACATGGCTTTTTAGAGTATTTGTTGTTGAGCCTTCCAGGGGATCAGCTATACTGGATTGAGTGTTATTTAATGAACCGGAGGTGATTAGAGAGTTTAAGGTAAAAAAAAACTCTTCAGAGGCAGTGATCACAATATAATTGAGTTCAACTTGAAATTTGATTGGGAGAAAGTAAAGTCTGACATAGTATTTCAGTGGAGTAAAGGAGATTACAATGGTTTGAGAGAGGAGTTGGCTAAAATAAATTGGAAGGAGATGCTGGCAGGGATTACAGCAGAGCAGAAATGGTGTGAGTTACTGGGAAAAATGAGGAAGGTGCAGGATAGATGTAATCCAAAAATGAAGAAATACACAAATGGCAAAATAGTACAACCATGGCTGACAAGGGAAGTCAAAGCTGATGTAAAAGCAAAAGAGATGGCATACAAAAAAAACAAAAATTAGTGAGAAGACCGAGGATTGGGAAGCTTTTAAAACCCTACAGAGGGCAAATAAAGGAATCATTAGGAGGGAAAAGATTAAATATGAAAGCAAGCTAGCAAACAATATCAAAGTGGATCGTAAAAGCTTTTTGAAGTATGTAAAAATGATAGAGAGGTAAAGGTGAGGTGGGAGAAATAATAATGAGGGCCAAGAAGACGGCAGTTGACTAAGTGAATATTTTGCATCAGTCTTCACTATGGAAGACACTAGCAGAGAGCCAGATATTGAAGAGTATGAGGGAAGAGGAGTTGGTGTAATTACTATTACAAGGGAGAAGGCGATCAGAAAGCTGAAAGACTTAAGGTTATATAAGTTACCCGGACCAGATGAACTGCACCCTAAGGTTCTGAAAGAGGTAACGGTAGAGATTGAAGGGGCATTAGTAATGAAGTTTCAAAAAGTCATTGGACTCTGGCATGGTGCCAAAGGACTAGAACATTGCAAATACCACTTCACTCTTTAAGAAGGGAGGAAGGCAGCAGAAAGGAAATTAGTTAGCCTGACCTCAGTGGTGGGAAGTCGTTAGAATCAATAGGTTATGGAGTACTTGGTGACACATGACAAGATAGGGCAAAGCCTTCGTGGTTTCCTTAAGGGAAAATTTTGACTGATGAACCTGTTGGAATCCTTTGAGGAGATTACAAGTAGGATAGATAAAAGGGAGGCAGTGGATGTTGTATATTTGTACTTTCAGAAGGCCTTTGACGAGATGCCACACATGAGGCTGCTTACCAAGTTAAGAGCACATGATATTACAAGAAAGTTACTGGTGTGGCTAGAGCATTGGCTGATTGGTAGGAGGAATAAAAGAATCGTTTTTTGTTTGGCTACCAGTGACTAGTGTTATTCTGCAGGCGTTGGTGTTGGGACTGCTTTTTATGCTGTATGTCAATGATTTTGATGATGGAATATTTGCTTTGGTGCCAAGTTTGCAGATGATACGAAGATTGGTGGAGGAACGGGTAGTGTTGAGGGAACAGGTAGGCTGCAGAAGGACTTAGACAGATTAGGAGAATGGGTAAGAAAGTGGCAGCAAATGAAATACAATGTTGGAAAATGTCATGCACTTTGGTAGTAGAAATAAATGTGCAGACTATTTTCTAAATGAGAAGAAAATCCAAAAACCTGAGATGCAAAGGGACTTGGGAGTCCTTATGCAGACACCCTAAAGGTTAACTTGCAGGTAGAGTTGGTGGTGAGGGAGGCAAATGCGATGTTAGCATTCATTTCAAGAGGTCTAGAATACAAGAGTAGGGATGTGATGCTGAGGCTTTATAAAGCATTGGAGAGGCTTCACCTTGAGTATTGTGAACAGTTTTGGGCCCCTTATCTAAGAAAAAATCTGCTGGTATTGGAGAGATTTCAAAAGAGGATCACGAGGATGATTCTGGGAATGAAAGCATATCATTGATGGCTCTGGGTCTGTACTTGCTAGTATTTAGAAGGATGAGGGGGGATCTCATTAAATCCTTTTGAATGTTGAAAGGCCTAGACAGAGTAGATGTGGAAAGGATGTTTCCCATGCTGGGGAAGTGTAGGACAAGAAGGCACAGTCTAAGGATAGAAGGCTGTCCATTTGAAACAGAGATGTGGAGAAATTTCTTTAGCCAGAGGGTGGTGAATTTGTGGAATTTATTACCACAGGCAGCTGGTGGAGGCCAGATTGTTGGGTGGATTTAAAGCAGAGCTTTATATATTCTTGATTGGAAATGGCATCAAAAGTTATGGGGAGAAAAGGATTAGCCATGATTGAATGGTGGAGCAGAATTGAAGGGCCAAATAACCTCATTCTGCTCCAATACATTTTGGTCTCATGGTTCATTGTCTTTTGAGGTCCTTCTGGTTTTAGGATACCAGTTACCTGCCTTTGCCCCTTCTGTCGGTAACTAAGCCACACATGAAGGCTAGGAGCTGGACTTGGTCGTCCGAGGCTATTTGAGATGCATGTCGTTGGAAGCATTTAATAGTTAGTGGGACTCCCGACTATAACAACATTAAGGAACAAAACCTTATCTATATATCTTGCTGATCAGGGAATCTTGGTAATTACATGGAGCAACTTCACTTAGAGAGCATCACGTTTTCAGCATATTACACAAGACCTACCAGCTCTGTGCATCATTCTTTCCATAAGGGTTGATGGCAAGATTTTGACTGGTTCTTCCAAACTTTGAGATTAAAATGTAGTTTCAGGTCACATGGAAAACTAATTGGTCTTCTGGCGAGTATTGTTGGGTGATAGAAAGTAGCATGAAAGTGCATGAATAATTAATCACAGATTTGACACCTTATTGCACTTCTTTGCAAAGTTATGTGCAATGTTTTTGGTTCAGTCATGTGCTTTGCAATGGGTATACTTCAACTTGCTTTCTACTGAGTGTTCACTGTTCAAATGTGTCTTTTGCAGATACAGACTCTGCTAACTGCTTGTATTTATTTTGTGAATAAGTGAATAATTATCATCCTAATCAATAAATATAATATAATCTTGTGATTGTGCGTTGAATATATTTTGAAAATGAGTGATCTGGGGTGCCTTTTTTGTACTTTCAACTTGTTTGCCTGCTTTTGAAATATCTGTCTTGCATTGGAACACTTAACATGATAGTTCTGTTTTACTGTGTTCCAGGACCAGATTGCTCTTTACCTGTCCCATCTTCAGAATCCTACTGGGTACTACCAAATATCAAACCTTTCAGTCCCAGTGTGAGCCGTGCATCCCACAAAGCTGTTGTATATGGGAAATTTATGTGGGTAATTGGTGGATATACCTTCAATTATACTTCATCACAGATGGTTCTGAAGTAAGTGTGCCTGTAGTTTGCTGTTTGTTGTCTTGTGACATGTCGTGGAATGTTGCATGTTTTCTAAAAATTCAAACCACTTGAGGCTTCAATGATTTGTTGATCTACAAGTTGTTGTAATTGAACAACTTGGGAAATTTGGCAGGAACTGTAAATGTTGATTTTTTTTCAATAAGGTTCTACTAATAAATTTACTAAATGTAAATTGTCTCTATTTTGTATAGTTAGCATGCTTGAAAATTCAGAGAGCTTGTTGGGTTTAGTGTAGCGTCTGAGATTACAGCTCTGGGTGTTCTGGAGTTCAGAGTTAATACTGGTGCCTTTCTGTAATGAGCTTCTGTATGTCAAGATCTTTGAGGATTTAACCTGGTCCCAACTTATTGATGTAGTCATAAAGAAGGCAAGACAGCGGCTATACTTCATTAGTAGTTTGAAGCGATTTGGCATGTCAACAAATACACTCAAAAACTTCTGTAGTTGTACCATGGAGAGCATTCTAACAGGCTGCATCACTGTCTGGTATGGAGGGGCTATGCAGAGGACCGAAAAGAAGCTGCAGAAGGTTGTAAATCTAGTCAGCTCCATCTTGGGCACTAGTTTACAAAGTACCCAGGACATCTTTAGGGAACATTAGGAGGCAGGAGGCAGGAGGCAGCGACCATTATTAAAGACCTCTAGCACCCAGGGCATGCCCTTTTCTCACTGTTAGCATCAGGTAGGAGATACAGAAGCCTGAAGGCACACACTCAGCGATTCAGGAACAGCTTCTTCCTCTGTGCCATCCAATTCCTCAATGGACTTTGAAGCTTTGGACACTACCTCACTCTTCTTTAATATACAGCATTTCTGTTTTTGCACATTTTAAAATAATCTATACAATATATGTAATTGTTTTACTTATTCATTATTATGTTCATTTTATTTATTTTTTTTATTTTTTCTCTCTCTCTGCTAGATTATGTATTGCATTGAACTGCTACTGCTAAATTAACAAATTTCACGTCACATGGTGGTGATAATAAACCTGATTCTGATTCTCTCTCCCGTAGAATGTGTGGGTTTTCCCTGGGTGCTCTGGTTTCCTCCCACAGTCCAAAGACATGCTGGCTAGGTTAATTGGTCATTGTAAATTGTTCCATGATTAGGCTAGAATTAATCAGGATTGTGGGGTTGCTGTGGCAGCATGGCTCGAAGGGCCAGAACGGCCTGCTCTGTGATGTACTAAATAAATAAAGAAAGAAAAACAAGTGAATGAGACAAGACCATATGTTGTTTGAATTCTTACTTTTGCAGTGGAGTCAGTAATTAATTAATCCATTTTGTTTGCAAGTCATGAATTTTCTGGGCAATTCATTTCTACTTTGGTAAAGGTAAGTCTGTCTGGTTTTGGACATAAACTTTTAAACACCAGTTTCTGGATTATTTCATAAATCAAATCTGATTGAGCAGTCCTTGATCCCTGCGTGTTGAGATTAAATTGCCCTGTGTAGAGACCTTGTGGTCAGTGGTTCAGCTAAATTCTTGAAGGAAATGACAATCTTTAACCTCACTTGGTTTTGTACATCATGTTATGTACAAATACCAAGCAGCAAAAAGAAAAAAACTCTTGTTTTTACACTGTTTATCCTAAATGATGTATGCTTGCAGGAAATTATCTTTAACACTGCACAAGCACAAACAGTATTCCTATTTTTGATCTGAAGCTACTGAACTTTATACCTGTAAAAACCTAGCAAGAATTGAAAGTGCATGTGACATTGCGCCATTGATGGTTGATAGGAAACAATGGAGATCTCTCTCATCAGCTTTTAATGGATCGACAAAGGCACATATGAGTGTAAATGGACAAAATATGGACAGGAGTGAATTGTTGAGTGAATTTACAAACTAGGGGCACGGCTGGCAACCGCTAGTGATGAGAACTAGTGTGGTTGAAGGCTTGTGGACCCTCATGTCAGCAA
This sequence comes from Mobula hypostoma, assembly GCF_963921235.1. Lineage (NCBI taxonomy): Eukaryota > Metazoa > Chordata > Chondrichthyes > Myliobatiformes > Myliobatidae > Mobula > Mobula hypostoma. Next base: position 60,720,347 of record NC_086115.1, read on the forward strand.
ATTCCCCCAGCTCAGCAGGTCTTGAGATTGGAGGTCCATATGGGACCCCACCCCTTGGTGCTCAAGTTGGCGGGTCCGGAGTTCAATGCTTGGAGTGTGTGAGGTTCTATCATTTGCAAGTCCTGGGGTCAGATGAAGATTGAAGCCTGAAGGTCAATCAGAAGTCTGAATGTTGAGGCTTGATGTCTGCAAGTCCACAGGGAAATTTTGAGGCCCAATGTCTGTGAGTCTGCTGGAAATACGGAGGCAGACTGTGTCTCTATCTTTGTGTGTGGGTGGGTGAGAGGGAGGAAAAGGACTTGTTTTGTTACTATTGTTATTGCTTGGGTTGATCTGCTCAACGTTGTGTGCATGCCGGGTTTGCGCCGGAATGTGTGGCGACACTTGGTGGCTGCCCCCAGCACATCCTTGGGTTAGAAACATAGAAACATAGAAAACCTAGAGCACAATACAGCACCTTCAGCCCACAATGCTGTGCCGAACATGCACTTACTTTAGAAATACCGAGGGTTACCTGTAGCCTTCTATGCTCTACTTACCTATCCAGGAGTCTCTTAAAAGACCCCATTGTTTCCGCCTCCACCACTGTCGCCGGCAGCCCATTTCACGCATTCACCCACTCTGTGCGTAAAAAAACTTACCCCTGACATCTCCTCTATACCTACTTCCAAGCACCTTAAAACTGTGCCCTCTCGTGTTAGCCATTTTCAGATTTGGAAAAAAGCCTCTGACTATTCACACGATCAATGCCTCTCATCATCTTATACACTTTTATCAGGTTACCTCTCATCCTCCGTCGCTGCAAGGAAAAAAGGCCAAGTTCACTCAACCTATTCTCATAAGGCATGCTCCCCAATCCAGGCAACATCTGTGTAAATCTCCCCTGCACCCTTTGTATAGTTTCCACATCCTTCCTGTAGTGAGATGACCAGAACTGAGCACAGTACTCTAAGTGGGGTCTGACCAGGGTCCTATATAGCTGTAACTTTACCTCACGGTTCTTAAACTGAATCCCACGGTTGATGAAGGCCAATGCACCATATTGTGTTGATTGTTAACGCAAATGACAGATTTCACTGTATGTTTTTTTTAATATTTTAATTTTTTATTACAAAAAACAAAAAAAAACACATCTACAAAAGCTACGACCTTAACAAAATCTAATTAAATATTGAGCAGCAAAAGGGAGAAAAATATAAGACAAAAGTAAACATACACAGCAGAGGTACACCACACCAAAAAACCTCAGTCCTCATTCAAAGATGTCCCCTCTGTCCTCACTACATAGCCTCAGTTTCTCCAAATGTAAAGTATTTGCCAGTTCTCTCAGCCACAGATTATGTAGGGGCAGAGTCCATTTTCCACATTTGCAGGATTAACTTCTTAGCTATCACCATGCCAAACAATACAGCCTTTTTTTCATACTCATTGGTTTAGGATAAGGAACTTGTTGCTCCAAGGATGGCTATGAGCGGGTCTGGTTCCCACCGCTTCCCATAAGCCTCAGAGAGACAGTGAAAAATACTTTTCCAGTATGCATAAAGCTTACAACATGACCAGAATGAATGTGATAAGTTACTGTTCACAGATTTACATCTATTACAAACTGGTGAAACATCAAGGTAGAAACTGTGCAGCTTTTCTTTGGAATAATGAAGTCTATGTATTGTTTTAAACTGTATAAGTCTGTGTCTGACGTTGACCGAACAATCATGTATACTCTTTAAACACTCATCCCAGACCTCGTCTGTCAGTTCTATACCCAATTCATCCACCCATGCCTGTTTAAGACCTGCAGTATTTACCCTAGCTCCATTATGTAGGATCTGATAAAAATAGGATACCGCACTACAAGTAACCGGATCAAATTTATTTATTGCCCCAGGGACTCATGTTTGTCTAAATCTTCGAAGTTAGGTATATATTTCCTAACATAATCTGGAATTTGTAAATATCTAAAAAAACTAGATGCAGGGATATTATAAACTGCTTGTAACTGGGCAAATGAGGCAAAGTTTCCTTTCGATGTACATATGATAAATGCGCCTGAATCTTAAATGTAGAATTAAATGTACAGTTTATTATAGTTTAGAAATTGATACAACTTGTTTTGTTTTAGGTATGACTTGGAGAGCAATGGGTGGACAGGAGTACCCATAACAAGTGATGTGAGACCACTTTCAAGGTATGGACATTCTCTGGGCTTGCATCAGGTAAGAATTTATACCATACTTATTAAATAAACTTCATAACAACCAGTTAGTCGGAGCTCTGAACAGTGTATGTAGATAATGTGCATGCACAATTTTTTTTCAACTACTAATGCAATCCAGCAATTCTTACAGCATTGGTGCGATATATTTTCTTTATTTAAAGGTTTGGGGTTTGATGTACTGTGAAGATAATCATGAAAGACACTCCCTTTTAAGTTGTTTTTGATGTGGTCATTGTGGCCTTTTCTTACCATGGCTTGTCCCTGAATTTGTTGGAAAGTTTATTTGCTCCGTCTCAGTTTAGTCATTAGAATTGACTGTAAAAGTATCTCTTTTCAACGTGCATATAATTCATTATTTTCACAGTATGTCTCCTATGGTTGCTCGCAATGTAATGACTGCAATAAACTTGTTTTTTTATTCCACTATTGGTTAATGTCTTTGGGACAAAAGCTATTAAAGCATTGGTTGAGTAGAACATTAGACAGTTTTGATTATGGCTTTATCTGAATAATGGACTTCAGTTTTAACCATATATTGTAGTATTATGATATGTTAATTTGCATTCTGTGTGTGGCTTCAATGTCAGAAAGTAATAAAAATCAAATGTAATTAATTTTAAACACCTATAAAATTAAAATTTGAACCAGATTCAGAATTTGCATATAGTGCATCATATCAAGATTTCTTGGATGCATTTGGCAAAGTTTCATTTGAAAGACAACATCAGCTCTGCAGATTTGAGTTGAGCAGCAGTGTTTGGTAAGAAATTTCTGAAGCATAGAAGTCAAGGTTCGAAGAAATAGCTGAGTTATTCTACAGGTTTGCATTAGATAAGGGGAACTAAACAAAGTGGGCACCCACAAGCCATTTAAGTCTTGCGTATTTTTCAGTATCAGTGTCATTCTAAATACCAATTATAGACTTCAGCCTATTCATATTTTTATGAGTAGCATTTAGATTTATGAGTAGCATTTAGATGTGACAAACATTAGTAAAATAGATGAAGAAATGGGCGAAATTTGGGATTAGTAGTTTGAACGCTTGGTAAAAGTATGTCTTGGCTGATGTTGCACTCTGGTCATTTCTAAGTGGAGCAAAATGAAAAAATTTATCAATTGAACTCCATCATATTCAAATATTAGTGAAGCAAATGGCAATGCTCCACTTTTCTGAAGTCTGTAAAAGTATTAGAGCATGTTGGGGCTTGCTTATTGCTAATGTAGCATTTGAAAGTTTTGCATTGGTGGAGTTGCAGCCAAACGGTTGCTTTGATGTTTACCTCATGGAAATTTTGGATTTGCTTTAGCATTCAAGAATAAAGAACAGATGAACTGACAATATCAAAAGACATTCACCTTTCTATACAGTGACAATTGTGAACAGGTTGATTCCTTAACATTTCAGGAAAAATCCAGGCTGGTAAAATTTTGAGTAGACAAGTGTTAATCTCATTTCCAGTTTTTGGGTTCCTGGAGAAAACTGATGTCATTATTTGGAATTCTGTGTTTTTAATCAAAAATGTTTAGTTATTGAAACCAAACACTTACAAAGTCATATATTAATGCAAAATTCCTGTTTTGGGCATAGGAATGACTGCAATGAGTTGTAAAAATAATTCATTTAACGGTCAAGTGTGAACAGGCTGTGAAAGAAGCTATCTAAATGTGTCTTTGTTTTCATCACTGGACTGTTGATGGCAAAGTATATTACAAAGGCCCAATTTCAGTTTCTGAAGAGCTCTTACTGCTCTTTCACCAGCTGTCGAAAGTAATCTCATGGTGACATCCTGTCAAATTGGCTATTCAGCTTCAACACATAGTGCACAATTATTCGGTATATTTTCTGTTTTTAATGTAAATTTTCAATCCCTTTTAGAAACAGGACAGGTGGTTTAGCCTGTGCTTTAAATTCTCTGTGGGAGAGGAAGATCAATGGGGAGATTAATCAAATTAACAAGTAGTAATGGGATAATAGAAACTGCGAAAACAATTAGCTGGAGGACATTGATGTGTTATCAGCAATTTTAGAGAAAAGGGATGATCGAAGTTTTGATCGAAACCCTGCATCAGGACAGAGGCTTGACATGGTGGGTTTCTCCAACAGATTTTTGATCAAGTAGCGAGGATGGGTTTTGCTAGCCTCTGGTTGTTGTATAGAAGTGCCACCCCCAGTATGTGTTTAATGGGTTTTTTCTAAAAGCCTCTCTTGCTGTCCCGATGCAACCTCAGTGGTGTGGTCTGAATTGCAAATGGGCAATGGGAGGCAAAGTCTCCAAAATAGACTTTTCACAATGGGGACTATGGGGGGGGGGGGAGTGTGTGTGTGTGTGTGTGTGTGTGTGTGTTTGTCTAAAAGCTTTTGATAGCAGTGTCAGAACTAGGAACAGTATTGTAGCTGGTATTTCCAACTGATATGTACAAAGAGGGTAATTTTTGTCTGTGACTATTAAACAAAAGGGAAAATAAAAAAAAACTGTATAATGAATATCTGCTGGAGCCAGTCATGAACCAATAACTTAATTCCAGTTTATCTTTGATTCTGTGCTACTGATTTAATTGTCTGTTTGGAAAAATATGTTCTGAGGAAGTCTACTTCTTACTAGGTTTTGCTTCAGAATGCTTTATCACACAATGCCACCAGAAGGCAGCAATGCACTACACATGTGAAGTATTGGAGCAACCTTGTAAAGAATTTCTGACTGCTAAAATCAAATGTTTTTTTAAAATTTCTGTTCTTTTCTACTATAAAATAAAACCTGCTGGATAGCTGATGGATTAATAACTGTGGTATCTTATAATGCAACCAAATACCACATTTATTCCTAAGAAAGAAAACTGAGAAGTGCAAGTATTGCACTCAAAAGTTGATTGATTGAGCAGTTCTTTCGATTTGTGTTGGAGCGGAGACCGAAGTTTAAACTCTTCCTTGCCTCTGCTTCGGTAAGAATGTCGAAGCTGCACTGCAGCCCCAGTAACAGAATTGTGGTGTGACTTGATGATTGGCTGTACTCATTCCTTTCTTCATGCTACGTTTGGGGCTTTGTTCCTTCCACGGTAACGCTCATTTCTGTTGCAAATTAAGGATCATCTTTTAGTGTACAGTATACTGTCAGTGCCACTTTATTAGGTACACCTCTATACCTGCTTGTTAATGCATATATTAATAAGCCAATCCTGTGGCAATAGCTCATCGCATAAAAGCATAGACATGGTCAAGAAGTTCAGTTGTTGTTCAGACCAAACATCAGAATGGTGAAGAAATGTGACCTTGCCCGTGGAATGACTGATGTGAAGCTCGTAGAGGCTACAAAAGCATTTGTAAAGACCCGAGTGTTCATCAGCCCACAGTAAGAGAAATTGTCTGCAAGTGGAGGAAGTTTAGTACTCACCCTAGCAGTTGAAGTCCTGCAAAGGTCACACCAGTAGTACAATGCTCAATGCTAAAGGAGGAGAAAATGAATCCAAGGGTAACAGCAAAAGACCTGAAGAAATCCCTAGAACCTGATAAATTTTCTGTTCATGTGTCCACTATAAGAAAAACACCGAACAAGAATGCTGTTCATTGAAGGACACCACGGAGGAAATTACTGCTCTCCAAAAAGAACCATTGCTGCACATCTCAAATTTGCAAAAGACTACCTTGATATTTCACTACACTTCTGGGACAGTGTTCTGTGGACAGATGAAACAAAAGTTTAACTTTTTAGCTGAAATGCAATCCGTTATGTTTGGAAGAAAAAGGGCACTGCACACCAACTCCAATACCTCATCCCAACTGTGAAGCATGGTGGAAGGAGCATCATGGTTTAGGACTGCTTTGCTGCCTCGGGGTCTGGACGGCTTGCATTCGTTGAACAATGGATTCAAAATTGTATCAAGACACCTTACAGGAGAATGTTAGGGTAGCGGTCTGCCATCTGAAGCTTAATAAAAGTTGGATGATGCAACAAGACAATGATCCGAAAGACAGGAGTAAATCAACAAAAGAATGGTTTGAAAAGAAGAAAATTCATGCTTTGGAATGGCCAACTTAGAGTCCAGACCTTAACCCAATTGAGTTGCTGTGGCTTGACCTGAAAAGGGCTGTTTATGGAAGGTATTCGTAATGTAGTAGGAAATCAGAGTATTTTGCGGATTGACAACAATGCCAAATGGGGAAAGATAATCAATCCCTAAAGATGGTGGGTATTTAATCAAATTAAAACTAAATGCTGACCTGGGCCAAACTTTGTTGTAGGCCATGCATCATCATTTTTGAATGTGAGGCCCTTCGTTGGTCGGGGTTGACCGTGGATGTTGTGTCCTAGCTGAATATGTTTTCGCCGTCAGTTGATAGGCAAGCCAAGACTGTGTGATATGGAGAGCAAGCTCTTACCCATGCAGCAGGCTCCCCACTTCATGTAGCTGATGAATCCAAAGGTATTCATGGTATGAATGGTAAGTAATTATACACTTTCCATTGTTTTAAAAACAAATGTAATGCAAGTTTTCATTGTTGCATGGTGATATTTGATAACATTGCCTGTAAACTCTTGATACAAATTACTTCTGATTATGTGACACTCAAACAACACCACAAATTACAATAGGAAAAACATTCTTAAAGGTGCTCTACCTTTGTATTTTTGTGGGTGGTATGCCAATGGAATAATCATCTGAGATTTCAGCACTAGGTGGCAGCTGAGTGTACATTAGCAAGTTGTGACTGGAGGCTGGAAGTATTTTGTTGGAGCTTTCTCTGTTGTAAGTACTCCCTCTAGAGCATTTGCATCTTTGCATCATTCTCTGTCGCAATTTTGGATATGAGCCTGGAAAACTTAGTGATGCTGGGCATAACATGCCCACTGAACATCACTTTTGGATATGAATGAGGGAGGCACTAGCCTGAAGCCTTCAGATGCTCAGTATTCTGAACCCGTTTATTTAGAATAGTTCAGGTCGTTGGCTGTCAGTGGCTTTTTGCAGGTTTTGAACATTACTTTTTCTTTCCTCTGTTAAGCTCATTGAAGACCAATGTATAGTAGCACTTAAAGGTTGTCTGCATTTGATCAATCACTCCTTTCAGAATTGTCTGTAATGGAGAATCCTAATGTGGATGAGTCCTCTAAAGGTTTAACTGGTGACTTCATGTAAACTGTAAAATGTGCAATAAAACTTATGAAAATTGACACCTTTTAATAACAAGCAACACACATCAAAGTTGCTGGTGAACGCAGCAGACCAGGCAGCATCTGTAGGAAGAGGTGTAGTCGACGTTTCAGGCCGAGACCCTTCGTCAGGACTAACTGAAGGAAGAGTGAGTAAGGGATTTGAAAGTTGGAGGGGGAGGGGGAGATCCAAAATGATAGGAGAAGACAGGAGGGGGAGGGATAGAGCCAAGAGCTGGACAGGTGAGAGGCAAAAGGGGATACGAGAGGATCATGGGACAGGAGGTCCGGGAAGAAAGACAAGGCGGGGGGGACCCAGAGGATGGGCAAGAGGTATATTCAGAGGGACAGAGGGAGAAAAAGGAGAGTGAGAGAAAGAATGTGTGCATAAAAATAAGTAACAGATGGGGTACGAGGGGGAGGTGGAGCCTTAGTGGAAGTTAGAGAAGTCGATGTTCATGCCATCAGGTTGGAGGCTACCCAGACGGAATATAAGGTGTTGCTCCTCCAACCTGAGTGTGGCTTTATCTTTACAGTAGAGGAGGCCGTGGATAGACATGTCAGAATGGGAATGGGATGTGGAATTAAAATGTGTGGCCACTGGGAGATCCTGCTTTCTCTGGCGGACAGAGCGTAGATGTTCAGCAAAGTTCACCTTTTAATAAGTTTCTTTTCTTCAACACAAATAAGTGGCATGCTTGTTTGCTATTGCATAGTTTTCCAAGAATGCTGATTCTGTATATGATTTAAATAAATCATGGTTCACTTTATAATTTTATACTTTGGCATATGAGCATGATATAGGCTTTGGTAGTCTTGTTTTGAGAGTAATGATTTTTAAATACTCTAGGTATAACTTTGATAGGAAAGATCAACTTTAGGAAAGTACCAGTGGTATAATGCCAATGCTATTGCAGTAATATTACAATGATCAAATTCCACCATAGTGATAGGGAATTAATCTTAAAAAAAAGTAAATTTAATAACGGTGACTATGAAACACTGGGTTTTTATAAATGGCCAATTGGATCACTAATTTTCAAAGGAAATCAGCTGCCTGCCTAAGTCTGACTTCTGAGATACCAGACTTGCAACTATTTGGTTGATTCTTAATTACCATTGATACAGATTTAATGCCACTTAAGAACGGGAATGCATGTGTTGTGATATCCTGTGATGAAAATTTTGAATAAGTATGAAAGGTGAACATGGATTGTATTCTTTTTATAATACAATGCAATTGTGGAATGCACAACTCATATGGATTTTTGAAAAGAGACTGCTGCCTACAGTTTAAAAGGGTCCATTCAATGTTAGGATATTACCAAGCCTATGCTGAATATTTTCCTAAAGCAGTTGCTTTGTTCCAACAGGGCTTGAGTTAAGAAATGGCAAGAGTAAAAGGACTCAAACAGCAGCTGGGACATGGATTACAAATTACAGCAGGAGATAGAAAAGGCGTGTCAGAGGGCAATGTCATGATAATCTTTGGGGATTTTAACATGAAAGTGGATTAGGAAAACCAGGACAGTACTCTCTCAAGAGAGAGTATTTGTACGTTTGTAGAATGTCTAAGGGATGGCTTTTTAGAACAGCTTGTTGTTGAGTTCACTAGGGGATCAGCTGTGCTGGATTGAGTGTTGTGCAATGATCCGGAGGTGATAAGGGAGCTTAAGGTTAAGGAACCTTTAGGGAACAGTGATCACAATATGATCAAGTTCACTTTGAAATTTGAGAAGGAGAAACTAAATTCCAATTTTTTTGGTATTGCAGTGGGATAAAGGAAATTGCATTGGCATGAGAGGGGAACTGGCCAAAGTTGACTGGAAAGGGACACTAGTAGGAAGGACAGCAGAGCAGAAAAGGCTGCGAAAAACGAGGGAAGTACAAGACAGATATATTCCAAATACAAAGAAATTTTTGAATGGAAGAAGGTCACTACCATGGCTGACAAGTGAAGTCAGAGCCAAAGTAAAAGCAAAAGAGAGGGCATACAAGGAAGCCAAAGTTAGTGGGAAGAAAGAGGATTGGGAAGCTTTTAAAAACTTTCAGAAGGAAACTAAGAAGGTCATTAGGAAGGAAAAGATGAATTATGAAAGGAAGCTGGTGACTAATATCAAAGAAGATACTAGAAGTTTTTTTAAGTATATAAAGGGTAAAAGGAGTCGAGAGTAGATATAGGACCAATAGAAAATGATGCTGGAGATATTGTAATGAGAGACGCAGAGATGGCAGAGGAACTGAATGCGTATTTTGCCTCAGTCTTCACAGTGGGGGACATCTGCAGTACACTGGACATTCAAGAGTGTCAGAGAACTGAATTATGTGTAGTGAAAATTATGACTGAGAAGGTGCTCAGGAAGCTTAATGGTCTGAGGGTGGATAAATCTTCTGGACCTGATGGAATGCATCCTCAGGTTCTGAAGGAAGTGATCTTCCTCCCGGCACTTATCCTTGTAAACGGAACAAGTGCTACACATGCCCTTACACTTCCTCCCCCAGCACCATTCAGGGCCCCAGACAGTCCTTCCAGGTGAGGTGACACTTCACCTGTAAGTCGGCTGGGGTAATTACTCCGTCTGGTGCTCCTGATACGGCCTTCTATATATTGGTGAGACCTTACGCAGGCTGGGAGACCGTTTAACTGAACACCTACGCTCTGTCCGCCAGAGAAAGCAGGATCTCCCAGTGGCCACACATTTTAATTCCACGTCCCATTCCCATTCTGATATGTCTATCCATGGCCTCCTCTACTGTAAAGATGAAGCAACACTCAGGTTGGAGGAACAGCACCTTATGTTCCGTCTGGGTAGCCTCCAACCTGATGGCATGAACATTGACTTCTCTAACTTCCATTAATGCCCCACCTCGCCTTCGTGCCCCATCCATCGTTAATTATATATATTTTCCTTTCTCCTTTCTCCCTCTGTCCCTCTCACTATACTCCTTGCCCATCCTCTGGGCTTCCCCCCTTCCCTTTCCTTTCTCCCTAGGCCTCCCATCCCATGATCCTCTCATATCCTTTTTGCCTATCAACTTTCCAGCTCTTAGCTCCATCCTTCCCCCTCCTGTCTTCTCCTATCATTTCAGATCTCCCCCTCCCCCTCCCACTTTCCAATCTCTTACTACCTCTTCTTTCAGTTAGTCCTGACGAAGGGTCTCGGCCTGAAACATCTACTGTACCTCTTCCTAGAGATGCTGCCTGGCCTGCTGCGTTCACCAGCATTTTTTGTGTGTGTTGCTTGAAGTTCCAGCATCTGCAGATTTCCTCGTGTTTGTGTCATTGTGTCATTTGAGTTAATCAAATATGTTATAGGGTATAGGATGTTCCGATTTATGAACTCCAAGGGAAAATCTCCCTTCATTCTGGAGGCAGCCATGACACAACATTAATTTAGTATTGTACCCCCTACAAATTTTAATTGTTGTTTTTCCATTGGATGACTTCACCAAGTATGTTTAATGAGTAAACTTTGTTTTCCAGAGTAATTGATTTATTCTGCTTTTAATCCATTTTGACCTTCTTTGAAGGGTGAGGGAGGTGATTTCTGTATTAATACTTACAAAATGAAAATTCACAACAGAGCTACCAAGTTTCAGGTGAAATACTCAAGTAAGTGGTAATTAAGAAATTTGGGAATGCTGTCACCATTGTAAGGTTTGTTAAAACTGCATCAGGTAACTCATCAGGATTGCAGATTGGGGAATTCAGAATGTTACCCAGTGCCCTCTGCGATGACCCAGGCAACAATTTCTGTTGCAGAGCTAAACCCCTCATGAGTTCTTGTTGCAGACAGATCTTCTGGACAGAATTTTATCATAGGGTGAGAGCTGATTAATATGGAAGTCTGTATATATTTTAAATACATGCTTGACTATAGCAGAAAAAGGTGGCTTATTAACCTGCAGATTCTTATAATATTATTTCTAGAAATTGATTAATCTGAGAGTGATACATTTTTAATTCATGTGAAGGCTGCAAAATTTTTGAAGAAAATTATCTGCATTGAGTACACAACTAACATTGATCAAATTGTTCAGATTGGTGTAAATTTTGATGTCTGATTTTATTAACTAGATTGTATCTGTGCAAACTAGTTCAAAGTACATGTATTATCAAAGTATGTATATTATATACAACCTCGAGATTTGTCTCCTTATAGACAAAACAAAACAAAGAAACTCAAAAGAACCTATTTAAAAAATATTATTACAGATAACTGTTTTGTGGATTAGGATGTGGATTTAGTAGGAAGAACAATTTTGTTTTTTGCAAATTAAATGAGAAGAGCAGCTATTTGCCTTCTGGGTTGAATGTGAAATAAATGAGAGTTTTGTCAATGTTAATAGTTGTCACTGTTGCATCATAAAGAAGAACAGGTATACTTCAAGAATTGTGAGCAAAAGAAATTGATGTGTGGTTTTCATTTAATTTGTAAGAAAGCACACTTGGGACAAAATGCACAATATCAAATGAGAGATCAGCCTCTTTGATGTTTCCTATATCTAGTCTTTTTAATAATTCATGATCTGATGTTGCTTTAACTTGTGTATTCAGTGATGTTCAGAATATTTGTGCTTCAGTTGAGCATAATTAACATGCACAATGTTGATGGAAGTATTTATTAATAAGGCTCAAATAGTTATCAAAAATGGTTGGGGATGCTTTGCAGTAGCCTTGTATTCACTGCTGAAGCATGTGCAAAAAGTTTTTAGAATAAATATTTTTTGTTTAAGTTCCTTTGTTTTTATTAAAATTCCTTTTAGATTTTTGTGATGCTTTTGCACATACGCATCTGGGCTGACTGTTAAGTATTTTTTCTTAAACTTGGTTCTGATGATTAGGGTTGTAAAGAACAATGATACCTAAAGTTATTTTAAGTACTGAAGAAAGATTGAATTGTGTTTGACAATCCAAGTGTAATTTTTTTATTGTCAGTATTTATTACTAATTCCTCTATATTCCAGTACTACTACTTTTAATTGCTGTGATATTATAACCAGGAAAATCTGGACAAGAATATATTTTAGACAATGTGATTGCCATTGAGGAATGGGGTGAGAATTCATTTTAATGGAAATAAATAAGTGAGTGCCTTTGAGTAGAAAACTTGTCATTGGGTTTTCTCTCTCTGAAACAGAAAATTGAAGTGACAGGTTGGGAGACAAAGAGTTTTTTAAAGGAACCTTATGGAGTACTTTATTCACTTACAACATCATTAGGACTTGCTTCCCTGTCTTTTGATTAGTGACTTGTGTACTAATTACTACTTAATTGATCTTATCTGTGGGTAGGCCCATACTAAATAAACCTAGCAATGATACCTAATGATTAAAATAACTTCCTTACACTGTGACAGTTCAGGCACAAATGTGCCAAAACTGTTAAGCATAGGTAACTCCTTGTTGATGGTTTTCTGCTTCTCACCTGAGAAATGGCTGGTTAACAATAGAAAATGTTGAAGCTGGAAGTACATTTTGGTTGACTAATTTTTGTGAAGCGTGAATGCTGTGGTTTACAGTACTTGCCAAATCTTGTGGGTATGGGGCTGACGACGGACGGGCAGGACATGTGCACTCATTATTTTTATTGGTTTATAATTGTCACATACAGTGAAAAACTTGTCTTGCATACTGTTCATACGGATCAAATCACTGCACAATGTAAACAATAACAATGCAGAATGAGGTGTAAAAGTGCCCGAAAAAGTGTAGTGCAAGTAAACAATAAAGTGTAAGATCTGAAGTTAGACTGAGAGGTCAAGTGCCCATCCTATTGTACAAGAGGTTCATCAAGGGCCTGATAACAGTAGAACTGAAACTTCTCTTGAGCCTTATGATAATGTGCCTTCAAACTTTTGTATCTTCTGTCTGAAGGGAAAGGTTGGGAGAGAGAATGTTCGGTATGGGTGGTGTTTTTGATTATGCTGGCTACTTTACTGAGGCGGAGTCCTTTGAGGGGAGGCTGGTTTCCAAGATGTGCTGAGCTGTGTCCACAACTCCCAATTTTTTTGCAGTCACGTGCAGAGCAATTGCCATACCAAGCCATTATGGATCCAGACAGAAAGCTTTTTATGGCGCATTAATCGCAATTAGTAAGGGTCAATGGGGATGTGTCAAATTTCTTTAGCCTCCAAAGGAAGGAGAGGTGAGCTTTCTTAGGCATGACATCAACATGGTTGACCCAAGCCAGGCTATTGGTGTTGCTAACACTTAGGAACTTGAAGCTCTGAACTTACACAGACAGGAGTGTGTGTACCACCCTCCTTTCTGAGGTCAATGACTAATTTTTTTTGTGGACATGGAGGGAATTACATGTCCAACTAATCTATTTGACTGTGGCAGTTTCTTGAATGTTCTCATGCATCTCTGTTGACCTCCCTTGATTCTGTTCACTGTTGCCAAAATAAGGAAGCTGTTCATTTAGTGGTCTTCTGAATTAGACGGCCATAGCCTGAAACCAACATGTTTCAGGACAGTCTTTGCTGCCACTTACTTTGATTTGTTGGGGACAGAATTGTTAAAGCTGATCCAATTACCTTTTAGGAAGAAGAATTTTTTAAGTGATCTATTATTTATTTTGTTATTTGTTTTTGCTTTGCCTCTCTTTACTTTCTTTTGACTAATCAATTTTCTCCTTTCTTCCTTTCCTTTCATTCACTTCCTTATCATTTTTCTTCTTTCCCTAATGATTAAAATGATTCGATATGAGCCAAACTTGAGACAAGCTTAAATACTAAGGATAGTTTTAATTAGAAATCTGGTTTGTAATTTCTTCATGTTTTAATGGAAATTTTAAAAAATTACAATTTAATTATTTCCTTTGTTTATTCTTTAGATCCACATTGTTCTTTTTTGTATTTTTCCTATCCTGTTGTTGATGACTTGAATTAACCCACTGAAGTTTGCTGGTGCCTCTGCTGTTAAACTGTTTAATATTTCAGTAGTTAATTTTGATCCAGGAGATGTGTACACTTATGGTTGGAGTCAGTTTTGCCAGTTTCCCCTGTTATGATGTTCTCAGTCCTGGTTTACAGCAATATAGATTGTAAAATATTAAAATCCAAAAGTGCAAGGACAAGATTAAGTACCGGCTGGAAACACTGGTTTCCATGGCAACATCTACAAAGTTTTTGTTTTTCCCCTTGTGGTTTTGTCTATGGTCCTAAAATTACTGAGTTATTCAATCTGAAGATCTTTGGCTTAGGTGAGCAGAGGCATAAATTAGGAAAGAAAGAAATCCTACATTGAATTGTTTCTCATGATAGTATTGAAATTGCAACTATAGTACAAAGACCTCCTTTGAGCCTGATTGAGCCTACCGGAAGGAATTAATTTTATTCTGGAATATTCAATTGCAAGATTATGTAGATTCACCTTGCAATTATATTTTGGTTTTAGTTTGATTTGTCAGCACTTCTGAGGCATAAATTCAGCAGTGACAAAATGTCAGTGACTTTAATACATTAAAGTCCAAGAAAGATAATTATGCTCAAAGCTTCTTGTCAAAGAGCTAAGAAACATGGATGCAGTGAAGCATGCTGGCAGATGGTTAAGTGATGAGATGGATAAAGCTGATTAATAAAAAAAATCAATATACATCTTACCTTTCTTCAGAAAAAGCCATTGTAATCTTTTTTTAATCCCATATATCTTTAGATATCGACAAACCTTGGCATTGTCAACTTGTATTTTTTATTAAAATAATTTTTCGCAATCAATGTAATAATGAGGTTTTCTCATTTATGTTTGTAGCTATTCTGACTGGACTTTCTCTGGTCGATTTTTCAGGACGAAGAACCCTTCTGTTATTTTCTAATTTGCCCATTAATGACATTACTTGTATTTTGTTTTACATATATTTTTAAATCAGAAATCATTTTAATAGTGCAATTTACATTTAAGCTTGCTCTCATCTCATGGTGTCAGTATTTGATCACTATGTAGAAATGGAGCAAAGGGGATTCTTTTTGTCTTGTCGTTTCCTTTTGTACACCATTTCCCTGCAAATACCTCTGCATTAACTTGATGGTGTCTTTTAATGTATTTCCCATCAGCTATTATTTTATGTATTAGCCATGTAATGAGTGATAAATGTCAGTAAGCAAAATTAGATATCAGCAAGTAAATGATTAAACATTTCAAATTGCTTAAGTCATTTAATAAATTTAATTTACTTTGTCAAAATGTGATTTGTGCTTGAAGATTATACAGTATGCTTTAACATTGGTCAGTCCACATTGATTTCCTTTCTTCATTAGCCGTTCTTTGAGAATGACTTGCATTCCAGATCTGAGGTGTTGAATTATTTAACCAAATGCTTATCTGTACAAAATCTTGATTTTTCCTCAGCCACCACAAGAACAAAATCTTCTATGAAGATGTTGTTATGTGCCAGAATATGGAATTCCACTGTTCTCACCCAGTAAAAATGCATGAACCTGAATAGTAGATGTCAACATGCTCAATTGACAGAAGGTGGTACTTTTTCCTGGTCTCAATCTGTTGAGCAGCTGTAGTTATATGTTATTATTTTCCAGAAAGGATCATAACTTTGAGGTTCCTTAGGACTTGTGCCTTCAGACCAGATTTAATATACTGTGAATAATGGTGATGTAAAAAATAAGTCTTTTTTTAATGCAGGGTGTGGTAGGTTTTTGGACTAGTTACTGGGATAACAGCGGAAGCCCACAGTTTGGTGGAGTGCAAGAGGCTTTTGGATGGACACATGAATATAGATGATGCACAAGAGGTGGATATTTAGTATATCTATAAATAGGCACAAATTATGAGCTGAACGACCAGTCCAGTGTTGTACAGTTCTATGTTGTATATCTAATAATGAAAGGTGTTGAATAAGGCGGACAAGAAAGACTGACCGTTGAACAGAGTGATTTGTAAGAATAATTCAATGCTTGTGGGAATGAGATTTCATAGCCTCATTATTTCTTTGCCTCCTCATGTTGAGTGACGTTTCAGAATCCCCCCAAGATTTATGAACCATCATAATCAGGATTCTTGTGATACCATTACTGACCCCAAATTGTTAGCACAAAATTAATTTCAATAAGGTATTGTAAATGTAAGAAGATCATGACATGCAATTAATTTCAATAGCTAATTGAACCATATGAATATACCTTTTAAGTTTGGAAGTGTAATTTGTCCACTAATATACTGTATGAGCATAATCTAGGATTTCTTATGGCTCCCAGTGCTATTATACTTGAAGTTATATATTCCACCTCTCAATGTTAGTAAGACTAATTCTTTCATTTAGATGCAAATACTTTAAATTCTTGCCAACCAAATATAATTAAAAAATATCAAATATTTTTGTATTTGAGCTACCTTTCAAAAAGAAAACTATTCAGTGAAATTGATTAGTTACAGTCCAGCTTTCATTTAAGGTTTCTCCACCACAATCTAATACTTCTATGAAATCGATACTCTGCTTTTTATGTAATATTGAAGTAATCATTCATACTTTCTATCATCCAAATACTGAAAGCAACTTGAGTACTACTAAAATACATTGATATATTTTGAGAGTTGTAGTATCTGAGTGAGGGAAAAGTTATTAAAATAATTTACGAATTAAGAAATTGAATTAAAGAATGTTCTTTCAGCTACAGATATCCTGCTTGCTTCATTATATTTTGCAACCAGAGTGCACTGTTCTTTTTGTAACCCAACTGGGAGTGTGGAATGGCATTATTATGGGTTGGTAGCATAATCGAAGGTTTCAAAGGTACAATTTAATGTCAGAGAAATGTATACAATATACATCCTGAAATGCTTTTTCTTTGCAAACATCCATGAAAACAGAGCAGTGCCCCAAAGACAGTTAATTGTTGGAACCCCAAAGTCCCCTCCCAGCTGCCCCCTCCTGCGGCAAGTGGCAGCAAAAAACAATCCTCCCCTCACCCCACCGGCAAAAAAAAAGCATGGGCACCCGCCACTGAGCACTCAAACATGAGCAAAGACACAGACTTGCAGTTACCCCAAAGACTTCGCGATTTACCCGGTATTCGACATACCACAGGTTCATCCCTCTCCCTAATAAGGGAGAAAGAGGTGTCTCCGTTTTTCCAGCAAGCGGGGAGACATACCAAACAACTCGCTGGTTTGCAATGTTAAAAGTCTGCCACATCGTTTTTTTCGAGCTCTGTACCCAAAAATCTGGGCACACAACTGCGGATATTCTGACTCCCCTGACAACACACAGGTCTCCCGTCGTGACACCGACCCTCAATCCACCCATCTCCAGAGCCCCGAGATCCTAGGCTTCCAAATCCAAACCGGACCCTTAGGCTGAGCAACAACAACGGCTGGCTATGAAACCCCAAGAGCAGGTCCCATTCCTGCAAAGGACCGTAGTCAGCGTGTAACTCCAGGTCATGGTCTTCAAAAGAACCTTGAAAGGGAAAAATAAAGATATTAAAGATGGAAATAGAGCTGTTTCCGAAGACGCAAGCAAAGGAGTCGCCGTTTAGTGCCATCATCACTCTACTCCGCTTTCTAATAATCATCATAAGCTCTAATTAATAGCAATATCAATACTGATTTTATGTCATGGGTATTTGTTATCTTTGTAAAATGTCAGGATTGACATTCATGATTGGTATAACAAAAAATAGTTTAAACCTGTGAAACAGGTCAAAGTAAATGAAGTATTTCATGGATAATTGGTAATTGATCCTTGGCAGATCCTCCTGAACCATGCTGTATTTTAATTTTTCAGAATTAAACTTAAACAAGCACAAAGTTTTTAATTGGAAAAACAGAAGAATCCTGTGGTGAAATTCCCTAATTTGTTCTCATCAAATTATAAGTTTCGAAGATAAATTACCAGAAGTTTCAGATTCAAGATTGTTAAATGTCATTTCCAGAGAACAAAGTAATTGTTACTCTGGATCTGATGCACTTCACAAAAAAAACAATAATAATAAACATGCAACAAGATAAAAAACACAATATTAAAAACATAATAAATATAAATATGTAGAAACATAGAAAACCTACGGCACAATACAGGCCCTTTGGCCCATGATGCTGTGTCAAACATATACTTTAGAAATTACTTAGGGTTACTCATTGCTCTCTATTTTTCATGTTTCCATATAGTTCCTGTAGCCATCTAGGAGTCTCTTAAAAGACCCTGTTGTTTCTGCCTCCACCACTGGCACCAGCAGCCCATTCCACGCACTCAACCGCTTTCTGTGTAAAAACAACTTACCCTGGACATCTCCCCTGTACCTACTTACAAGCAGCTTAAAACTGTGCCCTCTCCTATTAGCCATTTCAGCCCTGGGAAAAAGCCACTGACTATCCACATGATCAATACCTCTCATCATCTTATACACCTCTACTGTGTCACCTCTCATCCTCCATCGCTCCAAGGAGAAAACGCGGAGTTCACTCAACCTATTCTCATAAGGCATGCTCCTCAATCCTTGTAAATCTCCTCTGCACCCTTTCTATAGTTTCCACATCCTTCCTGTAGTGAGGGGACCAGAACTGAGCACAGTATTCCAAGTGGGGTCTGACCAGGGTCCTATAAAGCTGTAACATTACCTCTCAGCTGTTAAACTCAGTCCCACGGTTGATGAAGGCACTGTATGCCTTCTTAACCACAGAGTCAACCTGCGCAGCAGCTTTGCGTGTCCTATGGACTCGGACTCCAAGATCCCTCTGATCCTCCACACTGCCAAGAGTCTTACCATTAATACTACATTCTGCCATCATATTTGACCTACCAAAATGAACCACCTCACATTTATCTGGGTTGTAAGATAGCTTATATAGATAGATAGTATGCCCATAAAGTGACACTAGGTCATGGAGTGTCTGTACATAAAGTGACTGAATAAAGTACTGTAGTAGTTTACGGAGTGTGGAGGGGTGAGTTAGTGGGTGCAGGTGTTAATCAGTCTTACTGCTTGGGGAAAGTAACTGTTCATGACAGGGGTCCTCAACCTTATTTGCACCGTGGACCGGTTTAATATTGACAATATTCTAGCGGACCAGCCAACGGTGGGTGGTGGGGTGGGGTGGGCGGGGGTGTTCAAGTTCAACAGTGGGCGTGACAGGGAATGAGGAAAGGTGCAGCTGACTCATATCGTTTCATATCACCAAATCATATCATTTCCTCGTGGCCTGATAGCACATGCTTTGAGGCCCGGTGATTGGCGACCACTGGTTTATGAGTCTGGTGGTCCTGGCATGGATGCTACATAGCCTCCTCCCTGATGGGAGTGGGACAAACAGTCCATGAGCAGGGTCAGTGGGATCCTTCCTGATATTACTGGCACCTTTTTATATGTATAAAATGTGTGTGTGTGTCCTTGATAGTGGGTATCAATAATTAGCAATAATTATTGCTAATTACTGCCCTAAGTGTAACAATGGCATCCTTGTTTAAGCTTCCATTTTATAATCACAGAAACTTTGTAATATTTCAGTTTGATTGAAACTTTGCAAAGTTCTGTGGTTATAGAATTCTTGTGATGGCTCTTGGTTTATGTAAAGTAGAAGCTGAGGCGAGGACAAATATTAAATAGCTGTCAATAAATGATGCAGTTGTTTCATTAGAAGTTGTGTAGCTGGGGAATATTTGTTGCAGTAGTTTAATCTTGAATACTGATTCTCGGAACTCTGTGCTATAAATAAAACTGAAAATGCTGGAAGTGCTCAGCAGTTCAAGCAGCATTTGTGAAAATTGAGTCGAGTTGATGCTGTAAATTGGAATTACATCTTCAATCTCAATGTTAGTGGTTTTTCTCTCTGCAGTTGCTGTCTGACCTGCGGAATGTTTGCAGCATTTTCTGTTTATACTTCAGATTTCCAGCATCAGTAGTTTGTTTCTGAATCACATTCATGTTTAAATAATTTACACTTTGATGGAGGGATGCTGTTTTTGCCAGTACCATTACTCTCGCTTTGATTTACTGATTTCTAGTACACTGAATGAATGTAATCTGAAATGGCTTGCTTTGGTTGATGTAAAAACAAGCATGAAATTGGTTGCAATCATCCTGTGTGTTATCCCTTTTTGTGCCTTGTGTGCATTGGCAGCATTTTTGCCACTTCCTGAGCATTTGTCTTATTTTACAAGGCCAAGTTCAACTGAGCACAGATGGAAAGTGTGCAAGGGGGCAGCTGGATTTGAACCTGTAACCATTCACCTCAAAGTCCGGTGTTGATGCCACTACACCTATCGGTTGGCTATTCATGCTGTAACTCAACATAAGTATTGGTAATAAGAAGAATTGGTATATTTTTGTTGCTAATTATTGCCATCAAATGTATAAGGGACAGTAATGTTTCTGCTGGAATCAAAAATTATTGTTAGATTTCTGTAGTTGGTTGTAGGTACGGGATCTTCAGAATAAATAGATCTTCAGTAAAGATAATTCTCTATATTATCTTTATCTAGATTATCTTTATGATGTAGTCATAAAGAAGGCAAGACAGTTGCTATACTTTATTAGGAGTTTGAAGAGATTTGGCATGTCAGCAAATACACGCGAAAACTTCTATAGTTGTACCAAGGACAGCATTGTGACAGGATGCGTCACTGGTATGGAGGGACTACTGCACAGGACGGAAAGAAGCTTCAGAGGGTTGTAAATCTAGTCAGCTCCATCTTGAGCACTAGCTTACAAAGTACCCAGGACATTTTTAGGGAGCAGTGTCTCAGAAAGGCAGCTTCCATTATTAAGGACCTCCAGCACCCAGGGCATGTCCTTTTCTCACTGTTACCATCAGGTAGGAGGTACAGAAGCCTGAAGGCACACACTCAGCGATTCAGGAACAGTTTCTTCCCCTCTGCCATCTGATTCCTAAATGGACATTGAAGCTTTGGACACTACCTCACTTTTTTTAATATACCGTATTTCTGTTTTTGCACATTTAAAAGAAAATCTATTCAATATACATAATTGATTTACTTGTTTATTTATTATTATGCTTACTTTATTTATTATTATTATTATTATTTCTCTCTCTGGTAGATTATGTATTGCATTGAACCATTGCTGCTAAGTTAACAAATTTCACGTCACATGCCGGTGATAATAAACCTGATTCTGATTCTATACTCATGAAAACACATAGGAAGCAACAAGTTTCACCTGTCATATAGAATAACGTCTTGTATTGAGTCTGGTTCTCTTGTCTTTAGATGGTTTATCCTGTGAATTTGTGAGCTTTACCTTGAGAAACATATTAAATATGATTGGACACACCCCTGTGATGTTTTGGACTTAGAATCACACAGCACAAAAATGGACCTTTTGGCCCACTGTGCGTATGCTCATCATCTGCTGTACTACAGGTGCACATTCCTCTATCCGAAATTCTGAAATCCAAAAAGCTCTGAAAACCGAAGTTTTTTTTGCCAACAGCTGACGTCACTCAGGTGTGACGTGGCAGCATTAGCAGAGGCCGCCAGATGTCAGGTGTGGTTCAGCGCTCGTACTGGTTACACGTGCATTTGCTGTTTGCTGATATTTTGTGTTCACTGTTGACTTAGTGTTTAATTTCACTGTGAAAATGTCAAAAAGAGCCGCAGATACCCCTATGGGTAACAATGAGAAAAAGAGAAGGGATCTTCTCTATCAATAACGCAGAAAGTGGAGTTATTGCAGAAGCTTGATCGTGGTGTGTCTGTGCGGCGTTTTACTGAAGAAAATAGTGTTGGAATTACCACTGTATAATGATTTAAATAAACAGAAAGACAATTACTGAAGTTTTATATTGACAGTGACAGCGGTGTTTTACATTTATTCCAATAGGTCATTTACCATGTGTTTGATTTGGTTCATTTGAAGCTGTATATTTTTATGTTTTATTGAATGTTTTTGTTGGAAATAAAATTTCTTCTTGTCATTATTCCCTAAACAATACAGTATAACAATTATTTACATAGCATTTACATTGTATTAGGTGTTATAAGTAATCTAGAGATGATTTAAAGTATACGGAAGGATGTACGTAGGTTTGGTGCGCAGCTGGGTCTTAAAGTCCGCCTCACTAAGCTAGGTTAAATAAAGGACTTGAGCATACGTGTTTTTTGGTCGCGGCGGGGGTGGTCTGAAATCTGAAAAATTCTGAATTCCGACATGCATCTGGCCCCAAGGATTTTGGATAAGGGATTGTCGACCTGTATTTCTATTTTCTCTCTCCTGCCTTGCTGCTTCAGTCAGGCTGTTATACGAGCCAAGTAATATACTAAGCCATACATCTTTGGGATGTAGGAGGAACATGGAAATTCCACACTTAGAAAAATTCACTTTGCAATTGAATGTGGGTCACTGCAGGTGTGAAGCAGCAGTCTTAATATCAGTGCCATTATGCCACCTAAGAACTGCAGTTTTCTTTAGTTGCCTCAACTTCTCTACCATTGTCAGAGCAACTAGATCTAGAGTGAAAAATAAACTTCAGTAAAGGTACTAAGTCAGCCAAATCATTGATTTCATAACTAATTTAATCCTCAGAACTTTACAGTGTAGATCATTACCTATCCAAGTCCTTTGTGTTCCGATACCCACATATTTTCTGGGAGAAGGTTGCTTCTGCTCTTGGTTCATTTTCGCCTCCAGAGCATATTGTCTGGAAGATAAAACCTACCTTAGATATGATGTCCCCAAACGAGCAATTGTATCATTAGAATTATCATATCTTCATGGAAGTGGGGAACTGTTCTACTGCTCTGGTGGGCTGGGCGAATGAGATCTACAGTGAAGTCCAATGGCCAGGAAGGCAGTTCTGCAACGCTCCGTAGAAAGTGAAGGGCATGATGAGATACAAAGGGGGTCATGGTCATCATCTGCAACCAAGGAAGACCTGAGTTGTGATGACTACTCATACCATTGGACCCAGACTTAGGAGAATGTGAGAGTGGAATAGCCCTACTTCCATGGCTTTTCCACTTTTAAAAGCTTTCACGTTCAGGTTTCCTGTTATTGTCGGATATGATGGACAACCACCACCATTGCAATTACATTTCATCTGAAATATCTCGGCAAGCATCACATTTCCCTCTATTACCAGGTTTTTAATAAATTCTTGAATTCATTGTTTGTTCCCAATTCTTGTATCATACCTATCCAAGTCTCTGTAATTGTTTTTTGCCATTTAAATTGTGGCCTGATCACTGATGTTTCCCATATTTAGTGAGCTACATACATGACTTACACATTCATTTCCCATCATGTAAGATGTTGGCTCAGACTTGCAGTATGTAAAATATTACATATTCTTTCTTAGTAATATGCAGTACATAACCTTTCAATATGACACTATTTTTGCTGAAGTTATATTTATTCTCTTTTAAACTGAAAGTTTACCTTACGTACTCTACTTTTTTTGCCTTTTGTGTATGATCACAAATGCAACCATCCACACAATGATATGGAGTTGCTGGTGATGTTATAATGTAGGGACAGTCTCTCAAGCACAGGGAATTAATCTCTGGTTGTGCTGTGTGAGGCAGAACTCTCAGATGGCTGTCTTGCCTGGATGAATTTGGTGAACTTTGAGATTGCAAGTTGCTCTGTGGAGCATAAAATCTGTGAACTTGAATAAGAACTTGGAGACTAAATAGTACATTTGTCTTCTGATTGGAAATGATGCATACTGTTGCTTAAACGTGAACTTGAATGCCATTTTATAAAAAGCTCTACTTCAGATAAATGTAAAATTACAGAATATTTAATGTGATAAACGTTTATACAACATAATAAAAGGCCATTCTTTGATTATATTTTCTTTGGATTGGAGACAAAAGCCATTAATCTGATATATTCTTTTAGTTTTGGCATTTAGTTCATTCTTCAGATGTGGCAAATTAAGATTAAAGCAATTTAAATAATGTTTGGAAAGAGGTTGAAGTTAGTGATTTAAATAACGTACAAAATGCTGGAAGAACTCAGCAGGTCAGGCAGCATCTATGGAAAAGAGTAAACAGTCGACGTTCATCAGTCCAGTCCTGATGAAGGGTCTCAGCCCAAAACATTGACTGTTTACTTTTTTTCCATAGATGCTGCCTGGCCTGCTGAGTTCCTCCAGCATTTTGTGTGTGTTGCTTTGGATTTCCAGCATCTGCAGATTTTCTCATGTTTGTGTTTGTATGAAGGCAGTTCATTATTTGCACTCAGTGGCTGCACTGATTTTGTTGATTTACAGTCAATCAAAAGAACATGGCAGCATATACTTCTCTTGTTTGTCAATGATTTAAATGTCCCCTTGTGATTTGTCTGTCTTACTCTTTGCAAAATAGTAGCAGCTAGACAAGGCTTATTGATATTCCTATTAATTCATGTCATTTCTTCCTTCTAGGATGATATTTACATGTATGGTGGGAAAATTGATATGGATAATGGAAATATTACAAATGAGCTATGGGTCTTCAACATTCCCACTCTGTCATGGACAAAAAGAACACCAACGGTTCTAGCTCACGGCCAACAGTATGATTTGGAAGGACATTCAGCACACATCATTGAAATGGATAGTGGGGATGTCATCATGATCATTATTTTTGGATATTCTGCACTTTATGGTTATATAAACAGTGTTCAAGAATACAATATAAGTAAGTAATTTATATGTGCTTTGATTTTCTCATATTAAACAGAATAGTCTCTTGGGTACTGAAAATGAAGAATAGAAATTGAAAGGCTGTCTAAAGAATCCAGTGACAGACCTAAATGAAGCATGTTTATTGCAATTCAAGTTCTGTTTGACCTATATAATTTTAGCTCATTATACAAAGAAGCACTATTAAATGACATGTTTAATTTTTTTTAGTTTTAAGTTAATTCTTGCAAAGGGATTTCATGATATGTGCAAATTCCCCAAATGCATGCTTTTTCTGTCCTTCCATTTATGCAGATGGATAGCTCATCAGGTGCAATATCATTCCAAGCAGTAAGAGCATTTACAATACCAAATTGTGGATAAAATAAAATCTATTGATAAAAGCATCACTAGTATATTCATAGAACACTGTTGGCAATCCATGACTCTGACAGATCCAGTCATGAAAACTGGAAATTTATCAACCTGCATTAAAATATTTGAAAATTATACTTAAAATTTTTTAACAATAATTTGTGAAGGTGAAGTAGCTTGGTTGGAAGCTGTCTGAGTAATTTTACCAAGTTGAATTACGTCTTCAGTGTAACAGAAAAAGAATTGGTTTATGGCTTTTTAGCTATGCAATATATAATTATATGTGCTTTATCATCCTGATGAGAAAGTTCATAAATTTCTTTAGACCATAAGACAAAGGAGCAGAATTAGGCCATTTGGCCCATCGAGTCTTCTCCGCCATTAAATCATGGCTGATCCTTTCCCCCCTCCTCAGCCTCACTCCCTGTAACCTTTGATATTGTGTCTAATCAAGAACCTATCAAGCTCTGCATTAAATACACCCAAGGACCTCTCTACCACAGCTGCCTATAGTAATAAATTCCACAAATTCACCACCTTCTGGCTAAAGAAATCTCTGTTTTAAATGGACACCCTTCTATCCTGAGGCTGTGCCCTCTTGTCCTATACTCCCCCACCATGGGAAACATCCTTTCCACATCTACTCTGTCTAGGCCTTTCAAAATTAGAAAGGTTTCAATGATATCCCCCCTCGTCCTTCTGAATTCCAGTGAGTACAGTGCCAGAGCTATCAATGATAATCCTTTCATTCCCAGGATCATCCTTGTGAACCCTCTCCAATGCCAGCACATCTTCTCTAAGATGAACACCCCAAGGGTTAACTTGCAAGTGGAGTCTGTGGTGAGGTAAAACTGTTCACACTTCTCAAGGTGAGGCTTCATCAGTGCCTTATAAAACCTCAGCATCACATCCCTGCTCTTGTACTCTCGATGTTACCATTAGGTAAGAGGTACAGAAGCCTGAAGGCACACACTCAACGATTCAGGAACAGCTTCTTTCCCTCTGTCATCTGATTCCTAAATGGACATTGAACCCTTGCACACTACTCCACTTTTTTTAATATACAGTATTTCTGTTTTTTTGCACTTTTTAAAATCTATTCAATATACGTATACTGTAATTGATTGATTTATTATTATTATTGTTGTTTTTTTTTCTCTCTTCTATATTATGTATTGCATTGAACTGCTGCTGCTAAGTTAACAAATTTCACATCACATGCCGGTGATAGTAAACCTGATTCTGATTCTGGTCTTGAAATGAATGCTTTTGTTGCGTGAATGAAATCGCCGGAGAGAGTTACTGGTAGATAGAATGCAGCTTAATTTTTTTATTGACAAAACAAGGTATAGCAGGCATCATACGGAGATGCTTTTGGTGGAAAGGTCTGCTGGCCCAACGTGGGGCTCATTATTTATTTGCTAAACACGAAGGACAATCCATATTTACAAAGTATAGACAATGCTTTCTTTTGAAGCTACATACAAACTTCACACCTTCTGATTCGCATCCATCCCACAGATGCCAGCAGTGTCTGGACTGGGATCCACAGCTTTCAGGAATGCATTGTCCCAAACTGAATCCACAATATATTATCAAGGAACAGAAGACTGGTAGCCAAAGCCATTTGTTGAATGTAAATGACCTAAACCCAAAAATCACTGTAACAAATGCTAACATTGCATTTGCCTTCCTCACCACAGACTCTACTTGCAAGTTAACCTTTAGGGTGTTAAGCACAAGGACTCCCAAGTCCCTTTGTATCTCAGATTTTTGGATTTTCTCCCCGTTTAGAAAATAGTCTGCACATTTTATTTCTACTACCATGCATTTTCCAACATTGTATTTCATTTGCCACTTCCTTGCCCATTCTCTTAATCAGTCTGTCCTTCTGTATCCTACCTGTTCCCTCAACACTACCTGCTCCTCCACCAATCTTCATATCATCTGCAAACTTGGCAACAAAGCCATCTATTCCATCATCTAAATCATTGATATACAGCATAAAAAGAAGCAGTCCCAACACTGATCCCTGCAGAACACCACTGGTCACTGACAGCCAACCAGAAATGGATTATTTTATTTCTGCTTGCTGCCGCCTATCAATCAGCCAGTGCTCTAACCGTGCCAGTAACTTTCCTGTAATACCATTAGCTCTTAACTTGGTAAGTAGCCTCATGTATGGTGCCTTGCCAAAGGCCTTCTGAAAGTCCAAATATACAACATCCACTGCAAACCCCCTTTGTCTATCCTATGTGTAATCTTCTCAAAGAATTCCAACAGGTTCGTCAGGCCAGATTTTCCCTTAACAAAACCATGCTGATTTTGTTCTACCTTGTGCTGTATCACTAAGTACTCTATAAGCTCATCCTTAACAATTGACTCCAACGTCTTCTCAACCACTGAACTCAGGCTAACTGGCCTATAAATTCCTTTCTGCTGCCTTCTTCCTTTCTTAAAGAGTGGAGTGACATTTGCAATTTTCCAGTCCTCTGGCACCATGCAAGGTCCAATAATTTTTGAAAGATCATTACTAATGCCTCTGCAATCTTGGCCGCTACTTCTTTCAGAACCCTGGGGTGGCCAATAAACTTGTATATCCAATATCATATGCCTAACTCCAGTACAAACCAGCTATAAGGAAGTAGTTGCATTTCAGTTTAATATTAATTATGGTCACTTAATTTAGTTCTTGAAAATAAGTTAACTTAAACCACGAAACACTATAAAACATACTTATCAACTTAAAGATATTGGAATCAATGTCTGAAGCACAGTGAAAGGACTGATTTCACCCAGGTGAATTGTTGCCTGTTTGAATTCTTTGTCCATTAATGAAATCAGTTGTCTGAATTGGGTAACAACATTGTTAGATCTGATCTTGGATGAGGGAAATCTATTAGATATAATTTTTAATTGTCTGCTTTTAGTTTTGAATCCGTGTTGGCGCGTGGCCAAGTGGTTAAGGTGTTGGTCTAGTGATCTGAAGGTTGCTAGTTCGAGCCTCAGCTGAGGCAACGTGTTGTGTCCTTGAGCAAGGCACTTAACCACACATTGCTCTGCGACGGCACTTGTGCCAATCTGTATCGGCTCTAGTGCCCTTCCCTTGGACAACATTGGTGGCGTGGAGAGGGGAGACTTGCAGCATGGGCAACTGCCGGTCTTCCATACAACCTTGCCCAGGCCTGCGCCCTGGAAACCTTCCAAGGTGCAAATCCATGGTCTCACGAGACTAATGGATGCCTATTATATACTATTTTTGAATCTCAGATGTTGGACTGTGAGTTGAACTGTTTCCTTGTCAACTTTTAAAATTGTTACTGTATATTTTGTTCTGCATTTTCTGACCTGTTTTATAGTATGCTGTCAGTACATGACCAGATCTGAATATTTGAATAATTATGCAAATGAGCTACCTTATTAATATTTGAAACTGGATTTAGTATGCTTTGATTGACAGAACATGGATTTTTAGTACATTGTGTTAACATGTAAATCATTACTTTTATTTATTGTGCATTAGTTTTATACTACAGAGGTATCTAGTGTTTTTTACAATTGTATTTATGGTTTTGGAGGATAGGTTTGATTTCCAGTTAAACAGCTACATGAAATAGTGGAGCTTAATTATTGTTTTCTGATTCAAAGTATCCTGTTTACATTTAGGCTAATGCTTGTATTCTGTTTAGAATCGTACATTATTGTGTCTTATGCATACTAATGCATTCCTGTAAATGAAGAAAATAAAAACTTTAAAGTAAATTGAAATAGACCAGATTGCCTTAGACATGTGTAATGTATCCTTTATTATTTTTATGATTAGGATATTACGTTTGTGTTTTGCTTTGTTAAAAGAGATCAATGGGGTTCATATTTATTCTATTAAGTAAGTAACGTAGAAAACCTACAGCACAATACAGGCCTTTCAGCCCACAATGCTGTGCCAAACATACAAGTACTTTAGAAATTACCTGAGATTTTAATATGAATTAAAGTTTAAAAAGTCGTTCTAATTTTGGTATTAACATGAGCAGAAATGGTAGCTGCAGGTTCATTTGTAACTTACATGGCTGAGAGAGGTATGGAGGCTTTGGTCTGGATACTGGTGGATGGGATTAGGCAGAAAGTCAGACCAACATGGATTAGATAGGCCAAAAAGCCTGTATCTGTGGTGTAGTGCTCTATGACTTGTGGATAGGAATTCACTGGTAATCATTGGGAAGGATTCATCCTTAAAACATTATACAGAAAAAGATTTGTGCTTAGTTGCATTTCATATCTTTGTGTATAGAACACTCTGGAAAACATGAAGTTTGCTGATCTTCTAAAATTCATTTTGCTTCCTATCCAGAGACCAACATGTGGTTAGTGACTGAGACAAAAGGTGCAATAGTTCAGGGTGGATACGCACACAGCAGTGTGTACAGTGCGGCGACAAAATCTGTTTATGTGCATGGAGGATACAAAGCATTTAGAAGCAATGAATATGGCTTGGTGGATGACCTCTACAAATACACTGTAAATAGCCGCACCTGGTAAGTGGAATGGGTATGCTCCTGTTGAGTTCATTTTGATTGCAGAAGCATTCTGTGTAATTGATTTGAAATAGATGTAATTAAATTGTGTTGGGGACTTTAATGGAACTGAAACACTATTTCACTTTGTTCTTTGTACCTTGCCATGTCAGAGGAAAAAGTAGAAAATACTTTCTTTATTCAAGCATTTTAGGCTTTTTTCAGTAAGAAGCTGCTTTTAGTTCAGTTTTTTGGTCACAGATATTAAGGCTGGTTTTATTTAAGTAATTTGAGAGTTTTCTCAGATGTACATTAAGAAAGATAGTCTGCTTCAAAAACTACAAGTATGGTTAATGTATCCTGGAAAATATCACACTTTTTAATTCTCTGTTTGTTTATCTGCCTGATCCTGCTGATTAATATGTTAAAATAATGGAGTTCCTGCGATTTTCCTGAATATATCAAAATTTGAAAAAAAAACTCCCATTAGGAGTTTGATTTGAATAAGTTAGTAGATTAATTGGCTATTGTAAATCACCCCTCGTATTTTTGGATGATAGGAATAATGAGAGAGCTGTGTTTGTTGGTTCGAGTTGGCAGGTGTGAGGGAACAGGCGACAACAGAAAACAGAATCTATCATCAAGGACACCTACCATCCAGGCCATGCTCACTTCTTACTGCTGCCATTGCGGAGGAGGCACAGGAGCCTCAGGTCCCACATCACCAAGGTTCAAGAACAGTTATCATCCCTCAACGATCAAACTCCTGAACCTGTGTGGATAACTTCACTCACCTCTGCTCTGAACTGATTCCACAAACAATGGCCTCACTTTCAAGGATTCTACAGCCCATGTTTTCAGCATTTATTTATTTGTTTGTTTATTATTGATATTATTATTTATGATTTTTGTTTTTGCGTATTGTGTGTTGGTCTTTGTGTATAGTTTTTTATTGATGTTATTCTGTTTTCTTGTTCTACTGTGAATCCTTGCAAAATGAATCTCAGGGTAGTATTTGGTGACATATACGTGCTTTGATAATAAATTTACTTTGAACTTTGTACAGTGAAGTATGGGACTGATGGAAATGCTGTGAGAGTTGGCATAGACTTAGGTGAAAATAGTTTCCCCGTCATGCTTTAGGAAAATATAAAATGGATTAAAAGGAACTAAGGTGTATTACTGAAAATCTAGAATTCCTGTACAACTTGAATATAATAAAACTGACTTGAAGAGGTTGATAGGTTCTTGGTTAACCAAGGTGTCAAAGGAGAAGTGGGAGAATCGGATTGAGAGGGATAATAAATTAGCCATCATGAAGTGGCCAAGTGGCCTAATTCTGCTCCTGTGCCTTATGGTCTTACTTGAAAAATCCGAAAGAACTGATTGTCTGTAACTCGAGTACTATGTACAGTTCTGGTTATTGTGTTAAGGGAAGAATGTGATAACACTTAGGTGATGCAGAGTGGATATGAGGATGTTGCCAGGTCTGGAGAATACTGTTTATAACAAGAGGTTGTTTTGGCTGGGACTCATTTTGGAAATGAAAGACTGTGGAGAGCTTTAATCAAAATATATAAAATAATAAGCTCAGCTGTTCAAAGTTCAAGTTCAAAACAAATCTATTACTGAAGTACATATATGTCACCATATCCAACCGTGAGATTCGTTTACTTGTGGGCATATACAGTAAATCCAAGAAACACAATAGAATCAGTGAAAGACTGCACCCAACAAGAAGGACAAACAACCAAAAGATAACATACTGTGCAAATGCAAAAGGGGAAAAAAAGCAATAAATATTGAGAACATGAGATGAAACATCCTTGGAAGTGAATCTATAGGTTGTAGGAATAGTTCAGTGATGGAGCAAGTGAAGTTAATCCCTCTGGTTCCAGAACCTGATGGTTCAGGGCTAGTAGCCATCCTTTAACCAGGTGGTGTGTGTCCTGAAGCTCCTGTACCACCTTCCTAATGGCAGCAGTGAGAAGAGAGCATGCTTTGTGTCCTGGAGGTCAGAACAAGTGTATATAAATTTACGACAAGGATTATAAGAGAGTTGAAGAAAGAGGTTCATTGTTTGGAAAGTAATGGTGTTTAGAATGCTGTACCTGGAAGGTTTATTCTCATTTTGATAAATGCTGGAATGAGCATTTGTAGTTCTATAACCTATGGATAGTTCTTCAGTTGGCCTGGCATTGGTGTGAAGTGCAAAGTAGTCTCTTTCTTGGTATCCTTTGACAATAGAAGATTAAGATTAGCTTTGTTGCATTGTATATTGAAACATATAGTTAAATGCATCATTTGTGTCAAATCAAATCAACGAGAATTATGCTGGGCATTCTGCAAGTGTTGCTGTGTTTCTGGTGCCAACATAACATGCCTCCAATTCACTAATCCTAACTTGCACTTCTTTGGAATGTGGGAAGAAATTGGAGCATCCGGAGGAAACTCAAGTGGTTTTGGGGAGAACGTACAAGCTCCTTTCTGATAGTGGCAGGAATTAAACCTTAATCTAGCTGTTGGCACTGTAGAGTGTTGCACTAGCCACTACGCTACTGTGGTTTTAGACCATAAGGTATGAGTACAGAATTAGGCTCTTCTACTCCATTTTCCATGCTTTTTCTTGTTTATTCAGTGGGGTTACACTTATATTGTCCTCTGCTCCCCCCCCCAGCCCTTTGTGTGCCTTTGTTACCCCACCCTTTTCTTCAATCACCCTCCTTTTCTCCCTCCCTCCCTCCCCAACTTTTGTCTGCCAGACTTGCCCTTAGCACTTGCATTGTTTTTACAGTTGATGTTTGGAGTTAATGATGTATCTCAGCTAGCATTTTCTTTGTTCAATTTAATATTTGCCCTGGGCAATAACTAGTTATAGGTGTAGCTCATTTTAAGTGTTATAAATGAATGTTTATTTTGAAGTAAAACTTTCATTTTGAGTCCCACTAATGCAATAGTTTAACATTGTTGACGGCAAGTTGCAGAAGAACATGACCCCTTACTGTCAGTAGGATGTGTGAATATAAATTAAATTCCTTCAAAGATTCTTACAACAATGTCTAGTTTTACAAGTGCCTTGTATTAAATTATCAACTTGAGTCTGTTGTTTAAGACTTGCATAAGTGCTAGAGTAATTACTCTCACTGGGACTTTGCTCTTTTGGAGATATAAAGGGAAATAGTTGGGAAGAGGTGGAGCTTATGTGAAATCTTCCTTCATAATTGTATTGGATATTGTTGGAAATCCGTGGGCATCAGAGATGAACAAAAAATCTCCTGCAAGCATTCCTTTTCCTTGGCACAGAGTATTTGTTTGAGCAGTTCCACTGAGTATTTGCCAGTTAATCTCATCCACACAATTAACCAGTGAAGAATATTCTACAATGTGCTGGAAAAATTGAGAAGGTATCGAAGCAGTTAGTGTAATACTATCATAGCACCAGCAAGCCGGGTTCGATACTGCCACTTGTATGAGGAGTATTACATTCTCTCCATGACTGCATGAGTTTACTCCAGGTGCACCAGTTTCACATCATGTCCAAAAGGTTAGCAGGTTAATTGGTCACATGGGTGTACTCGGGCAACATGGGCTCATTGGGCCAGAAGGGCCTGTTAATATGCTACATCTCTAAATAAAATAAAAACAAAACATGCTGACAATTGGATAGAGGCATTTCAGTTTCTAGTATTGTGCTGTAGAAGCTAAATTGCTGAGATATGCAAGATAATTAGTGACCTTTTCTGAATTTAATAATGTCATACATCTTGCTGCATTATTTACTGATGTTATTTTCCATTAAGTGACCAAGATAATATTACATATTGTGTCTTGATTTGTTTTCTTGAAGCCTCATATTGCATTAAAAAATCATTCCCTGTTGGGACAATAGGCATTTTAAGATTGATGTGTCCAATCACTACTCACTTTGTTTAGTGAGCCCAGCTTGCATTATCATTTTAAAGGTCCTCAAGGAACAGATTTTCTCCTAGAAGGAACTCGTTCTTCATTTCCAAGTGACTAATGTTAAATAAATTATTTGATCTGATGTTCATCAACCGTTGACAAAAATCATCACACAATTATACATTGCAAACAAAGAAAAATGGTTAATTTACAGTTTCAGTTTGTGGATGCACATAACATTGGTCTGTAAAATTAAGTTTCCTTTCAGATGGCGGCCATCTGCAGTGGTCCATTGCATTCGACCATAGAGACTTCCCCAAAAAATACATTCCTTCATTTAACTGATTAATCTTGTTCTATAATTTGCAACTGTCAGTCCTCTGGGCACTTTGACAAACATGGTGTTGATATGTTTTGGTGAGAGTGAATTTTCTTTCTGGACTAGCACATTTTTGAAAAATTTCCCATTCTTATGTATTTTAAAAGGAACATATTCCTTCTGCCTATTTTATACAGGTTTCTTTTATTTAGTTAGAAGGCATCTCTGTCATCCTTCCAATAACGTAAGCTCCATTTTTAGCTGTTGTTCAAACTGATGGGCACCATTTGAAATCATGGATGATACATTTGTGTTCTAAAGATACAACTCAATTTAAAGGCAACTTTACGAACATGAGATTCGAAAGAACCTAATTTTCAACATTCAATCTGTGCTGTTCTGAAATGTCAGATTAGGTTATTACTTCAGACCCCTCTGATTATGGAAACTTCTGCTGTATAAAACATTCTTCCTCCCCTTCTCCTCCTCTTCTATTTCCCTCTCTAGTCTCTTTCCTCTCCTCACCCACCTATCACCTCCTCCTAGTGTCCCTCCACCTTCCCTTTCTCCTATGGTCCACTCTCCTCTCCTATCAGATTCCTTCCTCTCCAAGCCCTTTACCTTTCCTACCCACCTGGCTTCACCTTTCACCTTCTAGCTATCCTCCTTCCACTCCCCCCACCGTTTAATTTTAGAGTCTTCCCCCTTCCTTTCCAGTCCTGAAGAAGGTTCTTGACCCAAAACTTCAACTGTTTCTTCACTTCCATGGATGCTGCCTACCTGTTGAGTTCCTCCAGCATTTTGGGTGTTTTGTTTTAGAATTGTCTACCCTAACTGAGTGGCTGCTTTATTCGATATACCTGTACATCTGCTCGTTAATGCAAATATCTGATTGACCATTTCTGTGACAGCAACTCAATGAATGGTTGCATGCAGACATGGTCGAGAGGTTCAATTATTGTTCAGAATGGGGAAGAAATGTGATCTAAGTGACTTTGACCAAGGAATGATTGTTGGTACCAGATGTGGTGGTTTGAGTATCTCAGAAACTGTTGATCTCCTGGGATTTTCATGCATAACAGTCTGTAGAGCTTATAGTCAATGGTGCGAAAAACAACAAACATCCAAGGTTTTCCTATGTCCTCCTGTTTCCACCCACAGCCCAAAGGTGTAACGGGTAGGTTAAATAGTCATTGTAAGTTGTCTTGTGACTAGGTTAGGGTTGATTTAGTTTGTTGTGGGTTGCTGTGGTGGCATGGCTTAAAGAACCATAGGGCCTATTCCGTGCTGTATCTCTAAATAAGTAAATTATTGAACCTCATGAATCAAATCCTGTTGATTTTGTATTTTTTGTGTGTTGTATATAATACCTTGTACTTTTGTTTCTGCAAATAACCTAGGACCATCCTAAAGGAAAGTGGATTTGCCCGTTACCTACATTCAGCTGTCATCATCAGTGGAGTGATGCTTATTTTTGGAGGGAACACACACAATGACACATCTCTGAGTAATGGAGCAAAATGTTTTTCCGCTGATTTTTTAGCATACGATATTGGTATGTACAATTAAAATTTGGAATAAGAGATGTGATGCACTTTGACGTAACATCCATATGATGTTACCTGCATTGTGACAATCAAGCAGCATGTCTCAGGAATCTTCTTACACCATTTTTTTGTATGTAGTGTATTCCCCCCCCCCATCCCTTTGTCACAATTCTTATTTTCTTTCTTTCTATTTGTTCTTTTCTTCCATCTGTCTTAGCAGATTTGATTTATTTATATAAGCGTGTACATCTTTTCACTGAATCTTTTATCTTTGACTGGTGTTATTGCGATGGACACTTACGTTTCTTTAACCTTCCTTTAATTCTGTTTTTGTACAGTTACTTACACAAGCTCTCAAGTTTATGTCGCAGCCTCTCATAGTTGTGGTGGGGCTATGTAGTTTCTTTGCAGATGGTGAATTTTTCAGATCTTGAGTGAAAGATCATTTTTTTTTAATCAGTAGCTTTATACCTGGCACGTGTCCATCCAAATCTGCTTGTTGCTCTGTCTCATGAAGTAGTGCCTGTACTATTTACATACCTGTATTTTCCTCATTCATTTTCTTCCCACTATTATCTCATCCAGTTGCCACATACTCATGTAATGATGATCTTTACCACAATATAAAGAATTATAGCTGAGAGCTGTTATGTTCTTAGCCAATGTGCAAATTCACTGGAACCTTTGTTCAAGGAATGTAGTAGGCAAACAGTCAAAAGCAGAACTGGCATTTGAATTTCTATTCATTGATTCCTCTCATCCTCCCCCGCCTATTCTTATTTGAAGAATCATGCAGTTTATACACTGGGGTGGTATTATTAATTCTGTGGGCAAAGAAGTTGATAGAAAATACATTCAAAGCACATTGTTATTTCTGGCATTGTTTCATGTTCTAAGATGAGGAAAAGGACACGATGAATGGATTATAAAAAATCTAAAATTTCTTGCTTTAATATTAGGGGAAGAATAAATCTTGGATATTTTATATTATTGTGAACTTAACTATTTACAAAATAAAATTGCGGTGTTTCATCGATTATTTGATGTGCTAGGGTACAGATGGAGTTAACATGCATTTTTTCAGAAAAACATTTTCTGACTCTGATCAAGCATTTTATTTGGATATATGAAAATTTACAATGTGGAAAATTTATTCAATTACAGAATGAAGCTTGATGTTAAATTGTAATTGTTGATAGAAAATTTGCCGAATTGTCAAGTTAAAACCAGCTGCATCACTTGTTTTCAATTTTATTTAGTAATTTCTTTATGCTGCAGGGCGGTTTTCTTTGGGGAACTTTGACATTTCATTTGTACCACAGTGATTTTGTTCTAGTTGTTGAACATTGGTCTGTCCAGAAAATTGGGATCAATTTATACAATCATTTTAAATTCACAGTGAAAAGGAAGAAATTAGTTCCTTGCCATTAATATTCAATTCTATAATGTTTACAGTTCTTAAAATAATGGATTTGCTTTCTGATTATTGAAACAGAAGCATTGTGAAAGAATATTTATTTTGCTCACTAATAATATTTTTGATGATCCAAGCCAATTGATATATTGTAATTTTGTGGATCAAAGCTTATTTGCAGCAACTACATTTTCTAAATGCATTCCACATAGAACTTTGAAACTCTGTGTGAAACTGTGCCCCTGATGTAGAATAACATCATGTCCAAGAGGAAAAGCAAATGAGTAGATGTGATGGATGTTTTACCAA
Source organism: Mobula hypostoma (assembly GCF_963921235.1). Classification (NCBI taxonomy): domain Eukaryota; kingdom Metazoa; phylum Chordata; class Chondrichthyes; order Myliobatiformes; family Myliobatidae; genus Mobula; species Mobula hypostoma. Next base: position 60,757,673 of record NC_086115.1, read on the forward strand.
ATGTAAAAACATTGCTGTCATTAAGAATCCAATATTACAATTTGACCTAGAAATGTAGATAAGATGTAGTTATAGTTAGTGAGTGCCAGCTAAAAACTAAGGTGATTATGTCTTGATGACATATTACAGTGGGAGTGCCAAAAGGGTCAAAAAATCTGCTAACCAGTGGGCATGCTCATGCTTCAAAGCAATGGGTTTGAGGAGACTATGGCAAAGGGGCAGTTTTCACAAGACAAAGGAGCAGAAGTAGGCCATTGGGCCCATCGAGTCTGCTCCGCCATTCCATCATGAGCTACACTATTCTCCCATCTAGTTCCATTCCAATTTCTGGCTTTTTCCCCATATCCCTTGATACCCTGACTAATTAGATACCTATCAATCTTCTCCTTAAACACCCTCAATGATCGGGCCTCCACAGCTGTATGTGGCAACGAATTCCATAAATCCACGATCCTCTGGCTAAAAAAAATTCTCCTAATCTCTGTTTTAAATGGGTACCCTCTAATTCTAAGACTGTGGCCTCTTGTCCTAGACTCACCCACCAAGGGAAACAGCCTTTCCACATCTACTCTGTCCAACCCTTTCAACATTCGAAATGTTTCTACGAGATCCCCTCTCATTCTTCTATACACTAGTGAATACAGTCCAAGAGCTGACAAACGCTCCTCATATGTTAGCCCCTGCATTCCAGGAATCATTCTTGTAAATCTTCTCTGAACTCTCTCCAACATCAGTACATCCCTTCTAAGATAGGGGGCCCAAAACTGCATCATCGACACCTCCTTAATCTTATACACTATTCCTCTTGAAATGAATGCTAACACAGCTTCGCTTTCCTTACTGCCGATCCAATCTGGTGGTTAACCTTTAGGGTATTCTACGCGAGGACCCCAGGTCCCTTTGCACTTACGATTTTTGAATTTTCCCCCCATCTAAGTAATAATCTGCCTGATTATTTCTTCTTCCAAAATGCACAACCGTACATTTCTCAACATTGTATCTCATCTGCCATTTCTTTGGCCACTCTCCTAAACTGACCAAGTCTCTCTGCAACCTTTCCATTTCTTCAACACTTCCTGCTCCTCCACCTATCTTGGCGTCATCCGCAAACTTAGCCACAAAACCATTTAATTCATAATCTAAATCATCGATATACATTGTAAAAAGAAGCAGCCCCAACACCGACCCCTGCGGAACACCACTAGTAACCGGTAACCGATCAGAGTAGGATCCCTTTAATCCCACCCTTTGCTTTCTGTCTATCAGCCAATGCTCCACACATTCCAATATCTTTCCTGTAATTCCATGGGCTCTCATCTTATTAAGCAGCCTCTTATGTGGCACCTTATCGAAGGCCTTTTGAAAATCCAAATATACAACATCCACAACCTCTCCCTTGTCAATCTTATTTGAGATTACCTCAAAAAATTCCAATAGGTTGGTGAGGCCTGATCTTCCCTTCATGAAACCATGCTGGTTTGGGCCTATATTGTCATGCACCTCAAGGTATGTCATGCACCTCGAGGTATTTCATAACCTCGTCCTTGAGGATCGACTCCAATAACTTTCCAACTACCGATGTCAGACTAATAGGTCTGTAATTTTCTTTTTGCTGCCTCGCTCCTTTCTTAAACAGCGGAACTACATTTGCGACCTTCCAGTCCTTCAGAACCATGCCAGAGTCTATTGATTCCTGGAAGATCATTTCCAATGCCTCCACAATCTCCAAAACCACCCCCTTCAGAACCTGTGGGTGCACCTCATTCGGTTTTACATTAGGTTGCAAGAAAATGAAGCTCAGTATATGATGACATACAGTACAGTGCAAAAGTCTTTCACACAGTACTGTATTTGTCAATGTGGAGAGGAGAGCAAGTTCTTAAGCCTAGCGGGAGTAAGGGTGGAGTTCTGTAGGAGCGGTGTGGGACAGGTGGCAGAGGAGGAGTGCCAGGGGCAGGGGATGGCACGGGTGCAGACACACCCTGTCCTGAGACATTAGGCAAGGTCATTTAATTCCAAACAATTGGTTTATTGAACATTACAGAATGTCTCTCTGGTGCTTTCTGCTCCCTCCCCTCTCCCTTCCCCTTTTCCCAACCATGATTCCACTCTGCCTGCTCCCTTCCCACCCTGAGTGCACAATAGAGACCCAGATCAGAATCAGGTTTATCATCACTCACATATGTCATGACTTTTTTTGTGTGGCAGCAGTACAGTGCAATACATAAAATTTCTACAGTACTGGACAAAATTTTTAGGCATTCTAGCTATATATATGTGCCTCAGACTTTTGCACAGTACTGTATATGTACTTAGATAATAAACTTACTTTGAACTTTGAAAGTTATGAAGTCAAACCTTTTACCATGGACTGCCTAGGAGATCAGAGAATGAAAGATAAGAAGTGGGCACTTGGCTTTTATAAATGTTATCAACATTCATCCTCCACGGCCATCCATACTCTGGCTGGATTTGATCTTGCATTGAATAACTAGTTCTTTTGGAAGCTTGGTTATATGCATTCTTTTGTGGTATCTGTGCAATATCCTTGGTTCCATCTCGACCATACTCGTCATTCTTTCCTCCTTTTCTAATATTGTAATGAAGATTATGTTGGTTTGTGTTTTCACTCACATCTCGAATATTTTTAATTTGTTTCTAATTTCCTGTTTCTTGCTGTTTTCACCTAGTTTATTAATGATCTCTTTTCTCTCAAATTCATTGTTCACTAAAAGTACCTGCTGATCTCTTTAGTTACTTTGATTATCTTTTCTTCTGTATTGCTCCATCTAAGAGCTTTATTCATTTCTTCCAGGCTCTTCCTTTATTGTATCATCACTCTGAAAAGTCATTATTTTCTCTCCACTGAAGATTCTGTCAATCGAGGCCCTAATCTTTGAGCTTATCTGACATTCTCCCCTCCCCTCTTCTCCCTTTTTCGCAGATTGGTAGGTCTCCGCATGTCCTTGCCATAAAACCAAATAACCTCCATGTTGGTTTAGTCAACATCCTTCAGACATGCTACCTGTAGCTTGATGTCTTCACCAAACATATCTCTCTCTTCTCTCTGGAAGGTGGTTCCTTCTATGCCACCTGATCTTAGTCCACCTCTGCATTTCAAAGACCTTAATTTCCAAGTGTAAAACTAGGAGTATTTTTCATATGTTTCACATTTTATTTCAGCACTAAGAAAAAATATACTGAAATGGCTTCAGTAATTGAAGCAGTCCTCTTGTCTCATCCTTAACTGCAAGATTATTGGCAGAGGTAGATGCTCCCTTCCTTTACACATCCATTGTGCTTTCAGTCCAGTAAAGTGTAATTCACTTTTTCTACTCTCTCAGCACCAAGGCTGATTTACTATTGGTTCCTAATTGAAAACCATCAGGGTGTAATCTCCTTGCATGTCCAGTTAGAATTAAGATTAGTACATTCTGTTAGGTCAGAACTTTATTTTCTAAAATGAGTCTAATGTTGTTTGTCCAGATTATCAGAACCAAATTTGTTACATTTAGAGGTACTGATATTTAACTTTTAAACTTGAGTTTCATGGTCGTGGAAATATATATTTATTTTATATCTCTCTTACTGTACTCATATTACGAAATTTCACTTTACATTTTAGCAAATTTTAGACTATTGATATTTTCTGTAAGGGAAGTTGTCAAATGTTAAATATATGTGCTTTTTCATTTATAATTTTCCAATAATATTCCCTAAAATGCATAATTTCAGTTAATGCTTTTGCATTGAGTACTTGATTTTATTTAGTTTACTGCAGTTCTGATTAAACAATAAACTTAATGAATGGACAGAATGATAACATGATGATTATTAAGGATAATGGTTCCAGAAATATGGAAATTGGTTGTTGTTATTATTGTCACTTTTACTGAGGCACAGTGTAAAGATTGTCTTGCATACATTTTATACAGGATAATGCATTACGTAGTACATTGAGGTAGTACAAGGTAATAGCAGATTGCAGAACAAGGTATAACAGCTATAAAGAGAGTGCAGTGCAGGTGGACAATATGGTGAAAGGGTAGATTGTAAGGACAAGAGTGCATCTTATCATATGTATTGAGAAACGATTCAATGGTCTTCTAATTCAGTGCATCTGATCATATTAAGAAACTGTTCAATGGTCTTATAATTATAATAGTGTGAAAGAGGTTGTCCTTGAGTCTGCTTGTATGTACTTTTAAGCTTTTGTATCCTCTGCCCAATGGGAGAGGACAGAAGGTACAAAAATCTAAATACTGAAAATCTTCAAGACTTTTCATTACTTGTGCACTGCTCAGACTCTGAAGCCTTATGAAGCAATGTACTGATCCTACACTATGGGACAGAAATTTTTATTTCCAAGATCATTACACAATTGCAACAAGAACTTAACTAATTTCTCTCTGGTTTTATCTGCCTTGGATTGCTACAGTGAGAACTGATCAATTCCCTATTTAATTAAATAAAGCTTGGTCTATTCTGGTTTTCAGCAAGCAGCTGAACAAAATCCTTGACAGTTTCTTTCTGCATTCTAGTTGACAAGCCAGAGAGAACAGGAGGCTATGCTGCCACCTCGTTAAGCTCAAACAGCAATGGGCTTCAGAATAAACCAGACTGTTGACTTGTGATGTTCTTCATGACAAGATACCATGGTTGTGGAAACAAGCGTGTCAGGAACGCAAGATTTATTGTCTTGGGTGCCTGGATTTGAAGTTACAGTAGATGAGGGCAAAGGAGAATTCTACTCCCAACACTTAGCAAATCCTAATGCAAATTCCAATAGCAGAGTGACCGGTTCTCTTCGGTGATTATTTCCTATCTAACTTTCTGTTGATAAACTTTTATGCAAAGCTGTGATTTGCCTGGGAATGAGTAAAGAAAGCTTGGACTGGTATTGTGTCATGTGTCTTGCATTGATAGAGTCCTTTTGACAAAATACTGAATACAAAATACTGATCTTATCACAGAGTATCTTATCAAAGTTTACAGATATTTTAAATCTCTCCTTCTCCCAGTGTAGGGTGCCCTCCTTCTTCAAAACATCCACCATTGTTCCGGTACCTAAAAAGACCAAGGTAACATGGCTGAATGACTAGTGTCCTGTCGCACTCACCTCAATAATAAGCAAATACTTTGAGAGGCTGGTCAAGGATTACATCTGCAGCTTGCAACCACCCAAACTGGATCCTCTACAGATTACCTACCGACACAACCAATCAACAGATGGCGCAATAGCCACAGCTCTACATACTACCCTTACTCACCTGGAGGAGAGGGATGCTTATGTGAGAATGTCATTCTTGGTTCAGGATTTAATGCCATAATTCCCTCCAGGCTCGACAAGAAGCTCAGACACCTCGGCCTTCACCCTGCCTTGAGTAGCTGGATCATGGACTTCCTGTCAGATTGCTGGCAGTTGGTAAGAGTGGGCTGCCTCACCTCTGCCCATCTGATCCTCAACACAGGTGCCCCGCAGGGTTGTGTACTAAGTTTCCTCCTTTACTATCTGTATACCCATGACTTTGTTGCCACCCACAGCTCCAATCTGCTAATTAAATTTGCTGATGACACTACACTAATTGGCTTAATCTCAAATAATAATGAGGCAGCCTACAGAGTGGAAGTAATCACCGTGACACAGTGGTGTCAAGAAAACAACCTCTCCCTCAATGTTGCAAAAACAAAGGAGCTGGTTGTGGACTACAGGAGGAATGGAGACAGGCTAGCCCCTATTGACATCAATGGATCTGGGGTTGGGAGGGTGAACAGCTTTAAACTGCTTGGCATAAACATCACTGAGGATCTCACATGGTCTGTACACGGCTGTGTGGTGAAAAAAGCATGACAGCACCTCTTTCATCTCAGACTGTTGAAGAAGTTTGGTATGAGCCCCCAGATCCTAAGAACTTTCTAAAGGGGCACAATTGACAGCATTCTTACTGGCTGCATCACTGCCTGGTATGGGAACTGTACTCACCTCAATCACAGGACTCTGCAGAGAGTGGTGCGGACAGCCCAGCACATCTGTAAATATGAACTTCCCACTATTCAGGTCATTTACAAAGACAAGTGTATAAAAAGAGCCTGAAGGATCATTGGGGAGCTGAGTCACCCCAGCCACAAACTGTTTCAGCTGCTACCATTTGGGAAACGGTACCACAGCATAAAAACCAGGACCACCAGGCTCCTTGACAGCTTCTTCCACCAAGCTGTCAGACTGATTAATTCATGCTGATGCAGTTGTACTTCTATGTTATATTGACTATCCTGTTGTACATACTATTTATTATAAATTACTATAAATTGCACATTGTACATTTAGACGGAGACGTCATGTAAAGATTTTTACTCTTCATGTATATGAAGGATGTAAGTAAAAAAGTCAATTCAATTCATTTCCTGTGTCATCACAGATATACATGGCAAACCCACACTCAATGTTTCAGGACAAGTTTCTTACCCTCTGCCAACAGATTTCTGGACAGTCCATGAACTCATGAACACTGCCTCGTTATTCCTCTTTTACATGACCTGTTTGTTTTTTTTTTATTGTAACTTGTAGTAATTTGTATGCCTGCACTGTACTGCTTCCACAAAAATAGCAAATTTCACAATTTGTGTCAGTGTCAATAAACCTGATGTGATTCCAACCCACAGGATGGGTACTGACACCTGTTAGACAAAGACTATATCATCATCCAAGCAAGGGACTGTACAGATTTCACTGTTACCCATGCCAATCACTGCTGGTTTGAAGTTGCCACTCAGCTTTGTCAACTACAGCAGCCTGACCTCTAAATTGTGATGTGAGAAGAATTGTAATAGATAATAAAAATACCTTTGTCAGGCTGCTGTTTATTGACTACAGGTCAGCGTTCAACACAATCATACTCTTAGTTCTAATCAAAAAAAAACTCCAAAACTGGGTCTCTATACCTCTCTATGCAACTGCATCCTTGGTTTCCTCACTGGGCGATGACAGTCCGTGCAGACCAGAAATACCATCTCCTCCTCACTGAAAATCAACACTGGCACACCTCCAGGATGCATGTTTAACCCACTGCTCTACTCACTGTACACCTAGACACAGCTCAAATGCCACCTACAAATTTGCTTACAACACAGCTATTGTTGCCAGAATTTCAGGTGGTGATGCGGATTTGTGCAGGTGCGAGATAGGTCAGCTCGTTGAGTGCGTGTTGCAGCAGCAACCTTGCACTAAGACCAAGTAATTGATTGTGGGCTTCAGGAAGGGGATGTCAAGGGAACACACACCGGTCCGCATTGAGGGATCAACAGTAGAAAGGGTGAGCAGTTTTAAGTTCCCGGGTGTCAACATCACTGAAGATCTATCCTGGGCCCAACATATTGACACAATACAAAAATGGCATGATAGTGGCGAAATTGCGTGAGGATTTTGAGGAGACTTGGTACTTGGGGAGAAGGCAGGAGAACATGGTTGACAAAAATCAGCAATAATTGAATGGTGGAGCAGACTTGATAGTCCAAATAGCCTAAATCTGCTCCTATATGTTACAGTTTTATTCAGTCTATCTCAGAGCTAGCTAATGACTCCCAACCTGCAGGGAGAAAAACTTTGTATTACTTCGTCATTCCTGGAGTCTATTATAATTGGCACCTGTTAAAGAAATTAGTTTTTAACCAGAAACCAGAAATCTGCTTTGAGTATAATAAAAATACAGGAAGGAATGTAGTGTTAAATAACTTGTGGGGGTGGGGGTTGCTGTGTGTGAAACAAATGTGGAAACATCTGATGAACAGAGTCCAACAAAAGGAACAGCTGATGTTTAGAAAGAATGCAGGAGTTTTGTCAGGTAGTTGACATGCATGCATTCATTAAATTTGTCAGGATCACTTATGGCCTGTGAAGTCAAGGACACAGTCAAAAGGTGGGGAGCTCAATGAGGATAGTGAAGCAATTGGCACCTTTTTGAAGACGAATTTAAAAGATTTTTCTCAACCAGGGCTCAATTTGTGGCAGAATTGACCTTGACTCCATTTCACAGAATGCAATTTGTCATAATCTTAGTGCCAACAAAAAGGCTGAAAAGACTAAAACACATAATATACTTTGGAACAGCATTCTTGCTAAAGTGTTTAAACATGAAGTATTTGTACAAATTCATGACCTCTCTCCATTATAGGAAGAGAAGGGCATGACATATGAACTGGTTGCATCGTAGTTTGGTATGGAAACACCAATGCCCTTGAATAATAAATCCTGCAAAATGTAGTGGATACATCCCGATCTGTCACAGGTAAAGCCCTCCTCACCATTGAACACATCTACACGGAGAGTTGTTGCAGGAACGCAGCATCCACCATCAGGCGGGGTTGGGGGGGTGGGTGGGTGGGTGCTCACCATCCAGCTCATGCTCTCTTTTCACTGCTGCCAATAGCAAGAAGCACAGGAGCATCAGAACTCATACCACCAGGTTCGGGAACAGTTTTTATCAGTTTATTGTCTTTGCATATTGGTTAAACGCCAAGTTAATGCGGTCTTTCCATGATTCTATTTTGGTTATTATTCTTTTACAGATTTATTGAATATGCCCACAAGAAAATAAATCTCAGGGGTGTATATGGTGATTATATATGTACTTCATAATAAATTTACTTTAAACTTTGACATGGGTCTTGTGACCCTGAAAGAAGGTACAGGGGTATGTCATTGTGAGAATTTTTCTATATTTTCTCCACCCACTGGCTGAAGAGTTCTTTCAAACTAGTCATGCAGATTTTGTCCGTGAAGGCAGATTAGGCATGACCTTCACTTTGTGTTAAGTCAACAAAACTGAAAGGAGAAGTGTCGAGCACCATATTTGTATTTGTATTTTTAGTCTTTGTCTCTGTCAATTGAGAGATTATGGTGGACAGTCTGTTCCTAGAAAATCATCCTATGTTCCATCCTAAATGAAAGCAATGATCTACCACAGATCCAGCCTCTTTGCAGACTGAACTTAACCAAGGCTGTGTCATTGCCCCAATCCTTATCTCTTTCCATTGGACTGGAGGTAATCTGCAGGGCAACTATCTACTCTTCTATTCCACTTTAGTACCAACATCATACCAATCTTAGCCACTGATTTACAATATACTGATACTTGTGTATCTGCAAACTGAGAGCTCTTACACCATTGTCGATTTGATCATTGAAGACTTCAGAGGTGTTATGTCGCATTGAGCATCTGCAAGACCAGAATGGAGAAGTTCACAATTCTTGGGAATCCTGGTCCAAGTTTGCTCAAGTGGTGGAGAGCCATCAGAGAAGACCCCAAACCTGTTGGTGCTCTTGTGAAGGCCAAACACAAATAGCATGTCAGAAGTGAATTAACCCACTCTGTCCCACATTGCATCTGTCCCTCCTGTGACAGAGTTTGTTGATCCAATGTCGTATGTGATCACATTGAATTCCGTAAAATTATAATATAAGAAAGCCATCCTCCACCTTGAGAGACTGCCTAAGAAAAAGAAACACTCAAGTTTTTCTGGATTCTAATTGAAAATCCTAACAGAACAGGAATGTTTGCTGCTTCCTTATTAAGCATAATAAGCAATAGGCTTCAGAATAAATCCGACTTATGAAACTCTGGAGGTCATGGCTGAATATCACTGAACTAGAAATGGCTGCATGGTCAGTGTGAGGTTTATTTTCTCAGTAGCCTTAAGTTCTTCATTGCTTAAAGCATTTGAGTTTCTTGGGCACTACCCAGAGTAAAATCTTCTAGTAAATGTCACCCAAAATCGTTCTTGCTGATAACTTTCTCGTCTACAGTTAGGTGAATACTTCATATCCAGTACGTTCATTATTCAACTTATCATTTCTGTGCTTAGTGGGCAATTGATCACTGTTGGGGAATTGTGTTACCAGACTATTGGTCTTGGCAAAGTGCCAAATACTTGAATTGCAGATTGACATATTAATACAAGAAACTGGAGAAAATTGTATGCTCACATCAGAACCAGTTGAGTGAGATACTGATAGCTACAATATAATTTAAAATTATATCATCAATGAGATGCTGGCATACAATGAAATTATACATCCAGCAGAGTTCTATAAATGCCAACTGTGTATTTTTCTTATTTGATAGACATCTATAAGGTGAAAAATAGAAAATCTACCCAGTGAAACTAGAGATAAACAATTGTTTACTTCTGGTCAGTACAATTTAAAAATAGAGACCAGCGTTGGTGTGACCAATTTTTTGTCAGATTTCCATGTAAAACTGCAGTAATGTGGCATAGTTATCACTTACTTTTTAATATCAGGTCAAAAGTATTGCTTGAGAATTGCTGATTTCTGCAGTAGACCTCTAAAATTAATGAGGAAGATAGAAACCGTCACCTGTGCAGAATAATTATGAAACTCATTTCAAATATCATGTAGATTTAATTATAATATTCAAGATATAATTTAGTATAATATTAGATTTAATATTAATGTCTGTTTTTAATGGATTCTCAGATTTACATAATTCTGGTATCTTGTGAATAAGAGGAATATATGAAACTAATTATTAACATTTTACTAGGGGTTTATTTCATTGCTGGAAGAGATACGTCTCTTTGTACTGAGAAAAGTGATGTGGATTCTTTTTAATTTGTCTCTCTTTCCTTGTCCTTACAGAGAAAATATTTCTAGGGGATGGGGAAAGTTTTAAGAGCCGTCTGGTTTCACTTTAGCTTCAAGTCGGAATAATTTGGTAGTTTTAAAAGAGGTGGGGGAAAAACAGCATGCATTATTTTAGTGCAAGTTGTGAACATAGTTTTCTCCATAATGTGTTGAGCTAGATTCCAATAGGTACACATTTGAAGGAAGAAAATCCACAAGCATTATTACTTGTGTTTTGCCAAAATGGCTATTCTAGAGAGTCCACAGGTGAACCTACTTGCATAATACTCAAATCACGTTTTTCTACTGCATATCAGTGGGATGGTAATCGGGGAAAGAATCTAGGCTAAATCACAATTGTAGTATAACAAGTACTGAGCTAACTGAGATAATTGACCTGAATTTGTAGTAAGCAGCAGGGTTCCCTTTGCCACTGTTAATTCAGTTTTGTTGTTAAGCAGGCAAACGTGTAGAGGAACCTGATCAGCAAACCAGAAAGTAAATACCTCTAAATTTGTTTAACTTAAAAGCACTTATTCAGTAAAATTAAAAAATTGGACTCATTTAAAATTGAAATATAATATTTAAAATTATTTTCATCTTCTTATTTTATAGACACTAAATCATTGGGGTAATTTGATATGACTTGGCTGGTAAATAGTAAATTGTCAGGTCAGGTAAGTGCGGGATAATTATGGTACAATTTGCAATTAACATTGCAAATAGATCTCTGATAAGGGTCAACATTTTTAAACTATGGGCAATTATTAAGGTCGGAAGGTGATTATTTGTTTCCAAACAGAACAATCTCGTCAGTCTAATTTTCTTGCTGTATCCCTTTGGCTTTGCAAATGATTATTTTTCAGATATATCTTCATTTCTTTCCTGAAGGCACCAATTCTACTTCCACTACTCTAGCACACGGTGAATTTCACATTGTGACTACTGAGTTGCGCTGCTCAACATTAAATTTAGCTGCTACTTGCCACCATTTCATCTGGCCTATGTCCCATGCAGCTTAATGGTTATCGTATTTCTCAATACAACTGTATCCTTTATTTTGTACCTTGTCTAAGGCATCAGTATATATGTGGGGAGGGTCTGTTTAAGGATTACAAAGCTCCATAGTTTAATCTAATTGCCTGTAAACTTGAGCTTGGCTCTTGCCTGCAGAGTGACATAGGGTGGCATACTGTCTTTTCATAAGTACTGACCAGTCTTTTAGCTTATTGGTCAGTCCCCCCCCCCCCCCACCCAGTCTCCTGGCCTGAGTTTCAGTCAGGAGGTCTATCATGGTCTCATTCCACCACCACGCCATCCCCCCTCCCCTCAGTGCTCTCCTCATTCTTCTGACGTTTGTGACCATAGAATTTCAATAGTAGAGAAGCCGAACAGTCCAGGTGGTCTGTCATGGTCCTATTCCCCCTCATGTGGTCTCTCAGTCTCCTGGCCTTTAAATAGGGGAGAAGATGACCAGTCCAGGGAGTATCTTATGGTCCTATTCCTCCCATGTGCTCTCCTCAGTCTCCTGTCCTTTCAATAGGGGAGAAGATGTTCGGACCAGGAAGCCTATCATGGTCCCATCTGTTTATTTTTTAAAAATTTTATTTATTTAGAGATACTGTGCAGATACAGCCTTCTCGGCCCAACAGACTGAGCCACCCTGAACCCAACTATTAATGCCAGCCTAATCCCAAGATAACTGAAAAATTACCAATTAACCTACTAACCAGTACATTTTTGGACAGTGGGAGGAAACTGAAGCGCTCAGGGGAAACTCATGTGGTCACAGGGAGAATGCTTCCCATGCTACTTCCTTGTCCTTTCGTCCCTCCACACTGATCTCCCTATGGCACTCATTCTTGCAAGCAAAACAAGTGCTACACCTGCCCTTATACCTCCTCCCTCACTACTATTCAGGGCCCCAAACTGTCCTTCAAGTTGAGGTGACACTTCATCTGTGAGTCTGTTGGGGTCATCTACTTATTGGGTGCTCCTGGTGTGGTCTCCTGTATATCAGTGAGACCTGACGTAGATTGGGAGACTGCTTCGCCGAGCACCTATGCTTCGTCTGCCAGAGAAAGTGCGATTTCCTAGTGGCCACCCATTTTAATTCCACTTCCCATTCCCATTCTGACGTGTCAGTCCATGGCCTCCTCTACTGTTGCGATGAGGCCACACTCAGGTGGGAAGAGCGATATCTTGTATTCTGTCTGGGTAGCCTCTAACCTGATGGCATGAACATTGATTTCTTGAACTTCTGATATTTCCTTCTCCCCTTCACCATTTCCCATTCCCCTTTCCCTCTCTCACCTTATCTGCTTACCTGTCCATCTATCCCCTGTGGTGCTTCTCCCTCTTTTCTTTCTTCCATGGGCTTCTGTTCTCTCCTGTCAGATTCCCCCCTCTCCAGTCCTGTATCTCTTTCACCAATCAACTTCCCAGCTCTTTACTTCACCCCTTCCCTTCCCGCCCCCCCACCCACCTTCTAACTCTGACTCCTCATCCTAGTTTCTCCAGTCCTGATGAAGGGTCTCAGCCCGTAAAGTTTGACTGTACTCTTTTCCATAGATGCTGCCTGGCCTGCTGAGTTCCTCCAGCGTTTTGTGTGTGTTGCTTTGAATTTCCAGCATCTGCAGATTTTCTCTTATTTGTGGTTCAAACTCCTTGCCTGCCTATGCCAGTTACCATTGAATCCCTGCCTGGCTTAAGCACGAGGTGAAGCTCCTACCTTTGGTCTCAGAGCTGGAAGGGCTGTCACATAGATTTGTCCAGTGACCCGTTCCTAGCGCTCTCAGTCCTTCAAGGTGACTGGGGCTTGGGGCCCAGAAATCTCCGTCATTTTCCAGTTTGAAGAGCAGTTTCCCTACTCTTGATTGTTGAGCACCCTTATTAAATGTCATTCAGAAATCAGCTTGGATAACTTCTACTGCATTCCATTGGTCAGTCTTTGTCCATTCATAAACTAATTCAATCAAATTATTCAAATAGTGTTTATCCATAATTAAAACAAAATGCTGAATATACTTGGGTATCTGAGACACTGAATATACAGTATCTATGGAGGAATTATCAAAGAAACGATGTGCTGATATTGGAGCGTGTCCAGCAGAGGTTAACAAGCATGATTCAGGCAATGAAGGGGTTAGAGTATGAGGAGACGTTTGATGGACTATGCTTGCAGGAATCTCAAAGAATGGGGGTGGGGGGGTGGGAATCTCTTTGAAACCTATCAAATATTGGAAGTCCTAGTGGATGTGGAGAGGGTGCTTCCTATATCGGGTGAGTGTAGGACCAGAGGGCACAGACTCAGAATAGAGGGACATCCACTTAGAACAGGGATAAACAGGAATTTCTTTAGCCAGAGGGTGCTGAATCTGTGGAATGTATTGCCACAGATGGCTGTGGAGAAGTTATTGGATATATTTAAAGTGGAGCTTGATCGGTTCTTAATTAGTCAGGGTGTCAAAGTTTATGGGGAGAAGGCAGGAGATTAGAGTTGATAGGCCATGAGAAATGATGGAGCAGATTTGATGGACAGAATGGCCCAATTCTGCTCCTATGCTTTATGGTCTTCTGTTCTTATAGTAGGCATAGTCATACTTTATTAATCCTGGGGGAAATTGGTTTTTGGTTACAGTTGTTCCAGAAATAATAAATAGTAATAGAACCATAAATAGTTAAATAGTAATATGTAAATTAAGCCAGTAAATTAAGAAGTAAGTCCAGGACTAGCCTATTGGCTCAGGGTGTCTGACCCTCCAAGGGAGGAGTTGTAAAGTTTGATGGCCACGGGCAGGAATGACTTCCTATGACGCTCTGTGATGCATCTCGGTGGAATGAATCTCTGGCTGAATGTACTCCTGTGCCCACCCAGTACATTATGTAGTGGATGGGAGACATTGACCTAGATGGTATGCAACTTAGACAGCATCCTCTTTTCAGACATCACAATGAGAGAGTCCAGTTCCATCCCCACAACATCACTGGCCTTAAGAATGAGTTTGTTGATTCTTATGGACAGGCAGAATTAATGTTATGGGTCAACATGGATCTCAATCTGAAATTTACCATGGTTTTCATCTTTATTCGTAATTTTTATCCAGGCAAAGAAGCTCCTTATTGAAAGCTTCTGAATGTGTTGAAAATCCAGTACTTTTGTCAGAGAAACCAATGATGTTAAAACTGTATTAATCCATTAAAAGGTTTAAAGCAGGTTTTAAAAAAATATTGGTGGCTTTCTAAGAGAATTGACCTTACGTTATGGCAATTTTGTTAGAGTAGATTGAATGTGAATGTATTGATCCTGTTATCAGTGTTGTGCATTCATTTTGTATGATGCGGGGGGGGGGAGCTCTGAGTATGTTCTTTTGTTATGAAGAATATGAGGTTAGAAACCACTTAGCTAATATTCTTTATGATCAGAATTATTGCCACTGACTTGTATGATGTGAAATTCATTGTTCTGCAGTAGCAGTACAGTGCAAGTACTTAAAATTATGATAAGAAAAGGAACAGTGAGGTAGTGTTCATGGCAGAAGGGAAGAAGCTGTTCCATAATCATTGGGTGCAGCCCTTCAGGTTCCCACACCTCCGCTCTTAATGGATGTCGCTTTCTTGAGTCACCTCCTTTTGAAGACGTCCTGGATGATGGGGTGGGTTGAGCTGGCTGTGTCTGCCACCCTCTGCAGCCGTTTTGATTCCCACGTATTGGAGTTTTTATACGAGGCAGTGAGGCAACCTGTTAAAATGCTCTTGAGTGAACATCTAAAAACTTGTAGATGTCTTTCACATTCTGAGTATCCTCAAGAACCTGATGAATTAGAGCCTCTGGCATGCCTTTTTCATGGTTGTCTCAGTGTGTCACGTTCAGGATTGGTCCTCCTAGATGTTGATGTCCAGAAACTTTACCCTGCTCACCCCTCGGTGTGGACCGCACATCTCCTTCCCGAAGTCTGCAGTCAATTCCTTTGCAATCCATTGCTGACATTAGGTGTATGGTTGTTGTGAGCCCTTTCAACTAGTAGTAGTAGTACAATCACTGGAATCAAATATGATGTTTTTCCCAAGGTGTTTTCTGGGATTTATGATGGATTCCCTTAATGGAGAATGCCTGGGTGTGACTTAGTTTAATGTGGGGAGACTGATACACATGCAGCTACCACATTGTCCTTGACAGATTGGGGTAAAGATCTAGTGATATGAAGTGAAATATGAGGTTTGGTTGGATTGCTGTTTGTCTGGAACTTCCCCTTGACCTTACTGACATGGATGACCCTACCAAGAGCGAATCTTCAGATGGCATCACTGTTGGGATTTCAGGAACTCACAACCCCCTCCACCATGATAAGGTGACAATCCTTGGATTACACAACGAGGTGATCTATCTCACTTTTGTAAGCCACCTCGTTGCTATCTACCAACGACAATCATCAATACCACTTAGGCACATAATCATGAGTATCGAGAGAGAAGCAGTGGCCAGTCGTGCATCTTTGAGGTGATCATCATTGAGGAGGAGATGTTATCACCAATTTACTGTGTCTTCCAATAAAAAGCTTGAGGAAGCAGTTGCAGAAGGAGGTACAGAGGTTCAGGTTTGAGACTTAATGATTAGTACTGTGTGAGTGATGGTGTTGAATGCCAAGGTGGAAAAGGTGAAAAGTAGACTGGTATACATTTTGCAGTGGTCTAGGTACTGCGTAGCAGAGAGGAGACCCTGTGAGTTTGCATCTGCTGTAGATCTGTTGTAACAGTGGGCAAATTGTAGTGGGTTCATGTCCCTGCTGAGACAGGAGTTAATTCTAGCAATAACCCTCCTGAACATTTTGGAAAAAAACTTCAATAGTTGTGATACCAACCCCACAAAGCATCTGTTTAATTTTGATGGTGAATACTGTCAAGTACCATGGTTTTTAATTATATCCCATAATCCCCCAAATAGACAAGTTTCCAAAGAAAATTCAGTGACAGTTTACTTTTTTCTACCTTAAAAAGACATATTTTTCAATCCCATTTATAATAATGTACTTCCCAAGTAACTGCCATTAACTTGTGATGTTCTGTTTAATATTGAAGTGCCCTCAATGTCAACCCTGTTTTGACAATTTATGCCTTAATAGCTTCAGTAATCAGCTATATTGTGAATTATAAATTTTAGATTCTGACAGTTGGCTGTTTTTGTGCAAGAGGAATTAATAGTTTAAAATTAGATTTCTGTTCTGCAATTTCCGTTATTGCAAAACATTTAAATTTAATTTTCATGTTGGTTCCTTAAAGCACATTTAAGTTGCACTACATTTTATCAGTGATTAAATTCTTATGCAAAGCTATTGGAAGATACAACAGCCTGTTTTGTGTGTAACTAAACAACATTTTTAAACTTGATTGTCATTTGAGAAAAAATAATTTCTGAGAATATCAACATTGTTTTATTCGTTGTTGAACAATATGTAAAACACTGAATTTAAATTCTTATCCCTATTTGTTTTTGAGAATGTAATGATGAGCTGTCTTCTTGAATTGCTCTAGGCCATGTGACAAAGATATTTATTAGAACACAAGAATAAGGTTGTGCCATTTAGCTTCTGAGTTTCTACTGTCATTTTTTTTTTGGTCAATGGCTGAGATATTGAATGACTCTATATTCCTGAATCTGCTTCATATCCTTTAATTACTTGGGTAATATAAATCCAGCAATGTTGGAATTAATAGTTGAGTCAGTATCAGTTGTCTTTTGTGGAAGATTGTTGCAAATTTCGACCAGTTGTTAATTTGAAAAGTGGTTTCTAATTTCATTCTTGACAGTGCTCATTCTGAACTTGGATCAACATTTCCTCTCTGGTGAGGATATGTCCTCTCCATCAAACTGAGGTATGGGACAATTCTTAAGGAACAAAAATTAATTGAGAAAATAGTTAGGATTCCCTTTGTTTATTTGGGACACTATGCCGCTTAGTTGGGACAGGAGATTGTTGCTGAAAAGTTTCTAACTAGTGTCAGTTGCATGCATGTCACGTGGCTGTTAGACACAATATCGTGCTTAGAATGAAGAGTTTTTAAATAGTATCAGTTGCCTGTGTTTGTGTTCAAAAGCAGTGATTTTTGTCACTGATAATTGGTGAGTAATAAGCAGTAAGACAATTCAGAACCGTTTTGCTCACTGTGGTTTCAAGTATTCAGGCTTGGAGATGCCAGAAAAGGCGGGACTGAAAATGAAACAATTTCACTACTTGAACATGTTAGGAATTACAAAGGATGTTAAGGTATCTAAAATCATCTTGAATGATACTATGAAAATGAAAATTTGAAGGATGCAATCATTGAAAGCATTGTTTGAAGGCAGTCCATTATCTGCACTAGATGTTAGTTCATTTACAGTCAATCAAAATAACACGGCAGCATACATTGGATTAATTCCTCTGTCAATAACTATTTAGGAGCTAGTACAAAGTTTTATAGTACTGTGGTAGTATTGGTATTGTTAAAATTTAATTTGCTCTGTATTTTATTTAAGTACATAATTTACTACTCAGTTAAATGGTAGTTCGTCTTTTTTTTATACCTTTTTAACTATTGCCATGAAACAGGCTAATTGGGGCAAAATGTACTAGTCCTAATTAACTGGAATCCACTGTATTTAATTTCATGCAATCACCAAACCGTTGGTAGGCCCTTATCTAATAAGTGAGTAAAGCCACTGTGTGGAAGCTTTCTGATTCTGCTTTTTGCAGCCATTTCATAAAAGCAGATGAATGGGCCTGAGGAGGCTGGGTTATGGAGCTTGTCATTTACAGAACCATGCACACTAACTCATGTTGGCACTGTATGGATTGCCAACAGTGGGGCTGTCTAATGATGAGGCTGGGGTAAGGCAGCCACGGTAGTGTAGTAGTTAGTGTGACATTATTAGAGTTTTGGGGATTGAAATTTGGAGCTCAATCCCAGCATCCTCTGTAAGCAGACATCCCACCTCTCCTGCAAGTTCTGGGAGTCTCCTGCATATTAATAGTGGCTCCCTGATGCCCGCAAATTATATACAATATCATGGAGATCAATTTTTTTGAGAGCGAGCGAGAGAAAGCAAGTGAGAGCGCGAGAGCGACCACGAGAGAGAGCGTACACGTGAGCAAGAGCGCGCGCGAGAGAGAGAGAGAGAGAGAGCGCGCTTGAGAGCGCGAGCAAGAGTGCGCCATGGCAGAGTGTTCCAAAAAATATATAAAACATACGTCACCCCAGACTACACTAAAGTGTACCCCTGCCTAATAGGGGTCAAAATAATGACAGTGTTTCTCGCTGCACTGTTTGCAACAGTGACTTTTCTGTTGCCCATGGTGGGTTAAGACTATAAAAGACATGTTGAGGTGAGTTTAACAGGTGTCATTCGTTCATTAGCATAGCTAACATTATTTAAACTAGCTGGCTGGCTGCTAAGGAGCGACTCTATTGCAGACATCCTACCTCTCCCGGAAGTCTGCTGCAAATTGATGGCGCTACCTCCCTGAAATGAGTTTTTGCAGGGTGGGATGTCTGTGTAAGGAGTCTTAAATGGCAAAACTAAATAGCGCAAAAAATGCAGTATTCTTTATGGGTTTATGAACCATTTAGAATGAAGGGGAAGATGCTGTTCTTTCAAAGCTCTGATCCATTTGGTGCAAGTTGGTGCTGATCCTAGAGAGTTACTGCATAGTGCATATAGCTGCTTTTTGAACTAATTCTTGCACAGCAAGTTGATTACTTGTACTCTGTGTGGACCTCAGTGGTCTGTGGAAATAAGTTTTTAATGTCCGCCTTAAAGCTGGAAAATCTTACTTCCCGTAAGGTGGCAGCACGCTTGGAAGCAGTGGTTTCTAAGGGGTCATCCAACAATATTGTTTTCTTTTTTAAAATGTATTTTTTGCGATTGCAAGAAGCTGCTGGATATTAAGTAATGAAGGTTTACTCCCTCAGTGAATTGCTGATTGGGGGAGAAACTGGAAAGGCTGGACTTGGTGCTGACTGTGATGCTGCCTGTGGCGCTGCCTGTGACAGAAGCATCGGTATGCAGTCTAATCGTGAGTGATTGTCTTAGTCACTTTTCTTGTGACCGCAAGATTGGTGCTGTGGAATGCTGCAGGTCCAGTTCATCGGTTTATTGACTATGGTGGGGAAGTAGCGTGGTCTCGGTCGTAGCGAGGACTATGCATCAGGCCATGTCATTGCTCGTTTCCAGCCGCACCAAGGGAGGCTTTGGAGTCGGGAGCTCTACGGAACTGCCAAGGCGGTGTGGCGCGGTAACCATGTTCGAGGTGGTGCTGTCCCCCAGTATTTGCTTGGCAGAAGACAATCTGTATTGTGTTCAACTGCAGACTGCTGCAACATTCATGGACTCAGGGACTTCGGTTTTATTTTTTGTGTGGCTGTATTTTACTGCAATCTCATGTATGCTTGTTATCTTGAAGATGATTACTACCTTACAAGTGCTGTATGTGCCATGTGCTATGTATGACTGTTTTGCACCTTGGCCCTGGAGTAACGCTGTTTTACATTGCTGTGTTCATGGATGGTTGAGTGACAATTAAACTGGGATTTGAACTTGAAATGAAGATTATGCCATATGAAAAGAATAAATGTTAACTAAAATCTGGATATCTTTGGAAAACTTCTCTCCCATAACTTATTTTAAGATTAAAAGAATTGCCAACAATGAATTCATCGAACTGTAGCTAGCTACATAGGCATGATTGTAGAAAGAGGAGAGCAGTTGGATAATTATGCATCCTTGAGGTGCACAAGTGTTGATTGTCAGTGAAGAGGAGATGTTATTATGGTTTTACACTGACAGTAGTCTCCCAAGGAGGAAGTTAAGAACCCAGCCATAGAGGGAGATGCAGAGGCCCAGTGTGAAGATTGTTGACGTAGTGAGGAGATGATGGTGTTGGACGCTGAATTGTAATCAATAAGTAGTAGCCTGATGTATGTATCACTGTTGTCAAGATAAGTGGAGAGTTAGTGAGATTGTGCCTGTCAGAGACCTGTTGTAGCAGTCAGAAAACTGCAGAGGGTCCTGGTCCTTCCTCAGGCTGGAGTTAATTCTAGTTATGAGCAACCTGTCAAAGCACTTCATTGCAGTAGATGTGAGTGCTACTAGGCAATCATCGTTGAAGCAACTCACCGTGTTGTTCTTGGGCACTGATATGATTGATGCCTTTTTGAAGCAGGAGATTGCAGCATTCAGAGGTTGAAGATGCCCTTGAAAACTCCAAAGAGTTGGTCAACATGCATTTTCTGTAACCACCTGGTACATCTTTGGGGCCTTGCCGGGGTTCACTTTCTTGAAAGATGTTCTGAGATAGGTCTCTGAGACAACGGGCACATAAGATAGAGATGTCTTATGCCAAATATATTAGAAGTTAATATGTTTTGAAGCAAAATTATATTATATAAAACCTACAGTTGAAATTGGTGAGAGTCTTCCATAAACATATACTGTCTTCATTATCAACTTAAGGCATGCCCATCTTTGTTCTGTTACATTCTTAGTGATGTTGAGATTATAACAAGCTGTATGATATACACTCACAGGCCTCTTCCTTAGATACACCTGTACACTTGCTTGTTAGTACAAATACCTAATCAGCCTATCATGTGGCAGCAACTCAGTGCATAAAAGTATACAGACAAGGTTAATTTGTTGTTCAGACCAAACATTAGAATGGGGAAGTATTGTAATCTAAGTGATTTTGTGCATCTGGTATTTTCACACAAATCAGTCACTAGAGTTTATAGAAAAACAAAAAATAAATCCAGTGAGTGGCAGTTTTGTGGGCGAAAATACCTTGTTAAAGTGAAAGATCAGAGGAGAATGGCCAGACTAGTTCAAGCTGACAGGAACACTACAGTAACTCAAATAACCGCGTGTTACAGTAGTGGTGTGCAGAAGAGCATCTCTGAACAAACAACATGTTGAACTTTGAAGTGGATATGCTGCAGCTGCGGAGGACCACGGACATACAGAAATACACTCAGTGGCCACTTTATTAGGTAAAAGAGCAAAAGAGAATATTGTATAGATAGCAAACGAGAAAATCTGCCGATGCTGGAAATCCAAGCTACAAACACAAAATGCTGCAGGAACTCAGCAGGTCAGGCAGTATCCATGGAAAAAGTACAGTCAACGTTTCGGGCTGATACCCTTTGGCAGGTCCTGTTGAGTTCCTCCAGCATTTTGTGTGTGTTGTATGGTATATATAATCTTCACCTCTGACGCCACTCTGCTTCAGGTTGCATTGCACTGCAAGGGTATTTTGCGTTTTAACAAATGACTGTATCTTTTGTTCCATCTGCTCTTTCACCTTGTTAACATTTTAATCAGTCTATTTCTTTCTATTTTAAATTGCAAGCAAGTAATGATTTGACAAGTATTTTGCTAATTGCAAATTAATTTGCCATTCACCTTTTAAGCATTACAGTAGCTACCAGTATAATTGTTACTCTGTTTATCTAGCTTGCGATGAATGGAATGTTCTTCCAAAGCCCAACTTGCATCGTGATCTCAATAGGTTTGGGCATTCAGCAGTCGTCAGCAATGGGTAAGTCTATCACTGTCTCTGCTTAACTCTTTTTCCTCAGGCAGTCATTAATGATTTTTTTAAAACCTTGTTTAAATTGTTAGTAAAAGTGAAATGTGAAGGAACCATTAACAGACCATTAATTTGCAAAGAGGGACCTCAGTTAAAAAAAAGTAAATTTTTGTATAGACAAGAAAATCTGCAGGTGCTGGAAATCCGAGCAACATGCACAAAATGCTGGAGGAACTCAGCAGGCCAGGCAGCATATATGGAAAAAAAGTACAGTCGACATTTCGATCCGAGACCCTTCAGCGGGACCCATTCATTAGGGTTAATCCTGTTTTCACTCCCATGTGATTATTGTATTTGATCTCCACTTGAAACGCTATGGAAGTATCCACTTCAAACCTTTAGAACATTCAATCAGTATTGAAACACTTGATTTTAAAATAATTCCTTATTTGTTGTTGGATGTTGATTTTTTTTTCCTCTCTGATTCAAAGTATAACTGGTGGAGTAGAAGAAATATGGATATACTTGCAATCAGATTACTGATTGAAGTTGCCATCTTGTTTCATAACTTTGTCTACATTGGATAAAATCACTAAAATGTGTCACCAAAGTAAAAGAAGCTAATACTTCTTTTCTTCTAGGTCAATGTACGTGTTTGGTGGCTTCTCCAGTATGCTTTTGAATGATGTGCTTGTATACAAGCCTCCAAACTGTGAGGCTTTCAGCGAAGAGCTCTGCATAACTGCTGGCCCGGGCATCAGATGTTTGTGGCAGAAACATCACTGTACTCCATGGGAACATGGACAGAGCAATGGTAGTTTCCAGGAAGTAAAATGCTCCTTCAAAGCCTGTAAGTACTGATAAAACATAGTAATAGCTGAAACTAAATTATTCCTTGAACCTTTTTACCAATATTTATGGCAATTATACAAATATTCAAATATTTATGCCAATGAAATTGGAGGAGCATCTATTGGCAGTGAATATAAAGCTTCCCAGAGTAACAAATGGCTTGACATTTGGAAATGTGGCCATGCTAATCCTTGCCTAGATATTAATAATAGGTAGTGTTAAGGTGATTATTCTGTGAAATGAAACAATTGCAGCAAGTGTATGTAGAGTGATTCTAACCCATATTGTTTCACTAGACCCTGTAGGACTTATAGTTGCCATAGAAAATAGACCTTTCTGAATTATGGAGAAATCAGGTTATGGATCGTTCTCAGTAATGGAATCTGTGTGTTACTGAGGACTGTTTGTATATGGCTATATTTTTGGGTTTTATTTTCTAGAACTAAGTTCTAGCAATTTTCTGTCAAGTGCTTCTGCTAAAGAACATGTTAGCATAAGGAGGCAGTGAAGATTAAGTGAAGATTTCATATGTTGTGATCGTTGGCAGTAGCACAGCTCCAAGTGGTGAAGAGGATGAATATCTCAGGAATAAATCGTACCAATATTTTCTAAGCCTTGAACAAAGTAGTCTGAAGCCTTTAATTGTCATGCCCAATTGTCATTAATCTTTGCATTAAAACAATAGCAATTTTTATTCAAAGAACAAAACTTTCTTCTGAAAGCTGATTATTGATCTGAGTGATAAAACTATTCTTCATTCTCTCTTTCCCCCATGTTCTATTTTAGTTTTCTCATTGTATTTCTAACTTAACAGTGCTGTTGCCAACTGTCTAAGTGTCACAACTGTTCGAATGTTAATAATGCAACTGCCTTAGTACAGGTTGGGCATCTAATTTATTTTTTTCTTTCTATGGCCAAGTGATGCATTTATGCAGTGGAATTTAGGGAAATCTAGTTTGCAAAAACTGAAGTTCTTAACAATTTGCAAATCTGCATGGTTTATAATTGGCTATTTGGCTACCTGTGAGAGACAAGTGAGTATAGATGCTAGAACTGGGGGCAAAATCAAACTGCTGGAGGAACTCAGCAAGTCAGGAACATCAATGGAGGGAAATGGACAGTTGACTTTAAGGATGTCATCCATTGGCCATTTCCTTTTGCAAATGCTGCTAGATCTTTGTGTGATATTCGAGTGGACTGATGACAAGTTGCTTCTTATTTGCTATGTTTCATTTGACTCTCTTTCCAGAGTTCAACATTAGGAGAAATATGGCCTTAAAGAAACAGAGCAGTCTTGTTATGTGTGATTTGTATGTTGCAGTTGCATGATTTGCCTTTGGGAAAGGTAACTGGTCCAGTGTGAGGCTAATTAGCCTGCAGCCATTGTGGGTTAGAATTGCTTTCTTTACTCTGGAGAACCAACCATTTTGAGACTTGCTTTGTATTTTCCTAGAATGAAATCATGTTTTTATTCAAAGGATTTTTTTTTTACAGGAACAAGAGAGCATAGGTTTAGAAATTAGAGGCATGAGATTTGAAAGGAAAGCAGGGGTACCTTTTTCTTACAAAGGGTGGTACTTATGTGTGATGCGCTGCTGGAAATAGAGGCGCATAAGCAACATGTATACACAGTCATATAAGTACATGGATAGGAGAGTTTTAGAGGGCTATGGGCCGAACATGGACAGATGGGACTAGTTTGCTGAGCAACACAGTCAACTTGGACATGTTGGGTTTAAGGGCCGGTTTCCATACTGTAGGATTGTAACTCTCAAATTAAGTTTATAAATAGCTGCAATCTGAAAATCATTGCTTTGAACCAGTGACATAAATCACGTTGGAGGTCTGCTTTCACTGCAAGAGAACATGGCATGATTTTGATTCATTATGTGTCATATATTCTATATTGCAGAAATCTAACAAAAATAATTCCTCAACAGAGACAGAAATTCAAGAATTCCATTATCTCAGGAAAAACTGATTGTCATTTCCTTAAAACATATCTGGATGTTGACAAATGTCAAACAGATGGACACATTTTATGAGGGCTGTTCTGTATATCTTGTGGTTTTAGATAGATCTAAGCCTTAGGGTTTAATTAGTGACCATCACAACATGTACATTAGATCCTACAGGAAACAGGAAAGCAGGCTATTGGTTATAGGAAAGCTGTCTGAATGTTTTAAATTAGATTCGCTATTTCTACATGGAACAAAGGGTAGGTAGATGTATCAAATCATTCCAATGCAATGATTGCTTTGTAGAAAATTAGAGCCAGAGTTCTTATTTTATTTTATAGCATCCAAATATTGCTGTTTGCCATTTCCATCAGCACTCAAGGAAGCAAATTGGGCAAACAAGTTGAAATCAAGATGTAGATAGATTCACTGTACTAGTGATGCTCTTCCATAACATATCTATATTTTTTTTGTTCATGTTGTTTCTAAATGTGTCAGGAAATATAAGTTTCACAAATTATTTGACTCGTCCTAAAAAATACTTAAGTTTTAACTTATGGGCCAATGTCAGTTCTAATCAACAAGCAAGAAGCTCCAAAACCTGGTCTTCTGTACCTCCTTCTGCAACTGGATACTTGAATTTCTCACTGGGAGACCACAGGCTGTGCAGATCGTAAATAACAACTCCTCCTCGATGGCAATCATGAATAGTGCATCTCAGGGACGTGTGCTTAGCCCACTGCTCTACTCTCTCTGCATCCATGCATATGTGGCTAGGCACAGTTCAAATGCCATCTATAAATTTGCTGATGACAAAACTATTGTTGGTACATCAGTAACATCACTGGTTATGGACTTTTGGGAAGGGAAGTCGGGGGAACATTCATCAGTCCTCGTCAAGACATCAGAAGTGGAAAGGGTGAGCAATTTCAAGCTCCTGGATGTCAGCATCTCTGACAATCAATCCTGGGCCCAACATATTGATGCAATACAAAAAAGGCATGACAGTGGCTATATTTCATTAGGATTTTGAGGAGATTTGATATGCCACCAAAGACTCCTGCAAATTTCTACAGATGTACGGTGGAGAGCAATCCAACTGGTTGCTTCACCATCTGGTATGGAGGGGCCCTTGCAAAGGATCAGAACAAGCTGAGATATTTGTTAACTTAGCCAGCTCCATCATGGGCACTAGCCTCCCCGGCATCCAGGACACTTTCAAAAGATGTTACCTGAAAGAGGCGGCATCCATCATTAAGGACCTCCATCACCCAGGTCATGCCCTCTTCTCATTGACACTGTAAAGGAGGAGGTACAAGAGCTTGAAGACATGCACTCAACATTTCACGAACAGCTTCTTCTCTTCCCCCATCAGATTTCTGTGAATCCATGAATTCTACCTTATTGCTGTTTTTTCCTTTCTTTTTGTACTACTTATTTATTTTTTTAATATATATTCACTGTATTGTGTAAAAGTCAGAGGCACATGTATATAGCCAGGGTGCCAAAGACTTTTGCACAGTACTGTATTTGTCAACTAGGAGGGAGAGAGAGTTTGTAAATCTGGTAGGAGTGAAGGATGTCGGGAATAGTGAGGGTGGAATGCTGCAAGAGGGGTGGCAGAGGAGTGTCAGGTGTGATGAGTGATGCAGGTGCAGGCACACCCATCCCTGAGACACCAGGCAAGATCATTCAACTTCAAACAATTCTGGATGATGGTATTATTATATTCATAAAATTATATACTCCCAAAGTAGGTTCACAGAGTTGATATTTAGGATGAAACCATTGATGTATGAAGAGTATGGAGTTCAGAAAAGAGGTATTGTGACATCCACATTTTTAAATGAATAAATGAAGAGTGGACAAAAGTTGCAATGGAAAACAGGACGAATAATTTGGATTTCTTTTGTCATCAGTGGGATTACTTTCCACAAATTACTAAATATAGTTAATTGGGATACACGGGGACCTGTACATTTTGGTCCAATTACGTGGCTCCCCCAATTAGCCAAAATTTAAAAGAAACGGAAATAGTTAAAGAAGTGTAAAGATCAACTCCCATTTAACTGAGTAACAGTGCTAGACTTTGGAGCGAAGACTCCCAAGTCCGAATCCAAGTCGGGCCACCCCCCGAGCACGCTTTCCATCCGTGCCGGGTTGAGCGTCAAGCTAGCCACTCAGTCTCGTAAAAAACAAGGGTCGAGTCAGGAATGTTAATATCGTGACCCGGTTAATCCGAAAGGAGACCAGTCCTGACACCACGTGACAGACAAGAATGGCTGACTGGTGCGACACGCTAGGAAGGAGTATAAATAACAGTTATAACACTTACAACAGGAATTCTGCAGATGTTGGAAATTCAAGCAACACACATCAAAGTTGCTGGTGAACGCAGCAGGCCAGGCAGCATCTCTAGGAAGAGGTACAGTCGACGTTTCAGGCCGAGACCCTTTGTCAGGACTAACTGAAGGAAGAGTTAGTAAGAGATTTGAAAGTGGGAGGGGGAGGGGGAGATCCAAAATGATAGGAGAAGACAGGAGGGGGAGGGATGGAGCCAAGAGCTGGACAGGTGATTGGCAAAGGGGATATGAGAGGATCATGGAACAGGAGGTCCGGGGAGAAAGTCAGTGTGGGGGGGAAACCCAGAGGATGGGCAAGGGGTATATTCAGAGGGACAGAGGGAGAAAAAGGAGAGTGAGAGAAAGAATGTGTGTATAAAAATAAATAACGGATGGGGTACAAGGGGGAGGTGGGGTATTAGCGGAAGTTAGAGAAGTCGATATAACAGTCGATATATGATATAACAGTTATAACACTTGTAATGCTACTACAATACTATTAAACTGTATATTTGTTCCTACATTCCTCATAGTTATCAATGGAGGAATTCATCTAGTGTATGCTGACATATATGGGGTGTCCAGGGAGGGGTAGCACCTCTGTCAAGGGGGCTTTGTCCAATTTGGGATAGCTCATTTACCTTTGGTCCCCACTGGATATTCAGTTTTCACCTGAGGCTCCAAGTAGCTATCTGTATGTGACATAGGCCATATCCCGGTACACCAAGTGAGAGTAGCTGGCAGACCTCATACCCCGGTGAATTAGGCACATAACTGTGAAGTCAGCTGTGGCAGATTGGGTAGAGAGCGAAAGGCTTGATAAGGCACAGAAGTCATGGTTATTGACTGCAACCAAGGAGCACCTCAGTTTGTGATGACTACTTGTACCACTGGACCTGGGAACTTGGAGTTCAAGAGATTGGAACTGTTTTACTGCAATGGCTTTTCCACTTTAAAAACTTCTGCATAGGGCTTCACTGTCATTGTTGGATACAATGGACAACCAACACTCAGTGATATTCTTTTGATTGACTACAAATGAATAAAATTGGTGCAGACACTTGGTGTGGATAATACTGTCTTCATACAATGCTTTCGATGATTGCATCCTCCAAATCTTCATTTTCATTACAACATTCAAGATGATAGTTGATACCTTCAAATTCTTCGTAGTTCTTAACTTCCTTGAAGTACTGAAATCGATCCATTTTTCTTACTGGCCATTTCTGGTATCTCTAAGCCTAAATGCTTGAAACAACAGTGAGCACTATATATAAACTGTGGGTAACTTGAAAAGGTGATTGGTTGATCATGTACTTTGAATTACTATTAATTTTAGAATTAACCTTGTGGTTACATTTAATCAGCCCCAATTTTATGTTTTTGAGCGGTTTTCAATTTTCTGACTCAAAAATGTGTAACAAAAACCACAATAATTGTAACAGAATAATGTCTTGTGTTCTGTTTTAATTTTTGTCTGTGATATTTGACACACTATTGCACAGAGACATTAAAATTAAAATCTGCTTCTTTCTGGAGCCCAAGCACCAGAGAACCAGTTATAGTCCTAATACTTAGAAACATAGAAAATAGGTGCAGGAGTAGGCCATTCGGCCCTTCGAACCTGCACCGCCATTTATTATGATCATGGCTGATCATCCAACTCAGAACCCCGCCCCAGCCTTCCCTCCATACCCTCTGACCCCCGTAGCCACAAGGGCCATATCTAACTCCCTCTTAAACATAGCCAATGAACTGGCCTCAACAGTTTCCTGTGGTAGAGAATTCCACAGATTCACCACTCTCTGTGTGAAGAAGTTTTTCCTAATCTCGGTCCTAAAAGGCTTCCCCTCTATCCTCAAACTGTGACCCCTCGTTCTGGACTTCCCCAACATCGGGAACAATCTTCCTGCATCTAGCCTGTCCAATCCCTTTAGGATCTTATACGTTTCAATCAGATCCCCCCTCAATCTTCTAAATTCCAACGAGTACAAGCCCAGTTCATCCAGTCTTTCTTCATATGAAAGTCCTGCCATCCCAGGAATCAATCTGGTGAACCTTCTTTGTACTCCCTCTATGGCAAAGATGTCTTTCCTCAGATTAGGGGACCAAAACTGCACACAATACTCCAGGTGTGGTCTCACCAAGGTCTTGTACAACTGCAGTAGTACGTCCCTGCTCCTGTACTCGAATCCTCTCGCTATAAATGCCAGCATACCATTCGCCTTTTTCACCACCTGCTGTACCTGCATGCCCACTTTCAATGACTGGTGTATAATGACACCCAGGTCTCGTTGCACCTCCCCTTTTCCTATTCGGCCACCATTCAGATAATAATCTGTTTTCCTATTTTTGCCACCAAAGTGGATAACTTCACATTTATCCACATTAAATTGCATCTGCCATGAGTTTGCCCACTCACCCAACCTATCCAAGTCACCCTGCATCCTCTTAGCATCCTCCTCACTGCTAACACTGCCACCCAGCTTTGTGTCATCCGCAAACTTGGAGATGCTGCATTTAATTCCCTCATCCAAGTCATTAATATATATTGTAAACAACTGGGGTCCCAGCACTGAGCCTTGCGGTACCCCACTAGTCACCGCCTGCCATTCTGAAAAGGTCCCGTTTATTCCCACTCTTTGCTTCCTGTCTGCTAACCAATTCTCCACCCACACCAATACCTTACCCCCAGTACCGTGTGCTTTAAGTTTGCACAGTAATCTCCTGTGTGGGACCTTGTCAAAAGCCTTTTGAAAATCCAAATATACCACATCCACTGGTTCTCCCCTATCCACTCTACTAGTTACATCCTCAAAAAATTCTATGAGATTCGTCAGACATGATTTTCCTTTCACAAATCCATGCTGACTTTGTCCGATCATTTCACCGCTTTCCAAATGTGCTGTTATCACATCCTTGATAACTGACTCCAGCAGTTTCCCCACCACCGACGTTAGGCTAACCGGTCTATAATTCCCCGGTTCTCTCTCCCTCCTTTTTTAAAAAGTGGGGTTACATTAGCCACCCTCCAATCCTCAGGAACTAGTCCAGAATCTAACGAGTTTTGAAAAATTATCACTAATGCATCCACTATTTCTTGGGCTACTTCCTTAAGCACTCTAGGATGCAGACCATCTGGCCCTGGGGATTTATCTGCCTTCAATCCCTTCAATTTACCTAACACCACATCCCTACTAACATGTATTTCACTCAGTTCCTCCATCTCACTGGACCCTCTGTCCCTTACTATTTGTGGAAGATTATTTATGTCCTCCTTAGTGAAGACAGAACCAAAGTAATTATTCAATTGGTCTGGCATGTCCTTGCTCCCCATAATCAATTCACCTGTTTCTGTCTGCAGGGGACCTACATTTGTCTTTACCAGTCTTTTCCTTTTTACATATCTATAAAAGCTTTTACAGTCTGTTTTTATGTTCCCTGCCAGTTTTCTCTCATAATCTTTTTTCCCCTTCCTAATTAAGCCCTTTGTCCTCCTCTGCTGAACTCTGAATTTCTCCCAGTCCTCAGGTGAGCCACT
The DNA here is from genome assembly GCF_963921235.1 of Mobula hypostoma. Classification (NCBI taxonomy): domain Eukaryota; kingdom Metazoa; phylum Chordata; class Chondrichthyes; order Myliobatiformes; family Myliobatidae; genus Mobula; species Mobula hypostoma. The sequence continues at coordinate 60,788,569 of NC_086115.1, forward strand.
TTCTCTGGCTAATTTGTATGCTACTTCTTTGGAATTGATACTATCCCTAATTTCTCTTGTCAGCCACGGGTGCACTACCTTCCTTGATTTATTCTTTTGCCAAACTGGGATGAACAATTGTTGTAGTTCATCCATGCAACCTTTAAATGCTTGCCATTGCATATCCACCGTCAATCCTTTAAGTGTTTCTAAATGTTAATTCATTTGCTCATTAATTAATGCTTAAAATATTTTATTTAAATTTCTAGAAAGTTTGCTGCTGAATTTTTTGTTCTTTTCAGAATTTGGTAATGGATTAATCAAAAGGAAAGCAAAATCAGCTGCCAAGGGTGGGAATTTGTGGAAAAGAAAGACTTCACAGTATTATCAACTCTGAAAGCTTTTAAAATTCTGAAACTGTTTTGAATTGAATGTCTACTTCTTTGTATTGAAGTGAAATCTATACCAATGCAGTTTTAGTTTGTAGGTTAAGTGGTGTTGAAACACTCTTAAATAATTTTGGAAGCCTAGATATCTTAATAGGTTTTTATATAACTAATTTGGGAAGATTTTATGCTTTTTTTTGACTTTTGCTCTTTTGAATGTCCTTTTCTCATCCTGTCTTAATACTCCAGAGGATTAATGTGGTATCAATTTATGCTGGTAAATGCTGAGCCAGTCTCTTGGATACATCCAATCACAAACTTGTATCTTTCTAACTGTAAGAATGTTTTACATAAAATTGAATATTGTGCACTTACTAAAGCAAGGAATCAGGATGTTTTATTGTCACTGATGTACATTGTGGAATTTGTTCTGTAGCAGCAGTATAGTGCAAATCATAAAACATAACTATTAAGTTACAATAAGTAATGAGTTAAGTTGTGCAAAAGAGGAATAGTGAAGTAGTGTCCATGGTTCCAGGGACTGTTCAGAAATGTGATGGCTGAGGGGAACATGCAGTTCCTAAAACATTGAATGAGTGTTTTCAGGCTTCTGTACCTTCACCTTGATCATAATAGTGAGAAGAAGGTATGTCCTAGATGGTGAGGTTCATTAATGACGGAGCAATGGAAGTATCCCAAAGGGAATTCATCAGGATAATTCCTGGAGTGAGAAGGTTGTCCTATCAAGAGAGACTAGGGAGCTTGTGTATGTTTTCTTTGGAGTTCAGATGAATGAGGGGTGATCTTACTCAAATGTAGGGGACTTGGGCCCAAGAAAACATCAACTGATATAATTCACTAAAAGTATTAAAATCATAGCAAAATAGCCTCTTCCAGGTAGTTATTATATATAAAGGCATCCATTAGCCTTGCGAGATCATGGATTTGCGCCTGGAAAGTCTTCACTCTCCAGGGCGCAGGCCTGGGCAAAGTTGTATGGAAGACCAGCAGTTGCCCAATCTGCAAGTCTCTCCTCTCCATGACACTGATGTTATCCAAGAAAAGGGCAGTAGGACCCATATAGCTTGGCACCAGTGTCATTGTAGAGCACTGTGTGATTAAGTGCCTTGCTCAAAGACACAACATGCTGCCTCGGCTGGGGCTCGAACTCACAACCTTCAGATCGCTAGTCGAATATCTTATCCACTTGTCCACATGCCCACACCAGGTAGTTATTAAGATGAGTCTTACCAATGTTTTCTGTTGCCTATAAAAGGTCCCATGCCATCAACTTGGCAAAGAATATGGGAGTTCACTTTGTGTTCTAGCCAACATTCATCGCTGTCTGGGCAGGGCGAAAAGCATTATCAAGGATGCATCTCACCCTAACCATAGACTTTTTACTCTCCTCCCATCCGGTAGGCGCTACAGGAACCTCTGCTCCTGCAGCAGCAGATTGAGGAAGAGCTTCTTCCCTGAGGGTGTCACCCTGCTGAACCTCACATCACAGCGCTAAGCAGTATTGCATTCATATTGAACTGTCTCAGTAGTTTTATATTTGTATGCTGTAGCACTTTTTATATGCAGTTATTTTGTAAATAATACTATTCTTTTGCACTTCTGGTCAGGTGCTAATTGCATTTCATTGACTTTGTATCTGTATTCAGCACAATGACAATAATGTTTAATCTAATCTAATATCATTATAATGCTCAAACTCACAGAAACATAGAAAACCTGCAGCACAATACAGGCCCTTCAGCCCACAATGTTGTGCTGAACCTGCACTTACTTTAGAAATTACCTAGGGTTACCCATTGCCCACTATTTTTCTAAACTCATGGGATGTTAAGGTTTGGAATTTGATTGCTCTGTTTTATATGTTACAACAATAGCCACAATAAAAAAAAAACATTCCAAGTATTTTATTTTCTTTTTGGTGATGGGGAAGCTTATTTCTGAACTTGACATTCAGCTTCTTCGGAAGAAGTTCTAGGACTGTTATGTACCTTTTGCCCTGGTTTGAGAGCAGAAAAAGCACAAGGGAAGGAACAGTTTCATTTCCATTGCCATTTGAGCACTGTAAGAGAAGGGATAAGTGTGAGTAGAGAGAAATGATTCATTCGTTAAAATTGTAGATACAGTAATAAAGAATGGATTGGGATCGTTCAGAGACCTGCTTACTACTTAATCTACAGTTAACATTAACAGAACACTGTATTTTCCAGTACATAGAAACAATATGCAGATCTTTAAATAATTGTCATTTAGCAATATTAGAATAAGTGTGCACGTTGCAAATATATAAGACCATAAGACATAGGAGCAGAATAATGCAATTCAGCCCATTGAGTCTGCTCCACCATTCCATCAAGGCTGCTTTATTATCCCTCTTAACGCCACCCTCCTGCCTTCTCCCAGTAATCTTTGATGCCTTGACTGATCAAGAACCTGTCAACCTCCATTTTAAATGTACATAATGAATTTCACAGATTCACCATCCTCTGGCAAAAGACATTTCTTCTCATCTGTTCTAAAGGCTTGACCCCCTATTATGAGCCTGTACCCTTTGGTTCTAGGTTCACCCACTGTAGGAAACATCCTCTCCACATCCACTCTACTTAGGCCTTTCAATATTGTTAGGTTTCAGTGAGATCCCCCTACTAAACTCCAGCAAGTACAGGGGCAGAGCTATCAAAGGCTCCTCATACATTAAACATTTCATTCTCAGAATCATTCTTGTGAACCTCCTCTGGACCCTCTCCAATGCCAGAGCATGTATATTAACTTGTTTTCTATGTTGGTGCTTTGTTTAACGTTACGTCATGGAGTGCCAATTCATAGCAGCAATCTTGTCTGAAAGTCTAAACGTTCTAATAGATCCATAGTTGCCCTCCCCGCCCCCCATTCACCTGTACATTACAACACAAAGGCGCTGACTTGGGCTGCCTGCTGCTCTATTGGAACCTGGTGCAAGTCCTGCTGTCTGCTGGTCTTGTCTAAGTAATGAAATGGCCCATAGCTCGGTGCGGAGAAGCCGTACATGAGCATTGATGGTAAACAGGGCGAGCAGTACCAGCTCCACATGATGATGAAATACTTGAATCAATCGTCAAAGTGCAGTTACGGAGGGTGTTAACAGCAACTTCTATCATGTCCAAATTTGTGGATCTGGGAAGTCTGTCAACATATGGAGGAGATGCCAATAACCTGAGGCCAGGGTGTAGCTCTGAGCTCCACATCTGAGCAACTCACCCCTGCCCACCCCACATCAGTGTCAACAGGAATCTTCCCCACACCTTACCAACGGGAAGTTGTTGCAACTTTCCCCTTCATCTGCCCATCATAGCCTCCTCATCTGATTTGACCTATCACTTACCAGCCCCTATGTCGTCCCTCATTCTGATAATCTGCCCCCTTCAGTACTGATGCAAAGTCTCAATCTGAAACATGGCCACCCCTTCACCTCCATAGATGATGCTTGACCTGCTTAGTTTTCTCAATAGATTTTTTTTGCTCATGGGACAATTCATCACAGGATTTTTGCCAGGTTGCCGATAATCAGCTTCCTGACATAGCAGTACTGTCAGTGACTGATCTCAAAATTTAATGCAATAGTAGCCCATTTTAGCAGTGATCATATTAGTGATCTCATCGTTGGGAGTGCATTCTGAGCACTAAGTGAGGTGCTAGTCTTTTATTTTCTATTCTAATTTCCTTCACATGAAAACTGCTGGAAATACTAATGACTCCTCTTTACAGGGATCAGGATCTCAAATACTGAGGCATAGGGTCATAGAGAAGTACAGCACAGAAACAGGCCCTTCAGCCTATCCAGTCTGTACGGAAACCATTTAAATTGCCTACTCCCTTCAACTCGCACCGGGACCATAGCACTCCATACCTCTACTATCCATGTACCTGTCCAACTTCTCTTAAACATTGAAATCGAGCTGGCATGCACCACTTGTGCTAGCAGCTCATTCCACACTCTCATGGCCCTCTGAGTGAAGAAGTTTTCCCTCATGTTCCCCTTAAGGTTCTCAACTTTCATCCTTAACCCATGACCTTTGGTTATAGTCCCACCCATTCTCAGCGGAAAAAGCCTACTTGCATTTACTGTCTCTGAACCCCTCATAATTTTGTATACCGCTATCAATTCTCCTATCAATCTGAAGAATATAGTGGTAACTTATTCAATCTTTCCTTATAACTCTGGCCCTCCAGACCTGGCAACATCCTTGTAAATTTTCTTTGTACTCTTTCAACCTTGTTTACATCTTCCCTTTAGGTTGCTGACCAAAACATCACACAATACTCCAAATTACACCTCACCAACATCTTATACAACTTCATATTAACATCCTTTCTCCTGTACTCAGTGCATTGATTTATGAAGGCCAATTTGCCAAAAGCTTTCTTCATGGCCCTATCTGCCTGTGATGGCACTTTCAACAAATTATGGATCTGTATTCCAAGATCCCTTTGTTTTACCACATCCTCAATGCCATACCGTTCACTGTGTACCCTGGTTGGTTCTACTGAAGTGCAACACCCTGTACATATCTGCATTAAATTCCAACTGCCAATTTCCAGTACCTTTTTTCAGCTGATCCAGCCCCATCTGCAAGCCATGATTACCTTCCTAGCTGTCCACTACACCTCCAATTTTGGTGTCACCCACAAATTTGCTGATCCAGTTAACCATGTTATCATCCAGATCATTGATATAGATGACAAAAAACAATACTTTGTACTTTATTGTTGCCGAACAATTGATACTAGAACATACAATCATCACAGTGATATTTGATTCTGCGCTTCCAGCTCCCTGGATTACAGATTACAAATATTAAATATTAAAAATAGTAAAAATTAGTAAATATTAAAAATTTAAATTATAAATCATAAATAGAAAATAGAAAAATGGAAAGTAAGGTAGTGCAAAAAAACCGAGAGGCAGGTCTGGATATTTGGAGGGTACGACTCGGATCCGGGTCAGGATCCATTCAGCAGTCTTATCACTGCTGGAAAGGAGCTGTTCCCAATGGACCCAACATTGATTCCTGCGGCACACCATTAGTTACAAGCCTCTACTCAGAGTGGCACCCCTCTACTACCAGTCTCTGGCTTCTCCCACAAAGCCAATGTGTAATCTAACTTACTACCCGAGTGACTGCACCTTCTTGACCAGCCTCCCATGCAGGACTTTGTAAAATGCCTTACCAAAGTTCGTGTAGACAATATCCATTGCCTTGCCTTCATCAATTTTCCTGGTAACTTCCTCAAAAAATCTCTATAAGATTGGTTAGGCATGACCAACCACGCACAAAGCCATGCTAACTATCCTTGATCAGTCCATGTCTATCCTAATACTTATATGTCCGGTCCCTTAGAATACCTTCTAATAACTTTCCCACAACTGATGTCAGATTCACAGGTCTATAATTTCCTGGTTTACAGTTGGTGCCTTTTTAAAACAGGAATTTCATTAAAAAGTAGAAATGATACTTGATCAAGTTATTGAAAATATTGTTATGATCATTGTGATGATATTTGTGACTCCAAATGTCTACTGTATGTTAATGATCTGTACTTTGTCTAAAATTGCCATACAGCCTTGAGTATTCAATTTCCATAGTAACTTGGATATCTGGATAAATGTCTTTTTGTATGGTAACCCTTTAACGTTGTTAATTTTTCAATTTTTATTGCAGTGGCTTCAGATGAAGGATGTTTCAAATATACAGATTGTGCCAGCTGCACGGCAAATACAAATGGGTGTCAGTGGTGTGAGGACAAGAAGTGCATTTCTGCTGGCAGCAATTGCACTATGGTGGGTTAAAGTATAAGCTGTATCACCTATCTGTAAATATTGTCTGCATGATGAATTTTCAACTGGCGCTATTGATTTTTTAAAATAACTTCTAAGGATTGCTTAGCATGTTAACTAATTTACACGTATTCGAGTGAATACAAAGTATTGATAACCTTACAAGCTTACAAATTCTCTTGTACAGCTTGGGTATTCTTGAGTAAAATGTGTGACATGACCTTTGACAGGTAGTGTAAACTTGCTAGAATGTTATCAGGTCTTTGTCCTACAGCACAGTGTGTGTTAGGAGTGCTGCTTAAAATCCAATTGAATTCTCGGTTGAATACTGTATATGATTCAGAATCTTTGTTTCTTGTGAATTTTAAACAATCTTAAGATTTATTTGTGATTGTTTCTTGGAACTTTGACCTAATATGCTTGAGTTTCTTCCACGCTGATGAACGAGTCAAGTCTATTTTTGAAACAATTTCAACTTTATGTGCGTTAACAGTATAATATTCTATAGTCAGCGGATATTTACAGGTTAATTTTTTTAATCAACAGAGCTTGTCGAAGTTTATAGTACTTTATTTCAAAATGTAGTTATTTTCCCATTGCTTGAATGGAGAATACTGGGAACACAGCAGTTGGGAAGAATGGTAATCAGTGTTTTCATTCTGATGCTTCGCTTTTTAATTTATCGTTACAATAAAAAGTTCCCCTACATCCATGTTATTAGTTTAAAAGAGGAAGTTTCTTAAAACTTACAATGTGTCACCTTATTGATATGTTTAGCATGCATGAAAGTTATGGGAAGTAGCAGTGTTGCTTTGTTAATAACAATCAGTATACCAGTGAAGGTTGAGGTTTCTTTTTTCTTTTTTGTGAGTGTATGTTTTTTTCTGAAATTGTAGCTTATATGCTGTTTGTGCTAGGTGTAGTGTGTTGTGTGCTGTTGGTAATGTATTTTGTACCTTGGCCCCAGAAGAATGCCTTTTTTATTTGGCTATATTCATGTGTGGGTGAGTGATAATTGAACTTGAATTTGAGTCGGGAGAGAGGTGAATAAAACCAGTCTGGGACAGTGAGGGCTCTTGTATTCCTGCTGCTTCCCCTTCCTGAAATCCACAATCAATTCCTTGGTCTTAGTGACATTGCGTACAAGATTGTTGTTGCAAGACCGCTCAACCAGCTGACCTATCTCACCACCTGTATGCTTTCTCATCATCATCTGAAATTCTGCCAACAATAGTTGTGTCATTGATAAATTATAGATGGCATTTGAACTGCGCTTAGCCACATGGTTATGGGTGTAGAGAGAGAAGAGCAGTGGGCTAAGCACACATCTGTGAGGAGTGCAAGTGTTGAGATTGTCAGTGAGGAGGAGGTGTTATTTCTGATCCGCAGTGACTGTGCTCTCCTGATGAGGAAGTTGAGGCTCCATTTGCAGAGGGAGGCCCAGGTTTTGGAGCTTGTCGATTAGAACTGAGGCTATAATTGTGTTGAATGCTGAGCTGTAATCAATAAACAGCAGCCTGACATAGCTATTACAATTGTCCAGGTGATCGAAGGATGAATGGTGAGCTAGTGAGATTGCATCCGCTGTAGACCTGTAGGCAAATACAATGGGTAGAGGTCCTTCCTTAGGCAGGAATTGCAGTTTTCAAAGATGAATTAAATAAATATTCAATTATATTCAAAAGTAAATATAAATTGATGTGGAAGTTGGTATTAGTTTGTTGTTAATTTAACAAAGTAATGGATCATGTCAGATGCTTTGAAGAGTGGCTTCCTGTGCTGTACACTTCTAAGATAATCGTATTTTATTAAATACATTAAGAATCAATATTTATTTGAAATTAATGATTGTTAATTGGATAGTTTGTATCCCAGTTAAATATTCCCAAATTGGTGCTGTTAAAAATTGCACAAGATTTATCACAGCTTTCTCATGTTCAACGTTCAATTTAGGTAGGATCTGCCATCCATGCCATCACTAAGTCTTGAATATTTCCACTGCCAGAATGTTGCCCGCCTCTGACTCTCGCTGAGATCATCTCCTTGCAAAACCCATAAATCATGGCTTTGTAGCTACCAGGCTTCATTATTATCAAAGTATGTAAACCATGTACAACCTTGAGATTCATCTCCGTACAGTACAGGCAGCCTCCAAACAAAGAAACCCAATAGCACCCAAAGAAGAAGACTGTCAAACCACCAGACATCTTATGGAAATATTTGTTTGATGATGAACTTCAATAAAAAATAAGTTACAAAAAAAACTGAAGTTAATGAAAGTGAGTCAACAGCCGCAAAGCCAGACTTCACTGCAGCCAACCTAGGAGCCCATTAGTTGCAGACCACAAACTCAGGTCAACACAGAGTTGAGTAGCGACCTGAACACCAGCCTGTCCCTTGCCTCTGGTCCCGACACTAACCTGGTCCCAACATATCGATGCAGTTATAAAGTAGGCAAGACAGCGGTTATACTTTATTAGGAGTTGGAAGAGGTTTGGTATGTCAACAAATACACTCAAAAACTTCTATAGATGTGCCATGGAGAGCATTCTGACAGGCTGCATCACTGTCTGGTATGGGGGAGGCTACTTCATAGGACTGAAAGAAGCTGCAGAGAGTTGTAAATTTAGTCTGCTCCATCTTGGGTACTTAGCCTACAAAGTACCCAGCTCATCTCAGAAAGGCAGCGTCCATTATAAAGGATATGCAGCACCCAGGGCATGCCCTTTGCTCACTGTTCCCATCAGGTAGGAGGTACAGAAGCCTGAAGGCATGCATTCAGTGATTCAGGAACAGCTTCTTCCCCTCTGCCATCCAATTCCTAAATGGACAATGAACCCTTGGACGCTACCTTACTTTTTTGAAATATACAGTATTTCTGTTTTTTTCATGTTTTAATCTATTCAATATACATATACTGTATAAAGTACACTGAATAAGATTTACTTATTTATTATTATTATTTTATTTTTTCTATATTATGCATTGCATTGAACTGCTGCTGTTAAGTTAACAAATTTCACATCACAGGCCGGTGATCATAAACCTGTTTCTGATTCTGATCTGACTCTGACCTTTTCAATCTGGCCCAGTGCTGAAATCGGCCAAACAGTGAGTCGTTCCTCACCCCCTGAGCTAGGTCCTGCTGCTTTGGTATGCCCTCGCGCCTGGGTCTCACCACCTCAATTCAGGACATATCCGATTTTCCAATCTAGCATGGCGCTTAATCGGTCAAATATTGGCTTGTCCTCTCTCTCAGGCTCAGGCCCAGGCCCAGCCACCTCGATTTGGTCAGCACTCATCTTGCTGCAACTGTTCTGCACCTACATCAGTGACTTTCATCACCCACCTGCTTGCTGATTCAGATTTAAGCACCTCGAGTTTGAAATTCTCATCCTTGTTTTCAGATTCCTCCTTGGTGTTGCCTTCACTATCCCTGTAATCTCCTTAAATTTATCAATTTCTATAATCTCTGACATAATTGCACTCTAAATGCATATTCCTTAATTTTATCAGTCCATCATTGTGGCAATTCCTTCAGATGGCAAGGTAATAAGTTCTGAAATTCTCCTAAAGAGTCTTTGCCTCCAGGTATCTGGTTTCTTCCCACAACTCAAAGATTGTGTTAGTAGGTTAATCAGGCACTGTAAATTATCCCCTTTGTGTATGTGAGTGCAAGAATTGGGGAGTAGTTGATGAGAATGTGTGGAGAAAGGAATTACTGTAGGATTATTGTGAATGGTATTGTTATTGGTAGCTGGCATAGACTTAGTGGGCCAAAGGGCCTCTATCTGTGCTCTGATTTTGCTGCCTGGTAAACTGCTTGGTAGTATCAAACTGTTACATGAAAAGATGAGTACAATGGTGAACCACCCAAAAGCTGCTGGCATGCAGTATTAGAGAACATCAGTTTCATTCTCAGTTGTTTACTCATATTGATCAGCATTTGGAAATCGTGAATCAGGCAAGGATGGTGAAAAAGGACTTCAGTAGCCATTACAAAGCAGTTCAGAGTTGCACTTGGTAGCACACTGAGTTGCACACTTGCACTCATCTGTCCAAGTGTAGAGGAGTAAAGCTATGAGACCAGGTCCAGAATCAGAATCATGTTTAGTATTAGTGGCATATGTCAAGGAATTTTTTTTTTGCGGCTGCAATACAATGCAGGTTATAATAACAAAAACAAGCTATAAGGGCTCCATCAACCAGGACATGCCCTCTTCTCATTGCTACCATCAAGGAGGTGGTACAGGAGCCTGAAAACACGCACTCAACATTTCAGAAACAGCTTCCTACCCTCTACCATCAGATTTCTGAATGGACAATGAATCTATGACACTTCCTGACTATTTTTCCCTCTCTTTTTGCACTACTTAATTTTTTAGTATATACTTATTGTTATTTATAGTTACCGTAATTTATAGCTTTTTAAAAATTATGTCTTGCAATGTTCTGCTGACATCAAACAAGTTTCGTGACATATGTCAGTACAGGTGTCCCCTGCTTTTCGAACGTTCGCTTTACGAAACCTCACTGTTATGAAAGACCTACATTAGTTCCCTGTTTTCGCTTTCAAAAGGTGTTTTCACTGTTACGAAGAAAGGCAGCGCGCGATGAAAGGCAGCGCGCACCCCAAGCAGCCCCTCTCCCCCGTATTCGGAACGGCAATCTCACCAGCGTTGCTTTAACACATGCCTGTGAGCAGCCGTTTGCAAGATGAATTCTAAGGTATCGGAAGAGCCTGAAAGAGCTCGTAAGGGTGTTACACTTAGCATAAAACTAGACATAATTAAGTGTTTCAATCGTGGTGAACGAAGTAAGGACAAAGTGAGTTTGGTTTGTGGAAGCTGACGAAGATGATGTTGAAGAGGTTTTGGCATCCCATGACCAAGAACTGATAGATTAAGAGCTGATGAAATTGGAAGAAGAAAGGATAACAACCGAAACCGAATGCAGTAGCGAACTGAACATGAAGCCACTGCATGAGATTTTCGCTGCAATGATAAAGTACGACTTTAATTTTGCAAGGATACGTAGGTTTAGGGGATATTTGCAAGATGGTTTGAGTCCTTACAAGGAACTGTATGTTAGAAAAATGCGCGAGGCTCAGCAGTCAAGCAAGCCTTCCACATCAGCCACAGCAGACGACGAACCTCGACCTTCGACATCGAGGCAGGCAGTCATAGGAGAAGATGAGCTGCCTGCTCTAATGGAAACAGAAGACGAGATGACACCCCAGTGTCCCACCACCCCAATACCCAGGCCGCGGACAGATACTGTACCGATTCGCGGAGAATGCAGCAGTAGCCGGGAGGCACACAGCACATCTTTAAGAAAAAAGCCGAAATAAACATGCTAATTAATTAGGTGCCGCCCGACACGTAATTGTCGGCCCAGATCAGAGACGTCGCAATCAGAAATCGGCACTGATCTGGGCCGATATTTACGTGCCGGGTGGCACCTAATTAACTAGCATGTTTATTTCGGCTTTTTTCTTAAAGATGTGCTGCGTGCATTCCGGCTACCGCTGCACCACTGCATGCTTCGCGGTTCAGTATTGGTCGGCAGCCTGAAGGGTGGGGGCTACTGCACCATCCAACCTGTGACAACTCAGTCTAACACACCATCATCAGTGTGCTCGGCGCTGAACTAATTCCGGTAAGTGATACTACACTGTACATACATTATTTTTACTTTATATAGGCTGTGTATTTTTACGTGTTATTTGGTATGATTTGGCAGCTTCGTAGCTTAAAAATTGCTGGAGAGCGCTTGCACCGTGTTTTTGCCAACAGCACTTGTGTGAGATTTTCTCTACGGAGAACAGTGATTGTGGAAAAGTATTTCTACTTTATATAGGCTGTGTATTTATCATATCATTCCTGCTTTTGCTATATGTTACTGTTATTTTAGGTTTTATGTGTTATTTGACATGATTTGGTAGGTTATTTTTGGGTCTGCGAACGCTCACAAAATTTTCCCATATAAATAAATAGTAATTGCTTGTTCGCTTTACGACATTTTGGCTTACGAACCGTTTTATTGGAATGCTCTACTTTCGGATGGCGGGGGAAACCTGTAATATTAAACCTGATTCTGGTTCATACCTTTACTGGAACAATTTCTGCGATTTGAAAGGAAGATCACTATCACTCGAGGGTAATAGTGATGGTCAATAAATTTTGGTCTTGATAGTGCCCAGCAAATGAACTCAAAAAAATCTTTTAGCAATTTCATTGCAGTTATGTACTAACAATGCTAGCTGAGATTAATTGGATCCAGGTTAAATTATACTGAAAATATGTTTACTGATCTTTTTTGCTCTTATAATGGAATTGCTTCATTTCTCTTTTGTGCTGCATACAGCCACTTCCCCAGTTTGCCATCAGGTATTAGTCTCTAACAGGGAAAGCTTATTGAAAAATAACAAGTGATTTGAAAATTGTGAGTTTATGCCAGTGTTATATCACTTTGTCATGGCAGATTCAAACACTTACTCAGCATTCTTTTCCTTCTGCCTTCATCAATTGAGTCTTTCTCTTACATCTATTAAACTTGAAATCAACATGTGTTTGTATTGCAATGCTTGCATCTTTTCATCAATAATTTTTGATGTTTTTTTGTTGCACTCTAATTATCGTACAAACTAAGCACATTCCTAATGATTTTTTTCTTTACCCTTTGATGTTTGGAACTGCTGAACACAACTGCTGAACACAAGCTATACAATATAATGAATATATATTAGTAAGCTGTGATTTCGGTTATTAAGTTATTGATATTATATGTATTGTATTTAGGATTTCATGTGGATATTTTTAAAAAGTATAAAGGTTTCCAATGATTACACTAAATATTTCTTCCCTTAGTCTGTGACAAGCTATACCAAATGTCGCGTACGAACTGAACATGTTTGTAGCAAATTCACCAACTGCAAGACCTGCTCGTCAAAGCTGAATTGTCAGTGGGATCAGCAGAACCATGAATGTCGAGCTTTGCCAGGTAATAATTAAACAAACCGTCACATGTATGTGAAAATTGCTGTATTTCATGGGTCTATTTTATGTTTAAGAAATTATAATGTATAATGGTTATGTTACATCTGGCTTGATTGGTTCTGATAATTCTTTTGGCATATGGTTAATATGGTCATTACAATTCCATAAATAAATAATCATTTTGTTGTTGTTAACCGCTGATTTACAAAAAAAAGTCACCAAGGCAGAGATAGAGAAGGAGAAGGAGTTCATATTATTTGTGTCTAATTGGGGATCTTATTGACAATCGTAATTTTATTTCCTACTTCTTCTATTTCGTTCCTGATTTCCCCTATACCTTTTTCTCTGGTGCTGTTTGTTCCTAGTTGTTCTCCCACTTCCCTTTATTACGCTGATCCTCCTATTTATTTGGTATGGCCTCAAATCTTGGTGCTCTTTGCAGGTCATATATGGATGTTATTGAATCCTGTTCTTCCTCAATCCATGTTTCTTAATTACGTTAATGATTTCCAACTCTTTACCCTTCCCCTAATCTTTTCATGTTGCGCTCCCAGTGCCTCCATCAATACTTTCAGTGAGCATTTGACTTGGCAGAACCTATTCCTCAATGTACTTGGTTAACACCACGTTACACTGTGTAAGTAATGTTAGTCTGCAATTTGCAGTTGGCATATTGTCATCTGATTTTGGATAATTGGTGGTCTGTATAGGATATTGTTTTGCAATGCTAGTGACTTGGAAGTGATCTTGTCATTTCAGAGTGTATTACAGCCTTGAAATATGAATTTTTGTTTCCAACTTTCCAGCTCATCTTTGTGGAGAAGGTTGGAGCCATGTTGGTGATGTCTGTCTCCGGATTAATGCAAGCAGAGAAAACTATGATAATGCCAAACTTTATTGTTACAATCTTAATGGGAATCTTGCATCTCTTACCACTTCAAAGGAAGTTGAATTTGTCTTGGATGAGTTGCACAAATATACAGTTCAGGTAATTAAAGTTGAGTATGTATTTTCCTATATATCTGATTTTTTTTCACATTCAAAAAAAAACTACAATACATTCAGAAGTTGTGATATTGAATTGTATGGCTCTCTAATAACTAAGATAACTAAAATATAGTCCTATCTTTGATGCTACTTTGTATCATAGGATCCAACTTGGTCAGAACAATGTAGTCATGACATATATGAATCATCATCATCATTAATTAATTAATTAATTAATTAATTCATTATGTATGAATTTATAGCTTGATCCATGTTCATACAGGAAATGGAGTTGTGAAGAATGCATAATTTAACATATGAAAAAGAAGCATTATATTTATTACAGAATTGATAGTTTTTAAATTTATGATTAGAAAAAATGTTCAGTAATATTATATTAATAACCCATAATCATAATGAGAACCAATTCTCACTCTTCCTGCATCTGCAAATCTTACGTGTTTTAAAATGCTTTTGTGGTATTGCTGTTTATGTGAAATCAAAGCCATAAGTGTTAGAGAGTAAACTTGGACAATCTTTGATTTGAACATGTGAAGATAAATTTTCATTAGCTGTAAGGTATATGCTAGAAGCAAAAGTTGGACCTGAAACAGTCCAGTGGGCATAATATCTCAATGTTTCAAGGGTAATTGACATAATGACAACTCATCACTCTTGGTGTGAAATCAAGGTAGGTTGCATGAAATATCTGAGTATTTATCCACTTTGAAATAATAACTTAGAGCTTAATATGTGAATGGAATTTGCTCTGTACAGAAATTGATATACATTTGATTGATAGAAAGTGTTGCTTTTGTTCAATACATCTTTGTTTTCAATCCAGTGATCAATACAAATTTAAGTTCAAGTTCAATTATCATACAACCATACATGACTACCTATGAATACAGCCAAATGAAACAGTGTAAAGGGGCCAAAGTGTAAAACACAGCACAAGGCACATATGGCATATATGAGATAAGCAGTAAACATCCAATCACACAAAACCCATCCCTGAGTGACATGTACTGCAGATTAATGATGCATGGATGACTGGCAAGAGCACACCTTTAACAGTCGGCAGATGAATGTACGCATTCACACACATAATCCACCTTGTTCTTCACCGAGCGAGCACTGGAGAGCAGTACCGACAGAAGCGGCCTACTGCCAATCCAGTATGGATGCCGCCCACAGCTCCTCACCTGGGCGGTTGCAAATTGTGGCTTGAGGCCTAGTCTGCACTACAGCCGAGGCCATGCAGCTTCCCCATGGTCCAATAAACCAGTGAACTGGTCTACATTACCAACGTCCAATAGCGTCTTGCGATCACAAAGAAAAATGTCCTAGACAATCACTCACTGTTGTCAAAGAACTTAAACTGGGTCACCAGTGTTGTATCTCAGTATGAAGGGCAGGATCCTAGCAGAATTTTATTTACTGCTTTCTTTTTTTTTTGTAATTTATTTTTTATTTAATTTCATCATCAAACAAACATTTCCATAAGATGTATTTCAGATATTGTACATATATATCATATAATCAACCCAGATCAACTATAGCCCACCAAGAGAAATTGAAAGTAGATATCCTTGGGCATGGCAAACAGTCCGTCAAATATTTGGGCATCATTATGCCAAAAGATTTGGCAAAATTATCAGAATGCAATTATCAGTCTATATATAAAAATTATTTACTGCTTTCATTGTCAGGTATCTGTTTAGCTGCCTTGTTCTTTGAAGTCTGTTCAAGTACATGGTTATTATGAATTTGTCTGTACGGTTGCTTGATAAATAGTGTTTCTGAATCTCATTGTGTATGATAACTACATTCACAATGAATAAAAGCCAAAGAATAAAGTTTATTTTTTGTTTTCTTATTTGTTGTCTTCAAATGTCTGTTAAATGAAACACTCTCTTGCATGTTGTTCCTTAAGGTTTTGGTAAGTAAGCAGAAGGTGGTAAATCTCTGTAGGAAACAAATGGTAGAAATTTTAGTCTTGCCTGACTGAAGGAATAGCAACTTCTTTTTTAATAAAATTTATGACACAAGAGAGAGAAGGGATTCATTAAAATTAAATTCTTAGACATTCTTTTCATTTCAGCCCTTAGGTTTGAAGCTGAGTTATCATGTTTTTTTTAAAATCAAAACACCGCAAATTTTTTTTTGGTGCGAAGCATGGGTTTGTTCTTTGGAGAGTTCCCCTATTGCATTTGGAATTTCAGCATGCACTATAATGTCTGACATTTATGAAACTTGATGGCAACATTCGGCAAGTATTTATCCCTACTTTCTTCATATCTTTGCAAACAATTGTAACCAAAACTGTGAGGGATGATAATGACATTGTCCAGGATAGACTTGTTGGTCAATTGTGCCTGTGTTGCCTCCTGGAATAGACAATAGACAATAGGTGCAGGAGTAGGCCATTCGGCCCTTCGAGCCAGCACCGCCAGTCACTGTGATCATGGCTGATCATCCACAGTCAGTACCCTGTTCCTGCCTTCTTCCCATATCCCTTGACTTCGCTATCTTTAAGAGCTCGATCTAACTCTTTCTTGAAAGAATCCAGGCAGACTTCCGGTAGCGCTCATGGAGTGAAGTCGCGTTCTTGACTCGCTCCATTACCTCTGAGTTTTTTTTTCTCTATGGTCAGCTATACTTTAATTAACCATTAAGGCATCAATTTTTACAATACTTTGAATTAAACTGAATTCTCTGACAATTGGATGATACTTAGATCTGCTATGTCTAAGAACGGGAAAAACGGCAAGGATGGTAAACCTCCGGCTAAACCGAAAGCTACGGATCTCCCTCCGACTGAATCACCGGTGACTTTGAAAGCGATATCGGAGTTAATTCAGAGGGAAATTTCAACCTCTGTTAGGGAGATGATTCGTACGGAAATTGCAGGCTTTGTTGAAGACCTGATTCATGCGGAAATCTCAACTAATTTCCAGAAAATTGCCGATTTAATTGATAAGATGCAAACATGTATTGCGGAACATCAGTCGGCTATATCTGATCTTCAAAAATTCGCGCAACAAAGTGAGCTTAAGATGGGGAAAATCGAAGAAACAATTAATGTAATGAAGAAGAAACTTGACTTTTTGACTTTTAAAAACTCTGACTTGGAATCTAGAATGCGACGGCAGAATTTACGAATGATCGGCGTGAGAGAAGCCGTTGAAGCTAACAACCCCATGAAATATTTCTCTCAACTTTTAAAAGATGCATTCCCTACTGTATTTCCTGACCAACCACCGCTACTGGATCGTGTTCACAGAATCCCATCATACTCGTCTAGGTCAGATAGACCTAGGCATGTTATTTTACGTTTTCATTACTTTCAAGACAAGGAGAGACTGTTTCGATTCGCTCGATCTAAAGGTTTCATTGATTTTTCGGATCTTAAGTTCCGATTCGTGGAAGATTTCAGTAAACCAATCTGGGACCAACGGGTCCGTTACAGATCCGTGATGTCGGAATTCTATAAGATGGATTTAAGACCAGCGCTGCTGTACCCTGCACGTCTAAGGATTCGCATGTTAGATGGAGCCCTTCGTTTTTTTGATTCTCCATCGGATGCCCAGAGTTATCTGGATCAACTTTCATCTTCAACATCTTAATTGCCTTTTTTTTAAATTTTCTCCGTTGATCGGAGGCTGTGAATTGGTTGGTTTTAACTTTTCTGTGCCCTATTTGGGCAGAAAAGTTTACTTTTGATTTCTTAATATGGCTGCTAAACTTTCTTTTTAACTGCGTCATTTCTTTCTTTTCCCAGGGGATTCTGGGTGGTTACTTCCCTTTTGTCATCTTACGTATTTCCTGTGCGGCCTTAAATTTTGTAGTTTTTTTTAAAATTTTATTCTGTTTTGCTTTTTATAATCACTTTATGTTAATAATCCTATTTTTTTTTGTTGCTGTGTCTATTCATGAGTTTGAGGTTTATTGTGGTTTTTTTTAATATATATTTTCCGGCTTTTGTTCTGTTCTGTGTGTATTCTAATTGAGCTAACTTTTTTTTACTTATTTTTTTTACTGTTTTACAATTAGCTGATCCTTTTCATATTTATACCTTTTTTTTAGGGAGCGTATACCGGAAGTCATGGGGGTAGTTTTAGCGCTTGCTTCTTTCTGGCGGGTCTGCTTTAGATTTTGCCTTGGGGTCTTGGGGTGGGGGGTGGGGGGAGGGGCTTCACGTTTTAGTTTGTTTTTCTTTGGGCTATATACATTATTGAAGTACTGGTTGCGTCCTTTTCCCCGGTATCTTTTGTATGTTCTGTTTCCTCTCCGGGTTTGTGGGTCGCGCCTATTGTCAATCCTCCTTGTTGTGGGTTGACTTTAGGATTTATGGAGTCTATTATTAATTTTGTCTCCTGGAATACTAATGGTCTTAATCATCCTATTAAAAGAAAAAAAGTTTTTAAAGTGTTCCGGAGACTTAAAGCACAAATTTTATTTTTACAAGAGACCCATGTACGGAGGGGGGACAGACTACGTTTTTTCAAATTCTGGAAGGGTCAACAATTTCATTCGAACTCCAATGCTAAGATTCGAGGCGTCTCTATTTTTATAGATTCCTCAGTTACTTTTATACAACAGGATATTATCTCTGATCCGAATGGTAGATTTTTATTGGTTAGTGGTTTACTATTTAATAAAAAAGTAGTTTTGGTTAATGTTTATGCTCCTAATATGGATTGTCCGGAATTTTATAAATCATTGTTTGATCAGTTTCCGAATTTGAACGAGTTTTCATTGATTTGGGGCGGAGATCTTAATACCTGTTTATCTCCAGCTTTGGACCGTTCGGCTCCTTTACGGACTTTACCTAATAAATCTGCAAATTTGATTAATTTTTTTCTTTCTGATTCTGGGTCGACGGACATTTGGCGTTTTCTGCATCCTCAGGAAAAAGATTTTTCCTTTTTTTCACATGTTCATCATTCCTATTCAAGAATTGATTATTTTTTTATTGATTCTCGTCTCATTCCTTCAGTGATTAAATGTGATTATGATTCTATAACCATTTCGGATCATGCTCCACTTAAGCTTTCTATTAAAATTATGGCCAATATACCAAACAATAGACAATGGCGTTTTAATTCGCTGTTGCTTCAGGACTCGGACTTTGTTAATTTTATGAATGAACAGATTGAGCTTTTTTTTACAATTAACCATACAGAAGATATTTCGGTTAACACTCTTTGGGACACTTTTAAAGCCTATATTCGGGGTCAGATTATTTCGTATTCCGTTGCTTTGAGGAAGAAACAGAAGCAGGAGGAGATGGCAATTGTGGACAAGATTAAAGAAATTGATAAGAAATATGTTATGGCTCCTTCTGAGGAGCTATACAAACAAAGAACTGAACTTCAAATGGAACACAGTTTACTACTCTCGTCCTCGATTGTAAACCAATTAAAGAAAACAAGAAGTGATTTTTATGTTCATAGTGATAAAATTGGCAAGCTGCTGGCTAATCAATTGAAATCTAATTATGTTAAATCTCAAATCAATCAGATTTATAACCAAAATGATCGATTGATATTGGATCATGTGGGGATTAATCAAACCTTTTGTGATTTTTATTCTTCTTTATATCAATCAGAGTCTCCTCGAGATTCTAAATATATGAATGATTTTTTAGATAAGTTAGACTTCCCTCAGATTTCACAGGATATGTCTTCTTTATTAGATACTTCCATTACAATGGATGAGATTAAGAATGTTATTTTTTCTATGAATCTGGGGAAAGCTCCTGGCCCTGATGGGTTTACCGTTGAATTTTATAAATGTTTTGCTTCTTTATTGATTCCTTGGCTCTATAAGGTTTTTGAGGCTTCTTTGAAACTTGGTAAACTTCCGGAATCTTTTAATAGAGCATCAATTTCTTTAATACTAAAGAAGGATAAAGACCCTGCTCAATGTGCATCTTATAGACCAATATCTTTATTAAATGTTGATTCTAAAGTTTTTTCTAAGTTATTAGCAAATAGACTAGAAAAGTACTTCCTTCTATTATTTCGGAAGACCAAACGGGTTTTATTAAAGGTCGTTACTCTTTTTATAATATTCGTACATTGTTAAATATCGTTTATACTCCCTCACAAAATGTTCCTGAGTGTGTTATTTCTTTAGATGCCGAGAAAGCTTTTGATAGAGTAGAATGGCCTTATTTATTTAAGGTGCTTGAAATGTTTAATTTTAGCTTGAAATTTATATCCTGGATTAAACTGTTATATCACTCCCCTGTAGCCTCGGTTCGTACTAACTCTTTAAACTCACCTTTTTTTCCTCTCTTTCGTGGTACTCGACAAGGCTGTCCTCTTAGTCCCCTATTATTTGATATTGCATTAGAACCTCTTGCAATTGCTATTCGAGAATCTTCAAATATTACTGGGATAACTCGGGGATTAAAGTCCCATAAATTATCACTCTATGCTGATGATTTACTTTTATATATTTCTAATCCTGAGAGATCTATTCCTGCTGTTTTAGAGTTATTAGCACAATTTGGTCTTTTCTCAGGTTATAAATTAAATCTTAGTAAGAGTGAACTTTTTCCGATTAATAAACATCTTCCCTTATATTATAAATTTCCATTTAAATTGATTAATAATTACCTTTCATATCTTGGGATTAAAATTACTTGTAAACATAAAGATTTATTTAAGACTAACTTTTTACCATTAATAGACCATATTACTCAACTTTCATCTAAATGGTTTCCCTTATATTTAACTTTGATTGGTCGTATTAATGCAGTTAAGATGTTTTTTTTGCCAAAATTTTTATATATGTTTCAGGCATTACCAATTTTCGTTCCTAAATCTTTTTTTGATAAAGTCGACTCTAAAATTTCTTCATTTATTTGGCAGAATAAGAATCCGAGACTGGGTAAAATACATTTACAGAAAGCTAAGAGAGATGGAGGTTTAGCATTACCTAACTTTAGATTTTATTATTGGGCTATTAATATTCGACATATGAAATTTTGGTTACTTGACCAGGACATACTATCTATTCCTAAATGGGTAGCATTGGAATTACAATCTGTTCAGGGTTATACACTTGGTTCTATTTTAGGTTCATCTCTTCCTTTTGATTCGAAACGCCTTAAGCAGGTCTCTAACCCGATCGTTAAATATGCTTTGCGTATTTGGTTTCAATTCAGAAAATTTTTTGATCTTAATCAATTCGGGTTAGCGATTCCTATTTTAGGTAACATATTTTTTCCTCCCTCTTTTACGGATCGCGCTTTTCAAACTTGGAAGACTAAGGGTATTTTACGGTTTTTGGATTTATTTTTAGATGGTTCCCTTATGTCTTTTGAACAATTATCTAATAAATATAACTTATCAAGAATACATTTTTTTAGATATTTACAAGTTAGAAATTTCCTAAGTACTATACTTTCTTCCTTTCCAATGCTTCCTCCTATATATATTTTAGATTCGATAATTAACCTTAATCCATGTCAGAAAGGTGCATCGGCTATGATTTATAATATTATTATGAAACTTAGGAAAGCTCCATTTGATAAGATTAGGGTAGATTGGGAACAGGAATTGGGGCTTACCATTTCTGTGGATGATTGGGGGCAGATTTTACAATTAGTTAATACTTCCTCTATTTGTGCTAAACATTCCCTAATTCAATTTAAAGTGGTTCATAGAGCACATATGTCCAAAGATAAGTTAGCGCGTTTTTACACGCATATTAATCCTTTCTGTGATAGATGTTCGGGGCAGATAGCCTCTTTAACTCATATGTTTTGGTCTTGCCCTACTTTGGAAACTTTTTGGAGAGATATTTTCAATATTATTTCTAAGGTATTAAATATAGATATCTCTCCTCACCCTATTACTGCTATCTTTGGACTACCTAAAATTTCTAGTAATCTTTCCCCTTCAGCCCGTAGAATGATTGCATTTCTTACTTTGATGGCGAAAAGATGTATTTTACAACATTGGAAAGAGCTTAATGCTCCAACTACCTTTTTTTGGTTTTCTCAGACGATTTTATGTTTGAATCTGGAGAAAATTAGAAGTAACCTTTATGATTCTTCATTTAAATTTGAACAGATTTGGGGACCTTTTATTCGATATTTTCATTTAATGTAATATTTACCCTTCTTGTTTTTTTTTTCACTGTTTTAATGGAGGTCGGGATTGAGGACGTGATTTTAAGTTTAACTCTGTTTGGTTTCAAGTTAGCCCATTGCTTTGCTTTGCTTTTAGTTAGTTGCACGGTGGGTTTTTTTTTGGGGTTTTTTTTTTCTTTTTTTCCATTGATATATATAAAATTTAGTATACTATTATGTTATCTTGGTTTCTTATGCTTAAATTACATTGTTTGTAGTATTTTCTTTTTGGTATTGTTATCTTTTGGAATTTTATTATACTTTAACATTGTATTAATGTTTATATGGCTTACCTTTTTTGTATACTTACTCAATAAAAAGATTTAAAAAGAAAGAAAGAAAGAATCCAGAGAATTGGCCTCCACTGCCTTCTGAGGCAGAGCATTCCACAGATGCACGACCCTCTGTGTGAAAAAGTTTTTCCTCAACTCCGTTCTAAATGGTCTACCCCTTATTCTTAAACTGTGACCTCTGGTTCTGGACTCACCCAACACAGGGAACATGTTTCCTGCCTCTAGCGTGTCCAATTCCTTAATAATCTTATATGTTTCAGTCAGATCCCCTCTCATCCTTCTAAATTCCAGTGTATACAAGCCCAGTTGCTCCAATCTTTTAACGTATGACATTCCTGCCATCCCTGGAATTAACCCAGTGAACCTGCACTGCACTCCCTCCATAGCAAGAATGTCCTTCCTCAAATTTGGAGACCAAAACTGCACACAGTACTCCAGGTGGGGTCTCACCAGGGCCCTGTACAACTGCAGAAGGACCTTTTTGCTCCTATACTCAACTCCACTTGATGTGAAGGCCAACATGCAATTAGCTTTCTTCACTGCCTGCTGTACCTGTATGCTTACTTTCAGTGACTGATGAACAAGGACACCCAGATCTCGTTGTACTTCCTCTTTTCCTAACTTGACACCATTTAGATAATAATCTGCCTTCCTGTTCTTGCCACCAAAGTGGATAACCTCACATTTATCCATATTAAACTGCATCTGCCATGCATCTGCCCACTCACCCAGCCTGTCCAAGTCACCCTGCATTCTCATAACATCCTCCTCACATTTCACACTGCCACCCAGCTTTGTGTCATCTGCAAGTTTGCTAAAGTTACTTTTAATCCTTTCATCTAAATCATTAATGTGTATTGTAAATAGCATCCAGTGGAATGAGCTATCCAGTTTAATTCACTCTTCAACTTTCTCTTCTTGTTTGTACAAACAGTTCTTCTCACCTACAGCAACATAGACAAAATGCTGGAGAAACTCAGTTGATCAGGTAGCATCTACGAAAACGTATAAGCTGTTGATGTTTCAGGCAAAAGAGCCTTCACCAGGAGTCCTGGGAATGCTGGAAAAACACATTGAGATGAAACAAAGGATCGATTCATTCTGCTATATGTTATATTGAATTTTATAGTTTCTGATCTACATTGCACCTCCCTCTGTCACACAAGCAGCATTCCCTTGTTGCTTTGAGTGCAATCCCAGCAATATAAATATTAACTTCATCCTCTAAGATGATGCAAACAGGTGATTCGTACTGTCACTGCAGGGGAGTTCCTTTTAATGTTCTGTATGATTATGATATCTGTCACATTGCCCTATTTCATTCTACAAAACTGAATGTATTTGTATTTAATTCATTTTTGAATTAATATTGCATACATTTCAGGAATTCTTCCTCCAAGCTCTTCACTTTTTTCTTTTCTTTTCCCTCTTTATCGTGTACTCTCACACTTGTGCACTCTTGTGTAGATGTTCACAATCAATCTCTTATGAAAACACTGCCTCTACTTTACTATTTTTATGCTGTGACTCTCTTAATATTTACCTGTAGATTGGCATCTCTACCCCTATCCATTATTTGACAATCCATATTAAATGCTCAAAAATACTTCTGCATCTTTTCTATCCCTTAATCTTAGGCTAATGTATTCAAGCTTTGAACCTGCCCTCTGGAGTGTAATTTGAATTCTTATAGACCATCTTGGCAATTAGCATTATCATCTTTTTGCCTTGCCTTGCTCTTTGAAGTACATTGTAGGCAAGAATGTTTCTAATGTTGCTCTTGTTTGACCAGCCTCTCTTTTTATATAGCTATCATGTCCTAATGAGAAACTTGCAGCTGTCATTCATGGACCTTGTTTTTTCCCGTAATTTTCCCCCAATTTTCCGCCATTTCCCTAGGAATTGACCTCTGTCATTGGTGCACTCTATGATTGTTGCATGATGTACAGTGGTCTTTCTAATAGTGAGCTCCTGTCAGTAAATATCAGTTGAGAGCCTTGGGGAACAACTGATTCACCCTTTCGAACAACATGCAGTTGAGTGGAATTCCATGATTATTGCACTCTCTGCTGTATTTATCATCATGTATTATTTCTCTGCTGATATGAAGTGCTACCAATTTCCCCTTCAAATTCTCCATTTCAGCTCCTACAATCATCTGTGTAGGTTCATCTGTATAAGAGTAAAGTTCAGATGTATGATAGAGGCAGTGGTACACAGATAGAACAAGTACATTGAAACTGTTACTTATTTCATTTATTTCATCTATGTACCAGTATTTATATCTTACATCTAACAATTTTTCTTATATATTGGACTATAATGTTCTGAAGATTATTATATCGTTTTGCCAATTACGCACACCCTTTTGCCAAAAGCCATGCCCATAGAACAATGAGAGATTTTAGCTAAATTGCATTGGAAATTAAGCTAGTTCTAAGACTAGTTATGCTTTGTCATGTGTTTCTAATATTTCTCAACTTTGCCCCAAAAACATTAAGCATGCAAGTTTATACAAGTATCTCTACATCAAGGGTTCTAAGGAAGTCTCAGTTAATGGCATTATGAAGTTTGGGGACCCCTGCCATACATGAAGACTCGTGCTTCATGTTGGATCCTATAATTTTTTGTACTGCAGAGTGTTCTTGGATTAGATTTGCTTTTTCAACTCTGCAATACCACCTTTTCTACTCATAAGTGGTGATGTTGCAAGCCCTGGAGGAAAAGGGAACTGTTACTTTGATTGGAATATAACTGGTTTTGTGGTGAAATATGGGGAATATCTGGGCCTTTGTAGGATCTAGTAGTTAAATGTTGACAGTGAAAATTAAATAAGAGTTAGCATGTTTTATTTTTCACACAAGACGACTGGATTTGTGAATTTGTCAACAGTGGCCAGTATTGTATTTTGAACCTATGACTACAGGGTGTTATTTTGATCTTTTTACCCAGCAGAGAGATGGGACTTTAATCTTACTACCTTGGGGTGGGTTCTGAGGTAACTAATATTTCTTTTGATTGTGCCATATTCTTTTGACACCTGTACAATGCACTGATTTAACCATTTTAACTTAAACTCAAGGCAATAAAATAGTATCAAGTTGTGTAACTTGGTAATACTTGCATATCTTTTTTGCACCAACAAGAACTGACATTCCATAAAGATAGCAAGTGAATATCTTGGTACCAGTGACATAGATAGGAAAAGGGAGGAGGTCCTGAAGAGAGATTTCCGGGAGTTAGGAAGGAAGCCGAGAAGCAGGACCTCCAGGGTAGTAATCTCGGGATTGCTACCTGTGCCACGTGCTCGCGAGGGCAAGAATAGTCGGATCAGGCAGATGAATGCGTGGCTGAGAGACTGGTGTAGGGGGCAGGGCTTCAGATTCTTGGATCATTGGGATCACTTTTGGGGGAAGTATGACCTGCTCAAAAAGGACCGGTTACACCTGAACCCGAAGGGGACCAATATCCTGGCGGGAAAGTTTAATAGAGCTGTTAGGGAGGGTTTAAACTAATTTGGCAGGGGAATGAGAATCGGAATGATAGAGCGTAGAAGGGGGAAAACAGAAATAAATCTAAGATAGTGAGCAGTAAAGATGTCAGGAAGGACAAGCAGGGGATGAGGCAAATTTTCAGCCATTGGGATGAGTTGCAGTGCAATCTAAGCAAAAAGTACTGGACTTAAGGTGTTATACTTAAATGCACGCATCATAAGGAATAAGGTGGATGATCTTGTCGTACAGCTACAGATTGGCAGGTATGATATTGTGGCCATCACTGAGACGTAGCTAAAGGATGCATGTCTCTGGGAGCTGAATGTCCAAGGATACACGGTGTATCGGAAGGATAGGCAAGTAGGCAGAGGGAGTGGCGTGGCTTTATTGGTAAGAAATGATATGAAATCATTAGAAAGAGGTGACATAGGATCAGAAGGTGCAGAATCTTTATGGGTTGAGCTAAGAAATCGCAGGGGTAAAAGGACCCTGATGGCAGATATATACAGGCCTCCTAACAGCTGCCGTGATGTGGACTACAGATTACAACAGGAAATATAAAAGGCTTGTCAGAAGGGCAGTGTTATGATAATTGTGGGGGATTTTAACATGCGAGTGGATTGGGAAAATCAGGTCAGCACTGGATCTCAAGAGAGAGAATTTGTAGAATGTCTGTGAGATGGCTTTTTAGAACAGCTTCTTGTTGAGCCCACTAGGGGATCGGCTGTACTGGATTGGGTATTGTGTAATGAACCAGAGTTGATTAGAAAGATTGAGGTGAAGTGAAGGAACCCTTAGGAGGCAGTAATCATAACATGATTGAGTTCACTGTGAAATTTGAGAATGAGAAGCCAAAGTCAGATGTGTCGGTATTTCAGTGGGGTAAAGGAAATTATAGTGGCATGAGAGGGGAACTGGCCAAAGTTGACTGGAAAGGGACACTAGTGGGAAGGATAGCAGAGCAGCAGTGGCTGGAGTTTATGCGAGAAGTGAGGAAGGTGTAAGACAGATATATTCCAAGAAAGAAGAAATTTTCTAATGGAAAAAGGATGCAACCGTGGCTGATAAGAGAAGTCAAATCCAAAGTTAAAGCAAAGGAGAGGGCATTCAAGGAAAGCTTGCAAAATGAAACTAAGAAGGTCATTAAGAGGGAAAAGATGAACCATGACAGGAAGCTAGCAAATAATATCAAAGAGGATACTAAAAGCTTTTTCAAGTATATAAAGAGTAAAAGACAGGTGAGAGTAGATATAGGACTGATAGAAAATGATGCTGGAGAAATTGTAATGGAAGATAAGGAGATGGTGGAGGAACTGAACGAGTATTTTGCATCAGTCTTCACTGAGGAAGACATCAGCAGTATACTGGACACTCAGGGTGTCAGGGAAGAGAAGTGTGCACAGTCACAATTACGACAGAGAAGTTACTTAGGAAGCTGAATAGTCTAAAGGTAGATAAATCTCCCAGACCAGGTGGAATGCACCCTCGTGTTCTGAAGGAAGTATCTGTGAAGATTGCAGAGGCATTGGCAATGATCTTTCAGAAGTCAATAGATCCTGGCATGGTTCCGGAGGACTGGAAGATTACAAATGTCACTCCGCTATTTAAGAAGGGGGCAAGGAAGCAAAAAGGAAATTATAGACCTGTTACAACAGGAATTCTGCAGTTGCTGGAAATTCAAGCAACACACATCAAAGTTGCTGGTGAATGCAGCAGGCCAGGTAGCATCTCTAGGAAGAGGTACAGTCGACGTTTCAGGCCGAGACCCTTCGTCAGGACGAAGGGTCTCGGCCTGAAACGTCGACTGTACCTCTTCCTAGAGATGCTGCCTGGCCTGCTGCATTCACCAGCAACTTTGATGTGTGTTATAGACCTGTTAGCTTGACATCGGTGGTTGGAAAGTTGTTGGAGTCGATTGTCAAGGATGAGATTACGGAGTACCTGGAGGCATATGACAAGATAAGCAGAACTCAGCATGGTTTCCTTAAAGGAAAATCCTGCCTGACAAACCTATTGCAATTTTTTGAGGAAATTGCAAGTAGGCTAGACAAGGGAGATGCAGTGGATGTTGTATATTTGGATTTTCAGAAGGCCTTTGACAAGATGCCACACATGAGTCTGCTAAACAAGATAAGAGCCCATGGAATTATGTGAAAGTTACATACGTGGATAGAGCGTTGGCTGATTGGCAGGAAACAGAGAGTGGGAATAAAGGGATCCTATTCTTGTTGGCTGCCGGTTACCAGTGGTGTTCCACAGGGGTCCTTGTTGGGGCCGCTTCTTTTTATGTTGTATATCAACGATTTGGATTATGGAATAGATGGCTTTGTGGCTAAGTTTGCTGAAGATAGGTGGAGAGGCCGGTAGTGCTGAGGAAACAGTCTGCAGAGAGACTTGGATAGATTAGGAGAATGGGCAAAGAAGTGGCAAATGAAATACAATGTTGGAAAGTGTATGGTTATGCACTTTGGTATAAAAAGAAACCAGCAGACTATTATTTAAATGGGGAGACAATTCAAAGTTCTGAGATGCAACGGGAATTGGGAGTCCTCATGCAGGATACCCTTAAGGTTAACCTCCAGGTTGAGTCGGTGGTGAAGAAGGCGAATGCAATGTTGGCATTCATTTCTAGAGTACAGGAGCAGGGATGTGATGTTGAGGCTGTATAAGGCGCTGGTAAGACCTCACTTGGCGTACTGTGTGCAGTTTTGGGCTTCTTATTTAAGAAAGGTTGTGCTGACGTTGGAGAGGGTTCAGAGAAGATTCACTGGAATGATTCTGGGAATGAGAGAGTTAACATATGAGAAACGTTTGACTGCTCTTGGACTGTACTCCCTGGAGTTTAGAAGAATGAGGGGGGACCTCATAGAAACATTTCGAATGTTGAAAGGCATGGACAGAGTGGATGTGGTAAAGTTGTTTCCCATGATGGGGGAGTCTAGTACGAGAGGGCATGACTTAAGGATTGAAGGGCGTCCATTCAGAACAGAGATGCAAAGGAATTTTTTCAGCCAGAGGGTGGTGTATCTGTGGAATTTGTTGCCATGGGTGGCAGTGGAAGCCAAGTCATTGGGTGTATTTAAGGCAGAGATTGATAGGTATCTGAGTAGCCAGTGCATCAAAGGTTATGGTGAGAAGGCGGGGGAGTTGGACTAAATGGGAGAATGGATCAGCTCATGATAGAATGGCAGAGCAGACTTGTTGGGCTGAATGGCTGACTTATGTTCCTTTGGCTTATGGTCTTATGATCAAAGCTTGATGATGCGTGTATTGAGGAGGGAAAAACATACACTTCCTTAAATTAAGGATGCACTCAATTTAGCAACAAAGCAAATTTAATAAGTTAGCTATGATGTTTATGTAAAATAGGAAGTATGTTTGTCAGTGTTAATGATCCAAGGATATTGCAGTTGCTGCTTTTTTGATAGACATTTGTTGGGTATAACAGAACACAATGGAAGTGTCTCCATTTTTACTCTAACTTGGAGCGAACATCACTGCCCATTGTTTCTGGCATAAGAAGGAAACTAGTTAATGAAATACATAGACCTGGGTGCCATGGTAGCACAATGCTGTTACAGCTCGGGGCATTGAAGTTCGGAGTTCATTTCCGATATCATGAGTAAGGAGGCCTATATATCCTCATTGCAGAATGTGTGGGCTTTTTCTGCATTTCTGGGTTTCTCCCATAATCCAAAGATATACCGGTTAGTTGGTAGGTTAATTGGTTATTGTAAATTGTCCAGTGATTTAGGCTCGGGTTAAATCAGAGGTTGTTGGGCAGTGTGGCTTGAAGCGCTGGAAGGGCCTGTTCCATACTGTATCTCTAAATAAAATAAATAAAATAAAACTTGCAAGTTGCAGTGAAACAAAAATCAAATGTAAGTAAATAAAAGCATCAGAGTATTGATTTCTAATGGAAGCAAGTATGACTTGTGTAAACAGTGAACTGATTGTTCCTTTTTTTTGTCTTGGTTCTAACAGAAAGTATCACCTTGGGTTGGATTGCGCAAGATCAATATCTCCTACTGGGGCTGGGAAGATATGTCACCTTTTACGAACACTACCTTACAGTGGCTGCCGGGTGAACCGAATGACTCTGGATTCTGTGCATACCTAGTAAAAACAGACGTTGCTGGTTTAAAGGCTTATGCATGCACAGAAATGACAGACGGCTTGGTCTGTGAAAAGCCAGTTGGTAAGTTTTTGTTTACCTTTATGCACAAATGTTCATTGAAGCTACTTTAATGTTAACCAAAACACAAACAATACTCAGTAGAAAACACAGTAAATATGTCGTGGTTTCCCTTCTGCCGTCATCAATGATGCCCTCACCTGCATCTCCTCCATTTCCCGCACTTCGGCCCTCACCCCATCCTCCCGCCACCACAACAGGGACAGAGTTCCTCGTTTCCTCACCTACCACCGCACCAGCCTCCAGATCCAGCACATTATCCTCCGCAACTTCTGCCACCTTCAACAGGACCCCAACACTAAGCACATCTTTCCCTCTCCACCCCTCTCCGCTTTCCGCAGGGATCATTTCCTCTGCGACTCCATGGTCCACACGTCCCTCCCCACGGATCTCCCACCCGGCACTTATCCCTGTAAGCGTAAGTGCTACACCTGTCCCTACACCTCCTCTCTTGCCACTATTCAGGGCCCCAAACAGTCCTTCCAGGTGAGGCAACACTTCACTTATGAGTTCATTGGGGTCATCTATTGCATTCGGTGCTCCCGATGCGGCCTCCTCTACATCGGTGAAACCCGACGCAGATTGGGGACCGCTTCGTCGAGCACCTCTGCTCCATCTGCCACAGCAGACAGGATCTCCCGGTTGCCACCCACTTCAACTCTGCTTCACATTCCCATTTGGATATATCCATTCATGGCCTCCTCTACTGCCATGATGAGGCTAAACTCAGGTTAGAGGAGCAGCACCTCATATACCGTCTGGGTAGTCTCCAGCCCCTTGGTATGAACATAGAATTCTCCAACTTCCGGTAATTCCCTCCCCCTCCCTTCCCCCATCCCAGTTTCACTCTGCCCCCTCCCCCAGCTGCCTATCACCTCCCTCATGGTTCCGCCTCCTTCTACTACCCATTGTGCTTTCCCCTATTCCTTCTTCACCTTTCCTGCCTATCCCCTCCCTCACCCCTTTACCTTTCCCCTTACTGGTTTTTCACCTGGAACCTTCCAGCCTTCTCCTTCCCACCCTCCCCCCACCTTATTTATAGGGCCTCTGCCCCTTCCCTCTTCAGTCCTGACGAAGGGTTCCGGCCCGAAACATTGACTGATGGTTTCCACGGATGCTGCCCGACCTGCTGAGTTCCTCCAGCGTGTTGTGAGTATTGCTCTGACCCCAGCATCTGCAGAGTATTTTGCGTTTATAGTAAATATGATGCTTCGTATGAATATTTTCATTCAGATGACAGGAAGAATTTCTATAGAAAATACAGGAAATACTCGACAGGTCAGGCAGCATGTAAAGAAAGAAGAATTAATATTTCAGGGAAAAATTCCTTAATCAAAATTAGAAACACAGGAGATTCTGCAGATGCTGGAAATCCAAATACATAAAAAATGCTGTAGGAAATGTGTTTTTGTTTTGAAATTTAAGTTTTAAGTTGAGGAAAATGATGAATGAGTACAATAAAGAGAATATCTGTAATAGGATAAGCCTAGGGTTATCGTAATGTTTACAGAGCCATGTTCGAAATAGATTGGTGAAGAGTTCAAACTACATATATTATCAAACTATGTATGTAGTATACAACCCTGAGATTCATCTTCCCACGGACGGTCATGAAACAAAGAAACTCCATGGAACCCATTTAAAGAAAACATCAAACACCCGATGCACACTCAAACGACAAAAAAAAGCGAAAAAACACAGAATTTAAAACATCAAACAACAGTTTATTTGAGCTCAGTTTAACTTTGTGCTGTGTGGATTGTTGACTCCATGCTGCAGAGCGGCTCCGCCCCGATTGAAATCGCACAAATTAATGGAATGGAATGACCAGAGACACATCATAACATGAAGTACAGAGTCCAATCCTCAAACCGTGTTGATTAAACCTTACTTAAGGCCCAAGAATCTGGCACGATTGAGCAAGAGGGAGAGAGAGACTGGTCAAATGCAGGCACCTACCTACGGATAGAGGAGCAGAAAGCAAGCACCAGGACACGTTATCTCTGTGGGTCGCTGCTGCTGAAATCTGAAACCAGGAGAAGAATGCTGGAAGTGTCAACAGACCAGGCAGAATTGGCAAAGAGTGAGAAACTGAGTTAATATCACTGATCAATAACCTATTGGCATAACTGCCCAGTATGATACAGAGAGGAAGAATGAACTAATTTACAACAATTGAAATGGGTTACATATACCAAAGGATGCAATGTGTCCAGACAGAAAATGAGGTGACTTTCACCAAGTTTCCCATTAGGCATTTTGGAGCAGTTCAGGAAGTCAATTCTATTCAAGTCAAGTCATAAACTGAGATCAGAATGAGGTAGAGAAATGAAATGATGGGCAGCTCAAGGCACCCTAAAATGGTTTGCCTTCTCAGCTCTCATGAAGTGTTGTTGACCTGAGCTCTTTCCACAGACTTGTCACATTTTCCATCGTATTCTGTTTTTCTGATTTCTAGTGTCTACAGCTATTTTGTTGTTTAAAATTTCTACAGGTGGTATAATTGCAAACTGGTGAATAAAGAATCTTTATTGTAACTAGCAGTGGAAATCCTCCTTAATTGTTCATACTTCTATACGTGTTGCATTGGTGATGAATGGTAATGGAGTGGTTTACCCAAAATTCTTCTTGTACTATCACACCTGCTGGGGGATGGGCTGCCGACAGCAGCTTAGCAGTGTCCTGGCCAATAGAAGGTTGATCAGCCCTGTAGCTTCTGTTTTCACCAAACAACTTCATATGTCTTCTTGGCAAAGATCCTTCCTCTCCCAGGGATGAAGTTTTTAGAGCTCCTGTTAGTATTTCTGTAGCTCTCGGTTTTTACGGGACGGGCCCCTTGCTCAACCCTCCTCCTTTTGCAACTGGGATTGGGACTGTCCATGTTGGAGTTTTACACAAAGTTACTTTTTTTAAAAAAATTGCTATCAATTTGCAAATTCAAAAGTTATTTTTCTGTATCAGTATCACCAACACAAAT
Organism: Mobula hypostoma; assembly: GCF_963921235.1. Lineage (NCBI taxonomy): Eukaryota > Metazoa > Chordata > Chondrichthyes > Myliobatiformes > Myliobatidae > Mobula > Mobula hypostoma. The sequence goes on from NC_086115.1 coordinate 60,821,860, forward strand.
ATTCATTCAGCCAGTTTAATCTAGCCTCTAGATGTAGATTCTATTAACCATTTTGGAAAATCACTACAACATTCTCAAAACTTGTATCAATCCATAGTCATCACTCCAATTTTACTTTCACAATACAATTCACCATTAACTTGTCTGTATTTTATTATTGTGATTATTAAGATTACTAATTTAAACTCTTGATCACTAATTTTGTTAGTTTGGCATAACATTATAGGCCAAAGGGCCCATTCCTATACTGTACTATTTATGCTCCATGAAGTGTTTACCAATTGCTTTTTAAACTCAGAATTCTTCACTCTGATATATTCTCTGGAATTGTTCACATCTAATAATAGTCATAGAACAGTACAGCAGGGATACAAACCCTTTTGTCCAACCAGTCTACGCCAACAATGGTGACCTTCCTACTTACTCTTCTCTCTCAGACTTTGATCAATTATCTTGTTACTCTGTTATAGCCAACAATCTCTGCAATTTCTGGCTGTCAGTTCCACTAAAGCACCAATTTCAAAATACTCCTTTTCATTTACAAGTCTCAAAAGCCTCACTGATGATAATTCCTGCAACTAGAGTTTGGGTGAAGTTTCTTTATTGTGGTTTTGTTCTTGTAATCTCTGACCACCTTTGTATTTTCCATTCTCGTTGATATTTTTCAACCTGATGCACTGCACTGTTTTCCAAAATTCAATTATCCTTGCAAACTTTTCCTCTTTCAAAAAAACCTTCACTAACTCTAATATGTGACTATCCATTTCAGTGCTTTCAGTCATTCTTGTCTTTTTTGAGATATATAAAGTTTTAGAGTAATACCACCTGGAAGCATTCTCTTTGACCCAATTCGTCTGTGCTGATAATGACCCCCTCTAAGCTCGTCCAATTTGTCTGTGTGTCGCCTATGTCCCACTAAACTGTCTTGTCTATGTACTTTCCTAATGTCTTTCAAATTTGTTACTGTACCTGCCTCAACCACTACTTCTGGCAGCCCACTCATATATTGTATTTTCCACCTTCTGCATGAGTAAGTTGCCCCTTTGGTGCTTTATAATATTTTCACATTGCACATTAAATCTATGCCATCTAATTTTTAGATCCTTCCCTCAGAAAAAGACATTTTGTGTTCACTGCATCTATGCTCTTCATGATTAGTAAATTAGTTTGTTACTGTTGCTTGTACTGAGTTGCAATGAAAATCTTGTCTTGCATGCTAGTCATATATTTCTATTAATTACAATGGTGCATTCAGTTGAAACAATAACAGTGCAGAATAAAGTGTTACAGTTATAGAGAAAGTGCAGTGCAGGCATATAATATGGTGCAATGTCATCACGAAATAACCTGTAAGGTCAAGGGTCCAGTTTATCATGCTGGGGAATAGTTCACTGGTCTTAAAACAGTGGGCCAGAAGCTATCTTTGAGCCTTGCAGTACATGCTTTCAGGCTTTCCTGTCTTCTGTCTGATGGGAGGGGTGAGAAGAGAGAATGTCCTGTGTGGGCGGCATTTTTGACTCAGGTGGCTGCTTTAGCACCACTGCTTTAGACAGTGAGACCATGAAGGATGCTGGTTTCCGTGACATGTTGAGCTGTGTCCATAACTGCAGTTTTTTCCATACATGGGCAGAGCTGATGCCGTAGCAAGCTGTGACAAATCTGGATAGGATGATTTCTATGGTGCATCGATTTAAGGACTGGTGAGGGCAAAAAAGGACATGCTTTTTTTTTTAGTATCTTGAGGAAGTCACAGTACTGGTCAGCTCTCTTAGCCATGGAGTCAATGTGGTTGGACCAGGACAAACTATTAATGGTGATCACTCTTAGGAGCTGGAAGTGCTGAACCCTCCTGAACTCAGCCCTGTTGATGTAAACAAGAGCATATATATTGTCCCTCTTCTGACATCCGAGAGAAAGGTTGTTGCCATGGCACCATGTCGCTAGGCTCTCCGTCCCCTTCCCACACTCCTATTTATTGTTTTGTTATTTGAGATGTGACCCACTACAGTGGTATCATCTGCAGACTGGAGATGGAGTCAGAGCAGAATCTGGCCCTGCCGTCATGAGTATGTAGGAATACAGTAGGGATCTGAGGACGCAGCCTTGTGAATGTTTTATTGATCTAATAATGCTTTGATAGCCTGTGAAAATAATAATGCAAGTGCCAGAAATTTGTAAAATCGCAGCAGGATCTTTGGAAAAGAAGCAGAGTTAATCTTTCAGATCTGAGACATTATTCCAAGGTAAAAAATCTTACTGAATAGATGATCCTCAAACTGCATTGGAAAAATGCAATAATTTCACTTATTCTCAGTTTTCTTCAAAGACTGCACTAAAAATTCTCATACATAGAGGTACACCAGAAGTGTAGGTTTTCATCGGTATTTAATTAACGTTAAAAATCCATTTTCATACACTAGGGGGCAGGCATAGACTTGTTTCAAAAAGCATGAAATATACTCAGTGGCCACTTTATTAGCTACACATGTGCTCCTGCTTATTTAGAATTAGAGTCAGGTTTAATATCACTCGCAAATGCTGTGAAGTTTGTTAATGCAAATTTTTAATCATCTAATTATGTGGCAGCAATTCAATGCGTAAAGCATGCAGACATGGTGAAGCAGTTTATTTGTTGTTCAGACCAAATACTGGAATGCAGAAGAAATGTGAGCAAATTGATTTTGACCATGGAATGATTTCCATGCGAAACCCATACATTCTGTTGGGGCTGGAACGGGGAGGAGCGTACAGAGTCGCTTTACAGAATGGTGCCGGAATTGGACTCTGATCTTGAAGTATGGAATGTCCTGAGCTGCAGTGGTGATGCACTAATCGCTTCGCTACCATGGCACCTTACAGAGATATATATATATATATATTTATATATCATGGGGGGCATAGATGGGGTGAATGCACTCAGCCTTTCTCCCAGGGTTTGGAAATCAGGAACTAAAGGGCATTGTTTTAAGGTGAGAAGAGAAAAAATATTTGATAGAAAATTGAGGGGCAACTATTTTTTTACACAGAAGATAGTATGAATGTGAAATAGCTGCCAGAGGAAGCGACTGAAGGGAGCACAATAACTTAAGATAATAAGACAATAATAGGGACATTAGTAGGCATACAATGTTTCAAGCATATTGTTCTTATCACAGATGCTGGGCCAAGAGCTCCCTATTTCACAGAAAGCATAGTTTCTTTCTAAAAGACTGTAAGGCATAGGAACAGAATTAGGCCATTCGGTTCATCGAGTTTCCCCCAGCATCGCAACATGGCTGATCCATTTCCCTCTCAACCTCACTCTCTTGCTTTCTTCCTGTAAACTTTCACGCCCTGACTTATTAAGAATCGATCAATGTCTGCCTTAAATACACTCAGTAACCTGGCTTCCACAGTCACATGTCACAATGAATTCTGCAGATTCAGCACCCTCTGGCTATAGAAATTCCTTCTCATGTCTGTTCTAAATGGATGTCCCTCTGTTGTGAGATTGTGCCCTCTGGTCCTGGACTGCTGCATTAGAGGAAACATCTCCACATCCACTCTACCTAGGCCTTTCAACTTCCACTAGGTTTCAATGAGATCCTCCTTATTTAGCTGAATTCCAGCGAGTACAGGCCCAGAAGCCATTAAATGCTTCTCATATGATAAGCCTTTCAATCTCAGGATTCTTTTTGTAAACCTCTTTTGAATCTTCTCCAGTGTCAGAACATAATAAGGGGCCCAAAACCACTCACAGTACTTCAAGTGAGGCCTCAGCAGTGCCTCTCAAAATGAATGCTAATATCAGAATTACCTTCCTCGTCAGTGACTCAACCTGCAATTTAACCTTTAGGAATTCTGCACAAGGACACCCAAGTCCTTTTTCTCTTCGTTTAGAAAATAGTCTATGCACTTATTCTTTCTACTAAAGTGCATGACTATACACTTCCTGAGACTGTATTCCATCTGCTATTTCGTTGCCTATTCTCTTAATCTCTCTAAGTTCTTCTGCAGGGAGAAGAACTCAACACTACCATCCCTTCCTCCTGACTTTGTATCATCTGCAAACTTGGCCATAAAGTCACAATTCTGTCATCCAGATCTTTGATATACAATGTAAAAATAAGCAGACCCAACACAGACCCCTGTGACACAGCAGTAGTCACCAGCAGCCAATTGGAAAAGCCGCCCTTTATTCCCACTCTTTGCCTCCTGCCAATCACCCAATACTCTATCCATACTAGTATCTTTCCTTGTAATACCAAGGGCTCTTATCTCGGTAAGCAGCTTCATGGGTGGCACTTTGGCAGAGTCCCTCTGAAAATCCAAGCACACAACATCCACTGATTCTCCTTTGTCTATCCTACTTGTTACTACCTCAAAGAATTCCAAAAGGCTTGTCAGGCAAGATTTTCTCTTAAGGAAACCATGCTGACTTTGGCCCATTTTATCATATGCCTCCAAGTACCCTGAAATTTTATCCTTAACAGTCAACTCCGTCGTCTTCCTGACCACTGAGGTCAGGCTAACTGGCCTAAAATTTCCTTTCTTCTGCCTCTCTCTTTTCTTGAAGATTGGAGTAACATTAGCAATTTTCCAGTCTTCTGGAACCATGCCAGAATCTAGTGATTCTTGAAAGATCAAAAATAATGTCTCCAGAATCTCTCCAGCTACCTTTTTCAGATCCCTGGAGCGTAGTCCATCTAGTCCAGGTGTCTTAGCTACCTTCAGACCTTTCAGCTTCCCAAGCACCTTCTCCCTAGTATTAGCAATTGCATTGGCTTCTGCCCCTGACACTCTTGAATATCTGGCATACTGCTAGTGTCTTACACAGTGAAGACTGATTCAATCAATTCATTCAATTCATCTGCCATTTTATTGTCCCCCATTACTACCTCTCCGTGTAATTTTCCTGTAGTCCAATATCTACTCTTGCCTTTCTTTTACTCTATATATCTGGAAAAAAATTTTTGATATCCTCTTTGATATTATCGGCTAGCTTATCTTCCCATTTCAACTTTTCTTTCCTTATGTCTTTTTTACTTGCCTTCTGTTGGCTCTTAAAAGCTTCCCAATCCTCCAACTTCCCACTAATTTTTTGCTCTACTGTATACACTCTCTTTTGCTTTTAATGTTGGCTTTGACTTCCCTTGTCAGCCAAAGTTGTATCATCCTGCCTTTAGAGTAAGACTTCTTTAGGATCCTGCACCTTCTGAATTGCTTTCAGAAACTCTAGCCATTGCTGCTGTGCCATCATCCCTGCTAATTTCCCCTTCCAATCAACTTTGGCCAGACCTCTTTCATGCCTCTGTAATTCCTTTTACTCCACTGTAATACTGATACATTTGACTTTAGCTTCTCCCTCGCAAATTGCAGGGTAAATTCTATCATATTATGATCACTGACTCCTAAGGGTTTCTTTACTTTAAGCTCCCTAATCCTAAATAGCCAATCCATTAGTGGGCTCAACCATAAGGTGCTCTAAAAATCTATCTTTTACACATTCTATGAAGTCTCTGTCTTGGGACCCAAAATCAGTACCAAACTGATTTTCCCAATCTGTCTGCATATTGAAATCCCCCATGACGGTCATACCATTTCCCTTTTGACAGGCATTTTCTTTCTCCTGTTGTAAGTTGCTACCCACATGCTGGCTACTGTACTATGTCTTTCCCATTGTATCAAAGAACTTCTGACAGCTAATCTCTCACTGTCTTCTCCCACCTCCACATCAGCACTTGAAATATTAAAAGCTGTGACATGGGAGGGTTCCTGTCCAAGAGTCTGGACATTATTAATACCTCCAGTTACCAGTGTTCTCCTAGCAGATCTGGTCTTAGCGGCGTCCAGGACGGATTGTGAAGACGTTTACGATAATTGGTCCCGTGCCTATTCTGTTTCTCCCGCAGTGATAAAGGTTGGCAGTGAACTGGCTGTCTAATAAGTGGCAAATGCACTGAAACTGCATTCCATGGACAACTTTTCCCACGCTTCCCGGGAACAGCACTGAAACTGCATTCCAGGGGCAACTTTTCCCACGCTTTCCGGGAACAGCACTGTTAAACTGCATTCCAGGGGCAACTTTTCCCACGCTTTCCGGGAACAGCACTGTTAAACTGCATTCCAGGGGCAACTTTTCCCACGCTTCCCGGGAACAGCACTGTTAAACTGCATTCCAGGGGCAACTTTTCCCACGCTTCCCGGGAACAGCACTGTTAAACTGCATTCCAGGGGCAACTTTTCCCACGCTTCCCGGGAACAGCACTGTTAAACTGCATTCCAGGGGCAACTTTTCCCACGCTTCCCGGGAACAGCACTGTTAAACTGCATTCCAGGGGCAACTTTTCCCACGCTTCCCGGGAACAGCACTGTTAAACTGCATTCCAGGGGCAACTTTTCCCACACTTCCCAGGAACAGCACTGTAATAATGTCTCTGCTGTAATAATGTCTGTCAGTGTGGACATGCTGAAGATTTGGTGTATCTTTTGACATCATCAAGAGTAGAATTCATGTCAAATTAGATTACATTCGGACTGTAAGATGCAAAATAAAGTAGGTTTCAACAGGCCAGTGGTGCTTGTGTCTAATAATTGTCATAATTTTGCACTAGATTGTATAAATCCTCTATTGCAGGCATGGTATTAAGAGCATAACACCATAAGATATAGGAGCAGAATAAGGCCATTTGGCCCATCAAGTCTGCTGCGCCGATTTGCCACTGCTGATCCAAATTTCCTCTCAGCCCCAATCTCCTGCCCTCTCCCCAAGTCCATTCATGCCCCGACCAGTCAAGAAACTATCAGCCTCTGCCTTAAATATACATAACGACTTGGACCTTACAGCTGCCTGTGGCAAAGATTTACACAGATTCACCACTCTCTGGCTAAAGAAATTCCTTCTTATCTCCATTCTAAAAGGACTCCCTCTATTCTGAGCCTGTGTCCTCTGGAGTTAGACTCTCCCATCAAAGGAGACATCTTCTTCACATCCACTCTATCAGGGCCTTTCACTATTCAACAGGTTTCAGTGAGGTCACCCCTCATTCTTCTGAATGCTGGTGAACACAAGCCCAGAGTCATCAAATGCTCTTCATATGATAAGTCACTGAACCCTGGAATAATTTTCGTGAATCTCCTTTGCACCCTGCCCAGTTTCAGCACATTCTTTTTAAGATAAGGGGCCTAAAACTGCACAACGAGGGCACAATACTCCGAGTGAGGCTTCACCAGTTCTTTGTAAAGTTTCAACATCACATCCTTGCTTTTATATTCTAGTCCTCTTGAAATGAATGCTAACATCACATTTGCCTTCCTCAGCACAGACTCAACCTGCAAATTAACCCCTAGAGAATCCTGTACAAGGACTCCCAAGTGCCTCAGTTTTTTTGTATTTTCTCTCTGTTTAGAAGATAGTCAGCTCTTTCAATTTTTCTACTGAAGTGCATGACCATACATTTACTGACACTGTATTCCATCCGCCATTTCTTTGCCCATCTTCCTAATCTGTCTAAGTCCTTCTGTGGCCCCTCTACTTCCACAAAACTACCTGCTCCTCCACCTATCTACAAATCATCTACAAACTTTGCAACAAAGCCATCAATTCCATCTTCCAAAATATTGACATATAACGTCAAAAGAATCGATCCTAACACAGATCCCAGTGGAACACCTCCAGTCACCAGCAGCCAGCCAGAAAAGGGTCCCTTTATTCCCATTCTTTGCCTTCTACCAATCATCCACTGCTTTATCCATGCTACTATCTTTCCTGTAATACCATGGGCTTGTAGCTTGTTAAGCAGCCTCAGATGTGGTACCTTGTCAAAGGCTTTCTGAAAATCCAAGTACACAGCATCAACCGATTCTCTGTAGTCTATCCTGTTATTTCTTTAAGAATTCCAACAGATTTGTCAGCCAAGCTTTTCCCTTGAGGAAACCATACTGACTGGTCTATTTTATCATGTGCCTCAAGGTACCCATGCACCTCATCATTAACAATCGACTTCAACATCTTTCCAACCACAGAGATCAGACTAACTGGCCTATAACTTCCTTTCTTCTGCCTGTCTCCCTTCTTGAAGAGTGGAGTGACATTTGTAATTGATATAGCTCCAAAATTACGGAAATCATTACAATTCTTCAATTTTTAACAGATACAAAAATTACAACTGGTTAGCTGTGTAGGTGTATCAACAGGTTTTTTTTTAAGTATTATGTTTTGCAATGTACTGCAAAACAAATTTCATGACATATGCTGGTGATATTAAACTTGATTCTGATTCTACAATGCAAATTCAAAATGTCCAAGAATGTTGCTAACTTTTATGGTTGTCATATTAACCAATGCAATAGCTGTATTTTTATATAATTCTTTTATAAGTGTTGAATCTTGTTTTGTGTTGCATGTCGTGCCTACACATCACAGCAAATTCCTAATACATGCAAATGTTTCTGGTGAATAAATTTGATCTTTGATGGGTTAAAACTTAATTGTTAATGGAATTAGAAAAGCTGTTCAAGTTTCTACTTAAAAATACATTTATTCCCATTTTTTCTAATTTTTAAAAAAATCTTCTATGATGGATGTGGCTTTTAAAGAATGGGATAGATTAAGTATTAAATGCTTCCAGGACTTGTTTGTGGAGGGAAGTCTCCTTTCGTTTGAGCAACTGTCAGCTAAATATAGCTTACCCAAAACTCACTTTTTTCGATACCTACAAATAAGAGACTTTTTACTGTCTCAAATATGTACATTTCCTAAAAGTCCTGATAAGAATCTACCAAATGTAATTTTTAATTTGAAACCTTTTTATAATGGATCTGTATCTAATATTTATAATATGTTGCTGGGAATGAGAAGTGTTCCTTTGGATAAAATTAAAAATCTTTGGGAACAAGACTTACAGACTTCAATTTCTGAGGAAGCTGGAATGAAATTTTTAAATTGGTTAACACTTCATTGTTATGCGCTCATCACTCTCTCCTACAATTTAAAGTGGTCCATAGGGCCCACATGACCAAGGATAAGTTGTCTCGCTTTTATTTGGATATATCTCCTTATTGTGATAATGGAGAAGCTTCACTCATTCATATGTTTGGACATGTCTGAGTCTTGAAAAATATTGGAAAGTATTTCAAACCTTCTCGGTATTTTTTAAATTAAATTTTAAGCCTAATTCTTTGACTGCTCTATTTGGTATTATTGGAGGAAAGGATATTATTTTGGAGAAATCTGATTTTCACATTTTGGTTTTTATTTCTCTTATGGCTAGGAGGGCGATCTTGCTTAAATGGAAAGATGTGGTCCCACCCACTCACATGATGTGATGCCATGTTTAAATTTAGAGAAGACTCAGTGTTCAATTTCTGAATCTAAGCAAGACTTTCAAACATTGTAGAGACCTTTTTTGAACTATTTTCAAAACCTTTGATTTGCTGTTAAAGTACAGATGATGGCTAATAGTATACCTTTTTTTCTTTTTTCTTCTTTACTAATCAGCCTCAGTCTTGGTAGTGGGTTATATTTTTTCCATATAATAAATTTACTATATTTCAATAGTATGAATTAATCAAATTGTATGAATTATAGAGTAAGGAGTTTGTATGTGCGTTTCAGAGTAATGTATTTGATATTTTTTTTCTTGAACTCTGTATTCTCCTAGGTAGGAAATTAATAAAAATATTGAAAAAGAAAAGAAAAGTACATTTATAGCCTAACCCACTAAACCAGGGGTTTCCAACCATTTTTATGCTATGGATCCCTACCATTAACTGAGGGATGAGTGGATCCCAGATTGTGAACCTCTGCACTAAACTCTTGCCAACGGATTTGTATTTTTTTTTACTGAACCAAAGAAATACCGACTTTCATGTATATATGAAACATGTATGTCAATCAACCGCAGATTGAAAATATTTGAAAAAACAACTCCAGGAAGTTTCAAAAAGCAAAACTTGAATTTGCTGCGCGCTGAGCACTACACTGAATCCACACGAATGAAGTGATGTGTAGGCGTACCCTGCTGTAGCCTCCCGCCATTTCACAGATCCTCAGTCTCTCTCCAGCACTCGTTGTTTGAACATTGTTCGCCTCGCATCTCGTTCGTTTGCTACTTGTGTTGTGAGCGAGAGGAAGGAGTTTAAGGCTAGTAAGGGATGGCTGGCTAGCTATGTAAAGCACTACAGCCTCAAGAACTTAAAGGCAGCATCAGCGTTCCCAGAAGAGTTACAATGTTTGCGTCTGTACTGAACATGTACGGACTTTTTTTCCTTGTCATTATTCCCTAAGCAATACAGTATAACAACTATTTACATAGCATTTACATTGTATTAGGTATTATAAGTAATCTAGAGATGATTTAAAGTATACGGGAGGATGTGCGTAGGTTATATGCAAATACCGCACCAATTTATATAAGGGACTTGAGCATCTGTGGATTTTGGTATCCGCGGGGGGTCCTGGAACCAATCCCCTGCGGATACTGAGGGACGACTGCATATTTAAAAGACCATAAACCATAAGATATAGGAGCAGAAGTAGGCTATTCGGCCCGTTGAGTTTGCTCTGCCATTCAAATATGGGCTGATCTAATTCTTCCAGTCATTCCCACTCCCCTGCTTTCACCCCATACCCTTTGATGCCCTGGCTAATCAAGAACCTATCTATCTCTACCTTAAATACACCCAATGACTTGGCCTCCACAGCTGCTCGTGGCAATAAATTTCACAGATTTACCACCCTCTGACTAAAGTAATTTCTCCGCATCTCAGTTCTAAATGGACATCCTTCAATCCTGAAGTCATGCCCTCTTGTCCTAGAATCCCCCATCATGGGAAATAACTTCGTGATATCTAATCTGTTCAGGCCTTTTAACATTCAGAATGTTTCTATGAGATTCCCCCTCATTCTCCTGCACTCCAGGGAATACAGCCCAAGAGCTGCCAGACGTTCCTCATATGGTAACCCTTTCATTTCTGGAATCATTCTCATGAATCTCCTCTGAACACTTTCCAAAGTCAGCATGTCCTTTCTAAAATAACAGCCCAAAACTGCATTCAATACTCCAAGTATGTTCTCATGAGTGCCTTATAGAGCCTCAACATTACATCCCTGCTCTTATATTCTATACCTCTAGAAATGAATTCCAACATTGCATTCACCTTCTTCACAACCGACTCAACTTGGAGGTTAACCTTTAGCGTAAACTGCACAAAGACTCCCAAGTCCCTTTGCATCTCTGCATTTTAAATTCTCTCCCCATCTAGCTAATGGTCTGCCTGTTTATTTCTTCCACCAAAGTGCATGACCATACATTTTCCAACATTGTATTTCATTTGCCACTTCTTTGCTCATTCCCCTAAACTATCTAAGTCTCTCTGCAGGCTTTGTTTCCTCAACACTACCTGTTCCTCCACACATCTTTATATCATTGGCAAACCTAGCCACAAATCCATTAATACCGTAGTCCAGATCATTGACATACATCGTAAAAGGCAATGGTCCCAACACCAACCCCTGTGGAACTCCACTGGTAACCAGCAGCGAGCCAGAATTTCTTATTTTTTTGTTCCCACTCTCTGCCAACCAGCCGATGAACTTCCCTGTCATTCCATAGGCTCTTATCTTGCTAAGCAGCCTCATGTGTGGCCACTATTCCCAACCACTGATGTCAGGCTATAACAGGTCTATACTTTCCAAATATACAGTGTCTATAAAAAGGTATCCATCCCTTGGAAGTTTTCATGTTTTATTGTTTGTAACATTGAATCACAGTGAATTTAATTCAGCTTTTTGATGCTAATGAACAGAAAAGTCTCTTTTATGTCAAAGTGAAAATAAATTTCTACAAATTGGTCTAAATTTAATGCAATTACTAAACACAAAATAGTTGATTGCATAATTACTCACCACCTTCAAGTCAGTGTTTAGAAGGTGTACCTTTGGCAGGAAATACAGCCTTAAGTCTGTGTGGATAAGTCTCTATCAGTTTTGCACATTAGGACACTAATGTTTTTGCCCCATTTTTCTTTACAGAACTGCTCCAGCTCTGTCAGGTTGCATGGGGGATCATGAGTGAACAGCCCTTTTCTGGTCTAACCACAAATTCTCAATTGGATTGAGGTCTGGACTCTGACTTAGCCACTTCAGGGCATTAACTTTGTTGTTTTTTAAGCCATTCCTGTGTATCTTTGGCTTTATGCTTGGGGTCAGTGTCTTGTTGGAAAACAAATCTTCTCCCAAGTCACAGTTCTCTTGCAGACTGCATCAGGTTTTCCTTCTGATTTCCCTGCATTTTGCTGCATTCATTTTACCGTCTACCTTCAAAAGCCTTCCAGGGCTTGCTACATGATACAGCCACCACCATGCTTCAGGGTAGAGATGATGAGCTTTTGATAATGTGTTTGCATTATGCCAAACATTGCAATTACTCTTATGGCCAAAAGGCTCAATTTTGGTTTTATCAGAGCATAGAACCTTCTTCCAGCTGACATCAGGGTCTCCCACATGCCTTTTGGCAAACTCTAGTCGAGATTTCATGGAGGTTTTATTCAACAGTGGCTTTCTGTTTGCCACTCTTCCATAAAACTGTGACTGGTGAAGCATGGGCAACAGTTATTGTATGCGCAGTATCTCCAAACTCAGCCACTGAAGCTTGTAACTCCTCCGGAGTTGTCACAGGTCTCTTGGTGGTCACCCCCACTAGTCCCTTTCTTGTACAGACACTCAGTTTTTGAGGACAGTCTGCTCTAGACTGATTTACAGCCTTGCCATATTCTTTCCATTTCTTGATGATCGATTTATCTGTATTCCAAGAGATATTCAATGATGCAGAAATTTTCTTGCATCATCCCCTGACTTGTGCTTTTCATTAAACTTTTCGTGGAGTTGCTTGGTGTAGTTTTTGCCAAGGTACGGACTCACCAGCAGTTGGACCTTCCAGGTACAGATCTATTTTCACTACAGTCAATTGAGACACCTTGACTGCACACCGGTTGATCTCCATTTAACTAAATATGTGACTTCTAAAACCAATTAGCTGTACCTGACGAAGGGTCTCGGCCTGAAACGTCGACTGCACCTCTTCCTATAGATGCTGCTTGGCCTGCTGCGTTCACCAGCAACTTTGATGTATGTTGCTTGAACTTCCAGCATCTGCAGAATTCCTGTTGTTAGCTGTACCAGTGTTGATTTTGTGTGTTATATTGAAGGGTTTGAATACTTGTGCAATCAGTTATTTTGTGTTTTATATTTGTAATTAATTTAGATCACTTTGCAGAGATTGGTTTTCACTATATATAGAAGGCCAATTGTACTAAGTACAGTAAATTGTCACTTTCAATGCGAGTGGCTGTGAATTAATGTATTTTGAGATGCTTTTTTTTGTTCTTTTGTAGTCAGTCCAAATCAAAGCGTTAGACCATGCAAGACTCCATGCTCCCTCAGAACAACGTGCTCAAATTGTACAGTCCAAGGTGTGGAATGCATGTGGTGCAGCAATGCTCAGCGTTGCATAGATTCCAATACTTACGTCATTTCTTTCCCATACGGACAATGTATGGAGTGGCAGACTGCAAATTGTCTTTGTAAGTATTTGATCATTTTCTAATTTACTCTTTTTTTTGGGATAACACAAATGACTTCAAAATTAATGGATTGAAGGTGATCACAGTCGCTCCTCATTTGAGTTCTTCAGTGGACTGGTGTACAAGTGAAAAGGCTTATTTTGATGATAAAATGGCAGTATGAGTTGGTACTCACAGTACCTGAACTTAACAGCCAAGTAAATAAATTACAAAATATAATAAAAAAAATCAACATTTCACTAAGTAGATCCTGTCACTAACAAATATTTGGTGTTTATGTTGGCCTTGATTTAGCACAGAGAAATAGCAAAAACTACCGGCATCCACTGCTATAATGAAGGAATTCTGACAGCAACTTGTGGAGTACATAAGGCACAGTTAAATGCAGAGGTTGCTGTCAGTGATCACTTGCTTCTCTCCTGAGTGCATTGTCTTGAGGCCTTCTCCGGCATAACGTTCAGAAAACAGTGAACTAATAAGGTCTTCATTTAATTCCCACTGTTTCTAAGGCAAAAGCCTCTCAAGAATCCTTTGATCCTTGTTGCAAGAAGTGCAATTTGATTATAAATGGCATATCAAGTCATTATCACTTCGCAGCTTGTAAGAAGATATGGATTACACTTGTACATCTGCATTTCCCTGAATTAAAAATTCTGTGGACATTCAAAAGTATTTTAAAGTTTGTGTATTCCTCTAAGAGGCAGCATCCATCATTAAGGATCCCCATTACCCAAGATGCACCCTCTTGACATTGCTGCCATCAAGGAAGCCTGAAGACACGCACTCAATGTTTCAGGAACGGCATTTTCCTCTCTGCTGTCAGATTTCTGAATGAACAATGAATCCATGAAGACTACCTCATTTTTTATTTCCTCTCTTTTTGCACTAATTCATGTATATAGTTATATAATTTTGTGAATAAAACATGTGAGACATAAAACATTACTTCTGTTACGAATAAACCAAAAGCAGTTGCCTTACACTGACATCATTATGTCAAACATCCTCTTAAAGTGAACACTATGGCATCTCTATGGCAGTGCTTGTGAATTATGTAGATGAGTTTCTGCTATGAGCAATATGTGTCATCTGTCACCCATTACATTAGCCTATGATATTAAATTTGATTCTGATTCTGGTTCATATTTTATCTTCCATTTTTAATCCCATGTAAGGCATGTTTTAATCTTTCTTTCAATTTTGTAATTTTTAATAAGTTTGTTTTAAAGTCATATTTGTACTAGTTTGCTGACTGCTATCATTAGGGAGGAGGTACAGGACTCAGTGCTTTAGGAACAATTTCTTACTTCACTTTTTTGTTGCCAAACAATTGATACTAGAGTGTACAATCATCACAGCGATAGTTGATTCTTCACTTTGCGCTCCCTGGATTACAAATTGATAGTAAATATTAAAAATTTAAATTATAAATCATAAATAGAAAATAGAAAAGAGTAAGTAAGGTAGTGCAAAAAAAAACGAGAGGCAGATCTGGATATTTGGAGGGTACGGCCCAGATCCAGGTCAGGATCCGTTCAGCAGTCTTATCACAATTGGAAAGAAGCTGTTCCCAATTCTGGCCATACGAGTCTTCAAGCTCCTGAGCCTTCTCCCGGAGGGAAGAGGGACGAAAAGTTTGTTGGCTGGGTGGGTCGTGTCCTTGATTATCCTGGCAGCACTGCTCCGACAGCGTGCAGTGTAAATTGAGTCCAAGGACAGAAGATTGGTTTGTGTGATGTGCTGCGCCGTGTTCACGATCTTCTGCAGCTTCTTCTGGTCTTGGACAGGACAACTTCCATACCAGGTTGTGATGCATCCTAGTAGAATGCTTTCTACGGTATATCTATAAAAATTAGGGTTTTAGGGGACAGGCCAAATTTCTTGAGCTTTCTCAGGAAGTAAAGGCATTGGTGGGCCTTCTTGGCAGTGGACTCTGCTTGGTCGGACCAAGTCAGGTCATTTGTGATATTGACCCCGAGGAACTTAAAGCCTTTGACCTGTTCCACTTGCGCACCACCGATGTAAATTGGGTCATGCGGTTCGCTACTCCTTCTGAAGTCAACAACCAATTCCTTCATCTTGCTGATGTTGAGGGATAGGTTACTGTCTTCGCACCATGCCACCAGGTTCCTAATTTCCTCTCTGTACTCAAGCTCATCTTTACCTGAGATACGGCCTACAATTGTGTCATCAGCAAACTTATATATTGAGTTTGATGGAAACTTGGCTACACAATCATGGGTGCACAGTGAGTACAGCAGGGGGCTGAGTACACAGCCTTGTGGGGCACCAGTGCTCAGAGTAATTGTAAGGAGAGCTTGTCCCCTATTTTTACAGCCTGGGTCCTGTCTATGAGGAAGTTGAAGATCCAGCTACAGATCTGAGTGCTAAGGCCCAGGTTCCAGAGCTTAGGAATCAGTTTATTTGGAATGATGGTATTAAAGGCAGAGCTGTAGTCAATGAAAAGGAGCCTTACGTATGTGTTTTCATTCTCCAGGTGTTTAAGGAGGAATGTATGGCCAGAGAGATGGCGTCTGCTGTTGAACTGTTGCTCCAGTAGGCGAATTGCAATGCGTCGAGGTTGACCGGTAGGCTGTGGTTGATGTGTGCCATAACCAATCGCTTGAAGCACTTCATAGCAATTGATGTCAGAGCTACAGGTCGATAGTCATTCAGGCATGCCACCTTGCTCTTCTTCAGCACTGGGATTATCGTTGCCTTCTTAAAACACGAGGGGATCTTAGACTGAAGCAAGGAGCAGTTGAAGATGTCAGCAAACACTCCAGCTAGCTCGCTTGCACAGGCCTGGAGAACCCGTCCCGGGACGCCATCTGGACCCGTCACCTTCCTTGGATTTATCATGGAAGGCCCTTCTAACGTCCTCCTCGGTGACGATGAATCTCGATGCCACCAGGTCCGGTTCATCTGGAGGGAGGAGGACGCTCCTCTTCTGTTTGAATCTTGCATAGAATAAGTTAAATTCGTCAGGAAGAGAAGCGCCACAGTTATTGATATTCCCAGCCTTTTCTTTGCGCCCAGTGATCTCATTTCGACTCTGCCATAGTCTACCGGCATCCTTCTGGTTAGCCTGGGCTTCCAACTTGGCTCGATATTGCCTCTTGGTGCCCTTAGTGGCTTTCCGGAGTTCACACCTGGATTCCGTGTAGCGACTGGTATCTCCGGACCTAAAAGCCACAGCTCTGGCCTTTAAAAGGGACTTGACCTCATAATTCATCCAAGGTTTCCGGTTAGGGAATACCCGGATCGTCTTGCGAGACGTACAGTCCTCTGTGCATTTCCAAATAAAGTCTGTGACAGCTGAGGCATACTCATCGAGGTTAGCTGCCGAATACTAACCAGTCCACCGATTCAAAGCAATCATGGAGGACCTCATCCGTATTCTCCGTCCAACACAACACCACTTTTGACACCGTGATCTCTTGCTTCAGTTGCTGTTTGTAAGACGGGAGGAGGAGTATGGTCTGATGGTCCGATTTTCTGAAGTGAGGTCGTGGGACGGAACGGTAGGCATCCTTGATTGCTATGTAGCAGTGGTCGAGTATATTCGGGCCTCTAGTGGAGCAGGAGACACGTTGGTATAACTTTGTAGCGCCTTTCTGAGGTTGGCCTGGTTAAAGTCCCTAGCTGTAATGAGCAAAGCCTCCGGATACCTTGTCTCAAGTTCACTGATGTTGGCATACAGTATGTTCAGAGCACACTCCACGTCCGCCTGGGGGGGAATGTAGGCTGCTGTCAGTATGACCGAGGTGAATTCCCGTGGCAGATAGTAGGGATGACACTTCACCAGCAGGTGTTCCAGGTCCGGGCTGCAGGAGCTTTGTCAGTGCCACTGTGTCCGAGCACCACGCAGTGTTGATCAGTAGGCAGACACCACCTCCCCTCGTCTTGCCCGAAGATGCCGTGTGGTCCATCTGATGGATCGAAAATCTCTGGTCGGATGGCAGGGGAGAGCCAAGTCTTGGTGAAACAGAATACACAGCAGTTCTGTATCTCCCTGCAGTAGGTGAGTCTCCCTTTAAGATCATCCACTTTGTTCTCTATGGCTTGCACATTAGCTAGTAGGATGGTGGGCATAGGGACCCTGAAGCCCCTCAGCTTCAGTCTGACCAGCAGCCCAGCTCTTTTCCCATGCTTCCTCGGAAAATAGTGCATCTTTCCCGGTTTCCATGGATGCAGTGTGTTGTTGGCAGCTCTTTGAGGTTGGTGGACGCGTCCTGCGGCCGATTGAACGGCGGGTCACGTCGTTGGGCACTCCGGGTCGGGCCGAGTGACGGGGGAGGGTCCGCTATCACTTCCAGCTGCCGGGGGCCCGATCTGTTGATTGGGTCGGGCCCTGAAGCCAACACTTAATCCCAGAGGGCCGGGCTCCTGGCTGAAACAAGTCCATGAGCTGAGTCATGGTTGTGGAGGCCTCCGCTCCAGCCAAGCCTCGGGCTTGATTTCCAAGGTCGGCGGCGGAGGCCTCACTTCCGGCAGCTGTGGATGTCCACCAATGGGGCTTTGCGGTGATTGCTCCGGGGAAGCATCTGGGGCACCTTGAGGTCTCTGTCGTCACTTCTGTGTGATTGTCTGCTCCTGAGAGGTGCTGGTCGGAATGGGCCGCGTCTCCAAGCGCTCCGGCACGGTAGCAGACCGTGGGTCTCCGGGAACGTGGTGGGCCCTGGACCGGGCCTCGTTGGTCGGGTCCAGGTGCGGTCAGGAGTTTAAGAAGCAATTCTGGCGCGATGATCTCCAGCTGGGTCAGTAGCTTCGCCAGGGTGTTGTTGATCTTGCTAAATGTCGCAGACTGGAGGTTTAGAAGGGTTTCTCTGGTATAGGATAGTGGAGAGGGCAGTTTGCTCGGTAGAGCATGCGCAGAGTTGCCAGTTACCAGTGCTATCAGATTTCTGAGCGGTCCATGAACAAAACCTCATTATCCTTTTTCGTGTTATTATTTATTGTAACTTAAAGCTATATTTTTGTCTTGCACTGTACTGCTGCCACAAAACAACAAATTTAATTATTTTCTTAGTGATAATAAGCCTGAATCTGATTCTGAAAGACAATTAAACTAAAACATGTTTGAAGTCCTTTAAATGATTTTTTTTCAAGTTTTTTTAGGCAAAGGCTGAATATGGAATGTGATATGTTTTTTGAGGCATATGAGTCAGAAAAATGTTGATCCGTAGTCTTCAGGTAGCGTAGCTATGTACATCTGTCCTCCGGGTTTCTTTTTACTTACACGGACAACAAAATAATTTCATTAAATTAACTTAGTGATATTTCTGTAGATCACCTGTGTTCATTGGATACTATAGAGAGGTGAATGGCACATTGAAAGCAGTTTCTAGCAAAACACTCAGCAGAAATTTAGTCTTGAATCTAGTAATTTTATTTGGTGTTACCCAGAAGGTTATTAACTCTGAATAAAACTACAACTTGAGGTGGATCAGTGTCATGTTTCATGCGTAGGTATATTGTTTTGCTGCACTGACTTGGTTCATCTAAACTAAAACATTATTAAACGCTGCAGATTCCTTGTGTGAAGCTGTGACTGAGCATCTCAAAGAACTGTGCACCTGCAGAACAAAATCACAATCTAAATTGGCCAGATCATTAGAAGAGTATGAAATTTTACAATATAGATCATTTATTTCCTTGTCTTGTTTTGTGGTTACCCAAAACTACTTAATGACCACTTTATCAGATAAACTGTGTTGGCGCGTGGCCAAGTGGTTAAGGTGTCAATCTAGTGATCTGATAGTCGCTAGTTCGAGCCTCTGCTGAGGCAACGTGTTGTATCCTTGAGCAAGGCATTTAACCACACATTGCTCTGTGATGACACTGGTGCCAAGCTGTATGGGTCCTAATGCTCTCCCCTTGGACAACATCGGTGGCGTGGAGAGGGGAGATTTGCAGCATGGGCAACTACTGGTCCTCCATACAACCTTTCCCATGCCTGTGCCCTGAAAACCTTTCAAGGCACAAATCCATGGTCTCACGAGACTAACGGATGCCTATATATATCAGATACTCCAGCACACTGGGGAAGAAATATGATCTAAGTGACTTTGACCATGGAATGATTGTTAGTGCCAGAGAATTTGGCTTGAGTATCTTAGAAACTGCTGATCTCTTGGGAATTTCACACATAACAGTCAAGAGAGTTTACAGAAAATGGTGTGAGAATCAAAAGCATCCAGTGAGTGGGAGGTCTGGGTGAAAATGTCTTGTTAATAAGAGAGATCAGAGGAGAATGGCCCGGCTGGTTCAAACTGACAGGAATGCAACA
The DNA here is from genome assembly GCF_963921235.1 of Mobula hypostoma. NCBI lineage: Eukaryota > Metazoa > Chordata > Chondrichthyes > Myliobatiformes > Myliobatidae > Mobula > Mobula hypostoma. The sequence continues at coordinate 60,841,715 of NC_086115.1, forward strand.
GTGACCCAGATAACCACATGTTTCAACAATGGTGTGCAGAAGAACATCTCAGAACACCATAATATGCAAACCTCGAGGTTGATGGTCTACAGCAGCAGACCACACCAGGTTCTACTCATGTACCTAATAAAGAGGCCATGGAGTGTCTATCCTGTGCTGAGGCAAAAATATCCACCTTTCAAAGCTTTTTATATACAAGTCTTCTTTCTTGCTCTAAATTAATTGGCATTATTGGCATTAATAGCTTTTGTAAGAATGCCGTTAGACCCTCTTTGCTCCATTCAAAATGATTGCACTGTCTATGGTCATATCACATAGCTGCAACATTTTCCACTGTTGCCAGCACTCTGGTTATTCTCAGACTATGCTGTAATTTTGAATTTGCATCCTGTTTCTTTTGCACATCCACCAGGACGACACAAACTGCTGATATTTCCAACTTCCAGTTATATCTGTTCTTGGCATCTACCCCAGTCTGTCTTTTAGTCTCCATGGACGGCTCCAGTCTGTTCTTCAGACACCTTGGATGGCTCCAGTCTGTGTTTCAATCACCTCAGAAGGCTCCAGTCTGTCCTTCAGACACCTTAGAAGGTTCCAGTCTGTCTGTCAGCCACCTTGGACGGCACCAGTTCTCTAGCCCTACTGAATATTTAGCAGTCCTACACTGTTTGATCTGTTCTCCTACCCTCTCCCTAATTAATATTTATTTGTTGACTTGCATTCAGATTATAGTACATTCCTCTCCGACAAGTGTTGTAGTTCTCATTGTAATCCCTCTTTGAAGGTACATGGTGACTCTCTTAAACTCTCAATTTTTATAAAAGAGCAATAAGGACACTTGATTAATATGGAAGGAGTATTTGTGAGTGATCAACATGAATTAAAATTAATTGTATTATGGTATTACTTCCAAATCAGGACTACTTTGGACTCTGGGGACTTCTGTATGTTGAATTCTACCCTTCAATCCAATGTCACACTGCAACAAATGATGACACTTGGAGGAGAATGTGGGAGGAAGATAATACAGTATGTGTAAACAAAAGAACTAACATCATTCAGAAAGCAGAACATAATTTTTGAATTATTGAGTCATTAGTGGGTGCAGTTTCAGGTTATACAGTATGTTAAATTTAACAGTTATTGGGATATAGATTGAATGGAATCGAAGTTCCTGTACTTAACTTTCCTCAGTAATTATATTGGTAAATGCTTGTCGAAAGACAATTGTCAGTTCGGCTCTGCTCTGAGATCGGTTTATGAACGTATTTTGCTGTGGTAATCCAATTAAAATTGTTCTACCTCGTATATGAAAATTATTTTAAAATTGAATTAATTTTCTGTTATTTAAGTTTTTCTTTTAGAGTTGATATCTTAACCTAATGTGATTTAGTTTATTATCTAATTTAGTACATTAATTGCTGGACAGCACTGATCAAAATTATCTCTGAATGAAATGGTAGAAAACTGACTCACAATCTGTTAGAACCAAGCTGCTGCTCGTCAGGCAATGTGTTAAAAACCTGGAGCTGCCGCTTGCTGACTTTCACCTCATACAGGAAAATGAGTTGACGGATAGGAGCTACAGGGAGGTAGGTAGCTGGGTGACTGTCAGGAGAGAGAAAGGAAATGGGCAGCCAGTACAGAGTACCCCTCATTAGTAAGTATACTATTTTGGATACAGTTCAGGTGGTGGTGGGGGTGGGTGGGAGAGAGACCTACTGAGGGGCAGTCACAGCAATCGGTCTCTGGCAATGAGATTGGCGCTGTGGCTCAGAAGGCAAGGGGGAGAAAAGGACTGGAGTAGTGTTGGGGGATTCCAAAGTCACCTGAACCAGATGGACTACACCTGGGGTTTCTGACAGAAGGACTGTAGCTGAAGAGATTATGAAAGCATTAACAATAATCTTTCAAGATTCATCAGATTCTGGCGTAGTTTCAGAGGACTGGAAAATTGCAAATATCACTCCACTCATCAAGAGGGGAAAGAGGCAGAAGAAAGTAAATTGTAGGTCAGTTAGCCTGACCTCAGTGGTTGGGAAAATCTTGGAGTAGATTGTTAGGGGTGATGTTTTGGAGTACTTGGAGGCACGTGTAAAAATGGACTGTAGTCAGCATGGCTTCCTCAAGGGAAAATCTTGTCTGACTAGTTTGTTGGAACTCTTTGAGGAAATAACATGCAGGAGAATCATTTGATGTTGTGTACTTCGATTTTCAGAGGGACTTTCTGAATTCCCAAGGTGCCCAGGGTATTACAGGAAAGATTCTCTGGCAGGAGGCAAAGAGCGGGAATAAAGGGAGCCTTTCCTGATTGACTGCCGGTGACGAATGGTGTTCTGCAGGAGTTGGTTTTGGAACTGCTTTTAACCTTGTAGGTCAATGATTTGGATGATCAAAATGATGGTTTTGTGGCCAACGTTGAGGACGATACAAAGATAAGTGGAAGGACAGGTGGTGTTGAAGAAACAGGTACACTGCAGAAAGACGGATATGTAGAATGGGCATCGAAGTGGCAGATGGAAGACAGTGTTGGGAAGTGTATGGCCATACACTTTGGTAGAAGGGATAAGAGCATAGACTATTTTCTAAATGGGAGAAAATTCCAAGATGCAAAGGGACTTGTGACGTTGTGTGGGATTTCCTAAAGGTTAACTTGCCGATTGAGTTGGTGGTGAGGAAAGCAAATGCAATGTTTACATCCATTTCGAGAGGACTAGAATATAAAAACAGGGATGTAATGATTATAAAGCACTGGTGAGGGCTCATTTGGACGCATTATCTAAGGATTTGGAGCAAGAAGGCAGCGACTGAGGATTTGGAACAAGAAGTTTGTGAATGAATGGCTGATTTTCAGAGCCAAGGCAGTTTTTAACCACTCAGGGTAAAAGAGAGGCAAGACTGCGCAGGCGTGTGATGTCAGCTCATAGAGCGCAAAAGGTTTAAAAAGAAGACTGCCATATCCAGCGGGTAGTGTTCGGAGCGGGCAGCAGAGTGAGAGGCAGCAGAGTGATAGGGCTTTGGCTCAATGGGCTTAGGCAGTAATAGGACGAGGCGAGGTAGGTTTATTGGTGTTATTTGCGGAAAGGAGGAAGTATGTGTGTGAGGCCGGTTTTCTGTGCTCCGTGTCAGATATGGGAGGTCCTGGAGTCTCCCAGCCCCCTGGATGGCCATATCTGCATCAGTTGTGTCGAGCTGCAGCTCCTAAGGGACCGAGTTAGGGACCTGGAGATGCAGTTCAATGACCTTCGCCTGGTCAGGGAGAGCGAGGAAGTGATAGAAATGAGTTATAGCCAGGTCACACCGGGGTCACGGGAGACAGACAAGTGGGTCACAGTCAGGAGGGGGAAGGGGAAGAGTCAGGTACTAGAGAGTACCCCTGTGGCTGTACCCCTTGACAATAAGTACTCCTGTTTGAGTTCTACTGGGGGGGACAGCCTACCTGGGGGAAGCAACAGTGGCCATGCCTCTGGCACAGAGTCTGGCCCTGTGGCTCAGAACGGTTGAGAAAGGAAGAGGAAGGAAGTAGTGATAGGGGACTCTATAGTTAGGGGGTCAGACAGGCTATTCTGTGTAAGCAGGAAAGAAATTCAGATGGTAGTTTGCCTCCAGGTGCCAGGGTCCAGGATATTTCAGATCGCGTCCAAGATGTGGGAAGGAGAACAGCCAGAGGTCATGGTACATGTTAGTACCAATGACATAGGTAGGAAAAAGGAAGATGTTCTGAAAAAAGAATACAGGGAGTTAGGAAAGAGGTTGAGAAGCAGGACCCCAAAGGTAGTAATCTCGGGATTACTGCCTGGGCCACGTGACAGTGAGAATAGGAATAGAATGAGGTGGAGGATAAATGCGTGGCTGAGGGATTGGAGCAGGGGGCGGGGATTCAGATTTCTGGATCATTGGGACCACTTTTGGGGCAAGTGTGACCTGTACAAAAAGGACAGGTTGCACTTGAATCCCAGGGGGACCAATATCCTGGTGGGGAGGTTTGATAAGGCTACTGGGGAGAATTTAAACTAGAATTGTTGGGGGTTGGGAACGGAATTGAAGAGACTGGGGAAGAGGAGGTTGGCTCACAAATGGAGAAAGCTTGTGGACAGTGCAAGAGGGAGGATAGGCAGGTGATAGAGGGACGCGCTCAGACCGAAGGTTTGAGACACATCTACTTTAACGCAAGGAATGTTGTGAACAAAGCGGATGAGCTTAGAGCGTGGATCAGTACTTGGAGATATGATGTGGTGGCCATTACGGAGACTTGGATGGCTCAGGGACAGGAATAGTTACTTCAAGTACTGGGTTTTAGATGTTTCAGAAAGGACAGGGAGGGAGGCAAAAGAGGTGGGGGCTTGGCACTGCTGATCAGAGATAGTGTCATGGCTGCAGAAAAGGTGGACGTCATGGAGGGATTGTCTACGGAGTCTCTGTGGGTGGAGGTTAGGAACAGGAAGGGGTCAATAACTTTACTGGGTGTTGTTTATAGGCCGCCCAATGGTAACGGGGATATCGAGGAGCGGATAGGGAAACAGATCCTGGAAAGGTGTAATAATAACAGTTGTTGTGATGGGAGATTTTAATTTCCCAACTATCGATTGACATCTCCCTAAAGCAAGTGGTTTAAAAGGAGTAGAGTTTCTTAGGTGTGTTCAGGAAGGTTTCTTGACACAATATGCAGATAAGCCTATAAGAGGAGAGGCTGTACTTGATTTGGTATTGGGAAATGAACCTGGTCAAGTGTCAGATCTATCAGTGGGATAGCATTTTGGAGATAGTGATCATAATTCTATCTCCTTTACAATAGCATTGGAGAGAGATAGGAACAGACAAGTTAGAAAAGCATTTAATTGGAGTAAGGGGAATTATGAGGCTATCAGGCAGGAAATTGGAAGCTTAAATTGGAAACAGATGTTCTCAGGGAAACGTACGGAAGAAATGTGGCAAATGTTCAGGGGATATTTGTGTGGACTTCTGCATAGGTATGTTCCAATGAGACAGGGAAGTTATGGTAGGGTACAGGAACTGTGGTGTACAAATGCTAGTTAAGAAGAAAAGAAAAGCTCACAAAAGGTTCAGACAGCTAAGTAATGTTAGAGATCTAGAAGATTATAAAGCTAATAGGAAAGAGTTTAAGGAGGAAATTAGGAGAGCCAGAAGTGGCCATGAGAAGGTCTTGGCGGGCAGGATTAAGGAAACTCCCAAGGCATTCTACAAGTATGTGAAGAGCAGGAGAGAATAGGATCTGTCAAGTGTGACAGTTAGAAAGTATGTATGGAACCGGAGGAAATAGCAGGGGTACTTAATGAATACTTCACTTCAATATTCACTATGGAAAAGGATCTTGGTGATTGTAGCGATTACTTGCAGCAGACTGAAAAGCTTGAGCATGTAGATATTAAGAAACAGGATGTGCTGGAGCTTTTGGAAAGCATCAAGTTGGATAAGTCACTGGGACCGGATGAGATGTACCCCAGGCTATTGTGGGAGGCGAGTGAGGAGATTGCTGAGCCCCTGGCGATAATCTTTGCATCATCAATGGGGACACGAGAGGTTCCGGAGGATTGGAGGGTTGCGGATGTTGTTCCTTTATTCAAGAAAGGGAGTAGAGATAGCCCAGGAAATTATAGACCAGTGAGTCTTACCTCAGTGGTTGGTAAGTTGATGCAGAAGATCCTGAGAGACAGGATTTATGAACATTTGGAGAGGTATAATACAGGTTTCCCCCGCCATCCGAAGATAGAGCGTTCCTACGAAATGGTTCATAAGCCGAAATGTCGTAAAACGAAGAAGCAATTACCATTTACTTATATGGGAAAATTTTGTGAGCGTTCGCAGACCCAAAAGTAACCTACCAAATCATGCCAAATAACACATAAAACCTAAAATAACAGTAACATATAGTAAAAGCAGGAATGATATGATAAATACACAGCTTAAATAAAGTAGAAATACTTTTCCACAATCATTGCCTGAACTGTTCTCCATAGCGAAAATCTCACGCAAGCGCCGTTGGCAAAAACACGGCGCAAACGCTCTCCAGTAACCTTTAAGCTATGAAACTGCCAAATCATACCAAATAACATGTAAAAATACACAGCAGATATAAAGTAGAATGTATGTACAGTGTAGTATCACTTACCGGAATTGGGACAGCATCGAGCACACCGATGATGGTGTGTTAGGCTGAGTCGGAGTTTGGGTGGTGCAGTGGCTCCCCACCCTCTGGGCAGCGACCCGATACATTACCGCGAAGCATGCAGGGGTCCAGCGGTAGCCGGGAGGTACACAGCACATCTTTAAGAAAAAAGCCGAAATAAACAAGCTAATTAATTAGGTGCCACCTGGCATGTAATTAATTACCATGTTTATTTTGGTGTTTTTCTTAAAGATGTGCTGTGTGTCTCCCGGCTACCGCTGCATTCTGTGCGAATCGGTATCTGTCCGCGGCCTGGGTGTTGGGGTGGTGGGACACTGGGGTGTCATCTCATCGTCGTCTGTTTCCATTAGAGCAGGCAGCTCATCTTCTTCTATCTCTGCCCGCCTCGATGTTGAAGGTCGACGTTTGTCATCTGCTGTGGCTGATGTGGAAGGCTTGCTTGACTGCTGAGCCTCGCGCATTTTTCTATCATACAGTTCTTTGAAAGCACTCAAACCATCCTGCAAATATTCCCTAAAGCGACGTACCCTTTCAAAATTAAAGTTGTAGTTTATCATTACTCATTCGGTTTTGATTGTTATCCTTTCCACTTCCAATTGCATCAGCTCTTCATCTATCAGTTCTTGGTCATGAGATGCCAAAACCTCTTGAACATCATCTTCGTCAGCTTCCACAAGCCAAACTCACTTTGTCCTTACTTCGTTCACCACGATCAAAATGCTTAATTATGTCTAGTCTTACGCTAAGTGTAACACCCTTACGAGCTCTTTGAGGCTTTTCCGATACCTTAGAACTTACCTTGCAAATGGCTGCTCACAGGCACATGTTAAAGCAATGCTGGCGAGAATGCAGTTCTGAATCCGGGGGAGGGGGGCTGCTTGGTGTGTGCGCTGCCTTTTATCGCGCGCTGATTTTTTTTGTAACAGTGAAAACACCTTCTGTTAGCGAAATCAGGGTACTAATGTAGGTCTTTCGTAACAGTGAGGTTTCGTAAAGCGAACGTCTGAAAAGCAGGGGACACCTGTATGATTAGGAATCGTCAGCATGGCTTTACGAACCTGATCGAATTTTTTGAGGATGTGACTAAACACATTGATGAGGAAGAGCGATAGATGTAGTGTATATGGATTTCATCAAGGCATTTGATAAGGTACCCTATGCAAGCCTTATTGAGAATGTAAGGAGGCGTGGTATCCAAGGGAACATTGCTTTGTGGATCCAGAACTGGCTTTGCCACAGAAGGCAAAGAGTGGTTGTTGACGGGTCATATGCTGCATGGAGGTTGGTCACCAGTGGAGTGCCTCAGGGATCTGTTCTGGGACCCCTACTCTTCATGATTTTTATAAATGACCTGGATGAGGAAGTGGAGGGATGGGTTAGTAAGTTTGCTGATGACACAAAGGTTGGAGGTGTTGTGGATAGTGTGAAGGGCTGTCAAAGGTTACAGCAGGACATTGATAGGATGCAAAACTGGGCTGAGAAGTGGCAGATGGAGTTCAACTTAGATAAGTGTGAGGTGGTTCATTTTGGTAGGTCAAATATGATGGCAGAATATTGTGTTATTGGTAAGACTCTTGGCAGTGTGGAGGATCAGAGGGATCTTGGGGTCTGAGTCCATAGGATGTTCAAAGCAGCTGCGCAGATTGACTCTGTGGTTAAGAAGGCATGCAGTGTATTGGCCTTCATGAATCGTGGAATTGAGTTTGGTATGAGAGGAAATGTCGCAGCTATATAGGACCCTGTTCAGATCCCACTTGGAGTACTGTGCTCAGTTCTGGTTGCCTCACTACAGGAAGGATGTGGAAACCATAGGTGGGGTGCAGAGGAGATTTGCAAGGATGTTGCCTGGATTGGGGACCATGCCTTATGAGAATAGGTTGAGTGACTCGGCCTTTTCTCCTTGGAGCGACGGAGGATGAGAGGTGACCCGATAGAAGTGTATAAGATGATGAGAGGCATTTATCGTGTGGATAGTTAGAGGCTTTGTGGTTTTGTGGATTGGTTGTGTGGATAGTCAGAGGCTTATAGATCATAGGGCATGATCATTGGTGGAGCAGACCTGATGGACCGAATGGCATAATTCTGTTCTTGCATCTTATTGGCTTATGGTCTCAGAAAAATACAGCGGGTTGAGCAGCATTGGTGGGAGGAAAGAAATTGCCAATGTTTCAGGTCGAAATCTGCATCTCTGGTCAAAATCCAGTTTTACTTTCAAATCCGCAAACACGAGGAATTCTGCAGATGCTAGAAATTCAAGCAACACACATCAACTTTGCTGGTGAACGCAGCAGGCCAGGCAGCATCTCTAGGAAGAGGTCCTGACAAAGGGTTTCAGCCCGAAACGTCGACTGTACCTCTTCCTAGTGATGCTGCCTGGCCTGCTGCGTTCACCAGCAGCTTTGATGTGTGTTGCTTTACTTTCAAATTGTGGTTGTGTTTGAACACCATTTAAATATATTGTAGACAATGTGACAGGTAACCCACAATAATAAATGATTTAACATCTGAGAGGTACAGAAGACAGTGGAAAAGCTTCCTATTCAAAAATATTTTTGAAAATATTGTTGTACTTCTCTTTTGGTTGAAAATCCTTTTTTAATGTTGAAAAAGATGATCTTTCGTAATAAATGCTGCAGTGACAAGGCATGTTGTTGTCAAATCTTGATGTATTGATGTGACTTAAATGTTGTAAAATTTTTATTATTCTAGACTTTCTGCTTGCTCCTTGCTCGTGATGGCTGTTCTAAAATGACATGCAGAACATATTCTTGCCCCTAATATTGTGCATCTACAATTGAGAAATAAATTTTGTAATCACTCATTACAATCTATTTTGGACATCATTTTAGAACTTTAAGAAAACAAATATATTTCCTCTATTTCTAGATTTCTAGGGTTATTACTTCAACAGTTTGAACGGGGCATGACTGCGCAAGCGCGTGGAGGTCGGCCAGTGAGAGCAGTGGGAGGAGTTTAAAAGCAAGCAGAGTTGAAAAGGTGATGGTTATTTCTTCAGCAGATTGAATGGGGCACAACTGCACAAGCGCGTGGAGGTCGGCCAGTGAGAGCAGTGGGAGGAGTTTAAAAGCAAGCAGAGTTGAAAAGGTGATGGTTATTTCTTCAGCAGATTGAATGGGGCACAACTGCACAAGCGCGTGGAGGTCGGCCAGTGAGAACAGCAGGAAGAGTTTATAAGGAGACAGCTTTACAGAGCGGGCATTGGAGGAGTGGGCGACAGAGTAGTGGGAGAGAGAGTAGGAAGGCTTTGGCTCAACGGGGCTTAGGCGATAACGGGTTGAGGCGAAGTAGGTTATCTGTTTAGAATACAGACAGCAAGTATGAGTTTGAGGCCGCTTTTCTGTGCTTGGTGTCAGATGTGGGATGTCCTGGAGAATCCCAGCCTCCTGGACGGCCACTTCTGCGCCAGGTGCGTCGAGTTGCAGCTCCTTAGGGACCGCATTAAGGAACTGGAGGTGCAGCTCCATGACCTTCGTCTGGTCACGGAGAGTGAGGAAGTGAAAGAGAGGAGCTATAGGCAGGTAGTCACACCGGGGCCTGGGGAGATAGATAAATGGATAACAGTCAGGAGAAGGAAGGGCAGGAGTCAGAGACTAGAGAGTACCCCTGTGACTGTACACCTTGACAATAAGTACTCCTGTTTGGGTACTGTTGGGGGAGATGGCCTACCTGGGGGAAGCAACAGTGGTCGCGCTTCTGGCACAGAGTCTGGCCCTGTGGCTTAGAAGAATAGGGAAAGGAAGAGGAAGGCAGAAGTGATAAGGGACTCTATAGTTAAGAGGTCAGATGGGCGATTCTGTGGAGGCAGGAAAGAAAAGCAGATGGCACTTTGCCTCTCAGGTATCAGGGTCTGGGATGTTTCTGATCATGTCCACAATGTCTTGAAGTGGGAAGGAGAACAGCCAGAGGTCGTGGTACATATTGGTACCAACGACATAGGTAGGAAAAGGGAGGAAGTCCTGAAAGTAGACTACAGAGAGTTAGGAAGGAAGTTGAGAAACAGGACCTCAAAGGTAGTAATCTCAGGATTACTGTCTGTGCCACGTGACAGTGAGTACAGGAATAGAATGAGCGGGAGGATAAATGCGTGGCTGAGGGATTGGAGCAGGGGGCAAGGATTCAGTTTTCTGGATCACTGGACCTTTTCTGGAGCAGGTGTGACCTGTACTAAAAGGACGGGTTGCTCTTGAATCCCAGGGGGACCAATATCCTGGTGGGGAGGTTTGCTAAGGCTATTGGGGAGAGTTTAAACTAGAATTGCTGTGGGGTGGGAACCGAACTGAAGTGACAGAGGAAAGGGAGCTTGGCTCAGAAACAGAGAAAGCTTGGAGACAGTGTGATAGGGAGGATAGGCAGGTGATAGAGAAGGGACGCACTCAGACTGATGGTTCGAGATGTGTCTATTTTAATGTGAGGAGTATTATGAATTAAGCAGATGAGCTTAGAGTGTGGATCAGTACTTGGAGCTATGATGTTGTGGCCATTAAGAGACTTGGATGGTGCAGGTGCAGGGGCAGAAATAGCTTCTTCAAGTGCCAGGCCTTAGATGTTTCAGAAAGGATAGGGAGGGAGGCAAAAGAGGTGGGGCATGGCACTGTTGATCAGAGATAGTGTCACGGCTGCAGAAAAGGTGGAAGTCATGGAGGGTTTGTCTATGGAGTCTCTGTGGGTAGAAGTTGTGAACAGGAAGGGGCGTTTTTTATAGACCACCCAGTAGTAACATGGACATCGAGGGGCAGATAGGGAGACAGATTCTGGAAAGGAGTAATAATAACAGGGTTGTTGTGGCGGGAGATTTTAATTTCCCAAATATTGTTTGGCATTTCCCAAGGGTGAGGGGTTTAGAAGGGGTGGAGTTTGTTAGGTGTGTTCAGGAAGGTTTCTTGACACAATATGTAGATAAGCCTATGGGGAGAGGCTGTACTTGATCTGGTATTGGGGAATGAACCTGGTCAGGTGTCAGGTCTCTCAGTGGGAGAGCATTTTGGAGATAGTGATCACGATTCTATCTCCTTTACCATAATATTGGAGAGGGATAGGAACAGACAAGTTAGGGAAACGTTTAATTGGAGTAAGTAATTACAAACTCATTCGTAAGGCTAGTGATGTTCTGGGGATGGAACTGGACTCTCTGACGGTGGTGTCCGAAAAGAGGATGCTGTCCAAGTTGCATGCCATCTTGGACAATGTCTCCCATCCACTACATAATGTACTGGTTGGGCACAGGAGTACATTCAGCCAGAGACTCATTCCGCCGAGATGCAACACAGAGCGTCATAGGAAGTCATTCCTGCCTGTGGCCATCAAACTTTACAACTCCTCCCTTGGAGGGTCAGACACCCTGAGCCAATAGGCTGGTCCTGGACTTATTTCCTGGCATAATTTACATATTACTATTTAACTATTTATGGTTTTATTACTAATTATTATTTATGGTGCAACTGTAACGATACCAATTTCCCCCGGGATCAATAAAGTATGACAATGACTATGACTATGTGAAATATGAGGCTATCAGGCAGTAACTTAGAAGCATAAATTGGAAACAGATGTTCTCAAGGAAACGTAAGGAAGAAATGTGGCAAATGTTCAGGGGATATTTGCGTGGCATTCAGCATAGATACGTTCCAATGAGACAGGGAAAGCATGGAAAGGTACAGGAACCGTGGTGTACAAAGGCTGTTGTAAATCTAGTCAAGAAGAAAAGAAGAGCTTACGAAAGGTTCAAAAAACTAGTTAGTGATAGAGGATGCTGTCTAAGTTGCATGCCATCTTGGTCAATGTCTCCCATCCACTACATAATGTACTGGGTGGGCACAGGAGTACATTCAACCAGAGACTCATTCCTCCGAGATGCAGCACAGAGCGTCATAGGAAGTCGTTCCTGCCTGTGGCCATCAAACTTTACATCTCCTCCCTTGGAGGGTCAGACACCCTGAGCCGATAGGCTGGTCCTGGACCTGGTCCTGGACTTATATCATAATTTAATGGCATCATTTACATATTACTGACCGAAGTCGTGTACCAGCCTGCCCCAGGAAAGCCATATCAGGAGCCGCGCATCACGGTGAAGGGCCAGAACCTCCAGGCAGCCGATAACTTCACCTACCTGGGCAGCATATTCTCTAGCGCAGTGAACATAGACGCTGAGGTCAACAACAGGATTGCCAAAGCCAGCGCCGCCTTTGGGAGACTCCGTGAGAACATCTGGGAGGGGAGAGGACTCAGCCTTACCACCAAGCTGAAGGTCTACTGTGCAGTGGTCCTTACCACCCTCCTTTACGCCAGCGAGACCTGGACTGTCTACAGCAGACACGCCAAACAGCTCAACCATTTTCACCTGAGCTGTCTCCGCAGACTCCTCCACATCAAGTGGCAGGACAAAGTCCCCGACATGGAAATCCTGGAACGAGGTGGGCTCTGCAGCGTCTACACCCTCCTGCTGAAAGCCCAAGCCAGGTGGGCTGGACATGTGGTCAGAATGCCAGACAGCCGATTGCCTAAGCAGCTGCTGTACGGAGAACTGTGTCAGGGCAAGCGCTCAGTCGGGGGGGCAGAAGAAACGTTATAAAGACTGCCTGAAAGCGTCCCTCAAAGGCCTGGGTGTCGACATCAACACGTGGGAGACACTCGCCCTCGACCGTCCAGCTTGGCGCAGCAAGATCACCACAAGAGCCCGTGCAGATGAAGTCAGGCGCATCATTGAGGCGCAACGAAAGCATGCTGTACGCAAGGCCCGAGCAGCATCCACTGCCACGACAGCACCCACCCACTTGTGTCCCACATGTGGGCGAGCCTTCAGGGCCCGGATTGGCCTCATCAGTCACCTCCGGACCCACAGCCACCAATCTCCCATTTGACTTTGAAGCCATGGTCATCTTCGACTACGAAGGACGAACAACAACAACAACAACAACTGTTTAACTATTTATTACTATTTTCTATTACTATTCTATTACTATTTATTATTTCTATGACTATTACTATTTACTATTTACTAATAGTAATATTACTATTACTATTTCTATTACTATTTATTATTTATGGTGCAACTGTAACTAAAACCAATTTCCCCTGGGATCAATAAAGTATGACTATGACTATGACTATGTGATCTAGAAGATTATAAGGCTAGTAGGGAGGAGCTTAAGAATGAAATTAGGAGAAGCAGAAGGGGCCATGATAAGGCCTTGGTGGACAGGATTAAGGAAAACCACAAGACATTCTACAAGTACGTGAAGAACGAGAGGATAAGACGTGATAGTATAGGACCAATCAAGTGTGACAGTGGAAAAGTGTGTATGGAACTGGAGGAGATGGCAGAAGTACTAAATGAATACTTTGCTTCAGTATTCAGTACGGAAAAGGATCTTGGTGATTGTAGGGATGACTTACAGCAGACTGAAAAGCTTGAGCATGTAGTTATTAAGGAAGAGGATGTGCTGAAGCTTTTGGAAGCATAAAGTTGGATAAGTCACCAGGACTGGACAAAATGTACCCCAGGCTACTGTGGGAAGTAAGGGATGGGATTGCTGAGCCTCTGGCGATGATCTTTGCGTCATCAATGAGGATGGGAGAGGTTCCGGAGGATTGGAGGGTTGCAGATGTTGTTCCCTTATTCAGTAAAGGGAGTAAGGATAGCCCAGGAAATTATAGACCAGTGAGTCTTACTTCATTGTTGGTAAGTTGATGGAGAAGATTCTGAGAGACAGGATTTATGAACATTTAGAGAGGCATAATATGATTAGGAATAGTCAACATGGTTTTGTCAAAGGCAGGTCATGCCTTACAAGTCTGATTGAATTTTTTGAAGATGTGTTTAAGCACATTGATAAAGGTAGAGCTGTAGATGTAGTCTATATGGATTTTAGCAAGGCATTTGATTAGGTGTCCCATGCAAGGCTTATTGAGAAAGTAAGGAGGCATGGGATCCAAGGGGACATTGCTTTGTGGATCCAGAACTGGCTTGCCTACAGAAGTGGTTGTAGACGGGTCATATTCTGCATGGAGGTCGGTGACCAGTAGTGTGCATCAGGGATCTGTTCTGGGACCCCTACTCTTTGTGAATTTTATTTTTAGAATAGGTTGAGTGAACTCGGCCTTTTCTCCTAGGAGCGACGGGAGGATGAGAGATGACCTGATAGAGATGTACAAGATAATGAGGGTCATTGATTGTGTGGATAATCAAGAGGCTTTTTCCCAGGGCTGAAATGGCTAGCACGAGAGGGCATATTTTAAAGGTGCTTAGAAGTAGGTACAGAGGAGATGTCAAAGGTAAGCTTTTTACGCAGAGAGTCATGAGTGTGTGGAATGGGCTGCCGGCAGCGGTGGTAGAGGTGGGAATGATAGGGTCTTTTAAGAGACTCCTGGATGGATACTTGGAGCTTAGAAAAATAGAGGGCTATGTTTAAGCCTAGGTAGTGCTAAGGTAAGGACATTTTCGGCACAGCTTTGTGGGCCGAATGGTCTGTATTGTGCTGTAGTTTTTCTATGTTTCTAATTTCGGGCCTGATGATTACTCAATTATAAAATTTGATTTGGAGATGACTGGTTTGTTCAGAAATAGTTGTAGATGTAAAGTGAATAGTTACAGTTGTAAAGTATTAGGAGCGCTGTGTATGCAGGCCCCTTAGTATTAAGGATTCCACTCATCCATCCAGCATCCTCTTTGACTTTCTATCATCAAGTTGGAGGCTACAATGCATAGAAACAAGAACGGTCAGGATGAGAAACAGTTTCTTCCCCCAGCCATTAGGCTTCTGAACTCCCTGCGGCATGGTATTTGAAGTGTCACTGGTTAATTTGTTCTGTACATTACAATATTTAATACTATTGCACTTTAGTTTGTTATTTATGTGTGATTCATTTGTAAGTTTTATCCTTACCTTCATAAGTTATTGTGTGTTATGTGTACTACTGTGCTTTACACCCTGGTTCAGGGAAATGTTGTCTCATTTCTATATACATTATACGATTATGTACAATAAATTTTATTTGACATGACAACTTAAAGCACATGAAGATTTTCATTTCCAGATGTGCTGTCGCAACGTGGTTGTGTTTGGAAATGAAGACCATTTTTGTCCACTTAATCTCTAAGAGGGAATGCTGGATTTTAATTTGACTGTGTGTAAAGTATTCTATGTTTGTTTGCTTTGTGAATTGAGCTATAAAGAGCCGGATGAACAGGACAATTACGCGTGGAAATAAAACTTTTTTCCTGAAATTGTGTGAAATTAATGGTGTATTTTCAATATATGCCATTACTACTGGATAAAACCACACAGCTGTGTGGCAAGAGATGTGTGTTGAGAATTGTCGATATTGTCAGCATTGGTCTGTTGTCCAACAAGAAAAATGTAGCTTGCCATCACCCTTGCAAGAAAGTTCTAAATATGCTGCAGAGTTGTGGTCCTATGCCTGCACCATGAATCTGGCAAACAATTTATGTGATTACTCTACCTGTACAAGGTTGAATGTGTTACTTGGTTGTAGATTAAACTGCTAAAATAATAAAGCTAGACCCCTTACACAAAACGCAACATATTTTGGGGAATGCAACTAAGTAACTTTGAACGACTGGAAAGTGAACCTATTACAGATTGATAATAACGGCTTGACAAATACGCAAATATTTCTGGCCAGCAGGAGGATTGTAAAATTGATTGTATTGTGTTGCTTTACAACGTATGACTTTTACATGCAGAAACTGCCGCAGTTCCTGTATTTTATAAATTATAAAAAACATGAAACTCTGTATGAGAAGGTGCCTAATTTACGCATATATTAATTTTATTCACAAGTTTTTGCTGCGTGCAGCATGTTGACATTGTAATAAATGTTGTACTTTGATAATGCCCAAGCAGTCACCAGAGCTTAACTATGCATTCAAATCTTTAACTTCCATTGGTTAACAAGATAGATTATTAGTTCATCATTCACCGAGGTCCCATGTGCCCCCTTGACTTCGCACTTCCATTAACTTGCAATGCCAGCGATTTGTGATGCAATATTAATTAGAGTTGAAAGGAAAAGATCCAACTTGTACCTTTGCCATGTGAATGCCCCACTCAAGCAAATTTTAATTTTAATGACACAGCAAATATATTAGCTTGTAGCGGTGTGCTACACACAGCGCTAGAATAACCACACGGAGTCGGTGAGTTAGAGTTGCGATGAAAGAGATTTATTCAAACTTTGCAGCCTGCTTTTAAAGCCTTCCCATTCCCGCCCTCCCTGGGGCGGGATTGCTGTGGGGAATGCATATTCCCAGACCCTTTCCGCGCGCGGGATTTTCCCCCTGCTGGTGAAGATGACCTGGCACCCTTTCTGGTGCTGGCCCTCTGCCTACGCGCGCTGTTGTGAGCTGGTTCGTGTGCGCTAGAAAGTGGGTCGCCACATAACCCCGCCCCCAGAACCGGCGATACCCCCCCCCAATATCCACCGTCTGGATCGGCCTCTGTTTGGGAGGTCTGCCCCTGTGCCGCGGTGCCTGAGTCTGGACCGGCTGCGCCAAGTCCACATGGGCCGGTTTGAGTCGGTCCACTGTGAAAACCTCCTCTCTCCCCCCAATGTCCAGCACGAACGTGGACCCGTTGTTCCTGATCACCTTAAACGGCCCCTCGTAGGGCCGCTGTAGCGGTGCCCGGTGTCCGCCCCGTCGTACAAAAAGAAACTTACAATTCTGCAGGTCTTTGGGTACGCAGGTTGGGCTCTGTCAGTGCTATGAAGTGGGGATGGGGGCCAGGTTACCGAGCCTCTCACGTAGTCTGTCCAGGACTGCTGCGGGTTCTTCCTCTTGCCCCCTTGCGGCTGGTATGAACTCTCCTGGGACGACCAGGGGTGCGCCGTACACCAACTCGGCCGACAAGGTGTGCAGATCCTCTTTGGGCGCTGTGCGGATTCCGAGCAGGACCCAGGGAAGTTCGTCCACCCAGTTAGGCCCCTCCAGGCGGGCCATGAGAACCGACTTCAGGTGACGGTGGTAGGCAGTTGTGTGGTGTAGCTGCGATCCTAAAAGGTTGGCCATAGCCGACCACAGGCTGGAGGTGAACTGGGCGCCCCTGTCGGAGGTAATGTGGGCCGGTACCCCAAAGCGGGCTACCCAGGTTACGATCAGTGCTCGGGCACAGGATTCGGAGGCGGTGTCGGTGAGCGGGACTGCCTCTGGCCATCTGGTGAACCGGTCTATCATAGTTAGGAGATACCGTGCTCCTCGCGACACTGGCAGGGGCCCCACGATATCCACATGGATGTGGTCGAACCTCCGGCGGGTGGGTTCGAACTGCTGCAGCGGAGCCTTGGTGTGCCGCTGCACCTTGGCCGTTTGGCACTGCATGCACGTTTTGGCCCATTCCCTGACCTGTTTACGAAGCCCATGCCACACGAACCTGTTGGCGACCAGCCGGACGGTTGTCCTGATGGAGGGGTGCGCTAAGTTGTGAATGGACTCGAAAACCCACCGGCACCAGGCTGCTGGGACGACGGGGCGGGGTTGGCCGGTAGCTACATCACATAGTAGGGTCCTCTCACCTGGGCCTACGGGGAGGTCTTGGAGCTGTAAATCGGAGACTGCAGTCCTGTAACTGGGGATCTCAGTGTCTGCCTGCTGTGCCTCTGCCAGCGCTGCATAGTCCACCCCCGGGACAGGGCCTGTATGGTAGGTCTGGAAAGTGCGTCTGCCACGATGTTGTCCTTTCCAGAGACATGCCGGATGTCCATCGTGTACTCGGAGATGTAGGACAGATGTCGCTGCTGGCGGGACGACCAGGGGTCGGACACCTTTGTGAACGTAAAGGTGAGCGGTTTGTGGTCTGTGAACGCGGTGAAGGGCCTACCTTCTAAGAAGTACCTGAAATGCCGGATTGCCAGGTATAGTGCCAATAGCTCCCGGTTGAAAGCACTGTATTTGAGTTCCGGTGGTCATAGGTGTTTGCTGAAGAACGCCAGGGGTTGCCAGCGACCCTCGATGAGTTGTTCCAGCACTCCACTGACTGCTGTGTTGGATGCGTCCACCGTGAGGGCAGTAAGAACGTCCGTTCTGGGGTGCACTAGCATCGCGGCGTTTGCCAAGGCTTCTTTGGTTTTAACGAAAGCGGTTGCGGCCTCTTCGTTCCAGGTAATGTCCTTGCCCTTACCCGATATTAGAGTGAACAGGGGGCGCATGGTTCGGGCTGCTGAGGGGAGGAAACGGTGGTAGAAATTCACCATACCCACGAATTCCTGCAAGCCTTTGATTGTGTTGGGTCGGAGGAAGTTGCGGACCGCGTCTACCTTGGCGGGCAGCGGGGTTGCCCCGTCTTTAGTAATCCTGTGGCCCAGGAAGTCGATGGTATTGAGTCCGAACTGGTATTTGGCTGGGTTGATTGTAAGGCCGAATTCGCTCAGGCGGGAGTAGAGCTGGTGGAGGTGGGACAGATGCTCCTGCCAACTACTGCTGGCTATGAGGATGTCGTCCAAATAGATGACTGCAAAGTCCAGGTCGCGTCCCACCGCGTCCATTAACCGCTGGAAAGTCTGTGCGGCATTCTTTAGACCAAACGGCATTCGGAGGAATTCGAAAAGTCCGAACGGGGTGATAAGTGCTGTTTTGGGGATGTCGTCCGGATGTACAGGGATTTGTTGGTATCCCCGGACGAGGTCTACCTTGGAAAAGATCCTGCGCCGTGTAGGTTTGCTGCAAAGTCTTGAATGTGTGGCACAGGGTAGCGGTCTGGCATTGTAGCCTCGTTCAGCCTGCGGTAGTCGCCGCATGGTCTCCAGCCCCCCGTTGCCTTGGGCACCATGTGCAGTGGGGAGGCCCATGGGCTGTCGGACCGTCGTATGATCCCCAATTCCTCCATCTTCTTGAACTCCTCCTTCGCCAGTCGGAGCTTGTCAGGGGGAAGCCTTTGAGCACGGGCGTGGAGGGGTGGTCCCTGGGTCGGGATGTGGTGCTGTACTCCATGTCTGGGCATGGCTGCCGTGAACTGCGGTGTCAGTACTGATGGGAAATCCGCCAGGACCCTGGTGAATTCATCGTTGGACAGTGTGATGGAGTCCAGGTATGGGGCTGGCAGCTTTGCTTCACACAGGGAGAACATTTGAAAAGTCTTGGCGTGGACGAGTCGCTTCCCTTGCAGGTCGACCAGCAGGCTGTGGGCTTGCAGAAAATCCGCCCCCAGGAGTGGTTGGGCCATGGCGGCCAGTGTGAAGTCCCACGTGAACCGACTGGAGCTGAACTGTAGCCGCACCATGCGGGTGCCGTAGGTTCGTATTGTGCTGCCATTTGCGGCCCTCAGGGTGGGTCCCGGTTCTCTGTTGCGGGTGTCGTAACTCGTTGGAGGTAAAACGCTGATCTCCGCTCCGGCGTCAACCAAAAATCGGCGTCCCGACTGCTTGTCCCAGACGTACAGGAGGCTGTCCTGATGGCCATCCGCCGTAGCGATCGGTGGCGGCTGGGCCTTGGCGTTTCCCGGGTATTTGCAGGGTGGTCTACAGCGGCGGGCCTCTGTGCCCCACCGCTGGTGGTAGAAGCACCATTGTTCATTGGGCTCTGCTGCCGGGCCTGGTCTGGTCTGCCATTGGCCACGCAGCTTGGTGATCTGTGCGACGGATGCCCCTCTCTCCTTCTTGGCATTCCACAGCACATCTGCTCGGGCCGCCACCTCCCGGGGGTTGCTGAAATCTGCGTCGGACAGCAGCAGGCGTATGTCCTCGGGCAGTTGCGTCTAGGAACGCCTGCTCAAACATGAGGCAGAGTTTGTGCCCTTCAGCCAGGGCCAGCATCTCGTTCATTAATGCCGATGGCGGCCTGTCTCCCAAACCTTCCAGGTGCATTAAGCGGGCAGCTCGTTCGCACCGTGAGAGTCCAAAAATCCTTATGAGCAGGGCTTTGAATGCTGTGTATTTGCCGTTCTCCGGGGGCGACTGTATAAACTCCTCAACTTGTGCAGCAGTCTCTTGGTTGAGAGAGCTCAGCACGTAGTAGTAGCGAGTGGACTCCGAGGTTATCTGCCGAATGCGGAATTGTGCTTCTGCCTGTTCCAACCACAGACGGGGTTTCTGCGGCCAAAAGCCTGGCAGTTGTAACGAAACTGCGTGAACAGATGCGGCATCGGTCATCTCTGGCCCAAATATCGTTTGGGCCGTCGGGGTCACCAAATGTAGCGGTGTGCTACACACAGCGCTAGAATAACCACACGGAGTTGGTGAGTTAGAGTTGCGATGAAAGAGATTTATTCAAACTTTGCGGCCTGCTTTTAAAACCTTCCCATTCCTGCCCTCCCTGGGGCGGGATTGCTGTGGGGAATGCATATTCCCAGACCCTTTCCGCACGTGGGATTTTCCCCCTGCTGGTGAAGATGGCCTGGCGCCCTTTCTGGTGCCGGCCCTCTGCCTACGCATGCTGTTGTGAGCCGGTTCGTGTGCGCTAGAAAGTGGGTCGCCACAAGCTCACCTTTTTAATAGCATTACTTCTCAATTAAATACACTCCAGTAATGCATAGTATACTGAGATTATAGTAAACTTGTGCAAAGTAAGAACATTGTTATCATCTTTAACAATGTTAAAAAGCTTACAGCGCTGAAAAATCAAAATATTTAATGATTTCAAAGTAAAGTGGTTTCTGGTTAATTGTGCACCTCGGACCAGTACATTTTTAATTTAATTTTGTTTATCTTACTTAGTGGTAAGGTGTGGAGAAAGTCCTTCTGGCCTTTCGAGCCATGCCATCCCAGCAACCCCATCAAACCCAGATAACCATAACTTAATCATGGGATTATTTTGAATTTTTCATTTTTTTTTCCATCGGCGTTCAGAGAGGCGGGACTGCACAGGTGTGTGACGTCGGGCAGCGAAGTGTGGAAGGTTTAAAAGGAACAGAGCCTTATACAGTGGGCAGCATAGTTTGCGGGCAGCGGAGTGAGCCGGGAGCAGAGTGACGGTTTAAGGGCTTTGGATCAACGGGCTTAGGCGGAAACGAGCGAGGCGAGGAAGGTTTGGTATTCATTTTTTGTTGCTATTTGAGGAGGGGGGAAGTATGAGTGTGAGGGCAGCTTGTTGTTCTCAGTGTTGGATGTGGGTGGTCGTGGAGACTCCCAGCCTCCCGGAAGTCCACATCTGCGCCAGGTGCGCCGAGATGCAGCTCCTAAGGGACCGCGTTAGGGAACTGGAGCTGCAGCTTGATGACCTTCGTCTGGTCAGGGAGAGCGAGGAGATGATAGAGAGGAGTTACAGGCAGGTGGTCACACCGGGGCCATGGGAGGCAGACAAGTGGGTCACGGTTAGGAGGGGGAAGAGGAAGAGTCAGGTAATAGAAAGTACCCCAGTGGCTGTGCCCCTTGACAGTAAGTACTCCTGTTTGAGTACTGTTGGGGGACAGCTTACCTGGGGGAAGCAACAGTGGCCGTGCCTCTGGCACAGAGTCTGGCCCTGTAGCTCAGAAGGGTAGGGAAAGGAAGAGGAGGGCAGTAGTAATAGGGGACTTGATAGTTAGAGGGTCAGATAGGTGATTCTGTGGACGCAGTCTGGAGACCCAGATGGTAGTTTGCCTCCCAGGGTCTGGGATGTTTCTGATCACGTCCAAGATATCCTGAAATGGGAGGGAGAGGAGCCAGAGGTCCTGGTACATATAGGTACCAATGACATAGGTAGGAAAAGACGAGAGGTCCTGAAAGGAGAATATAGGGAGTTAGGAAGGGAGTTGAGAAAAAGGACGGCAAAGGTAGTAATCTGGGGATTACTGCCTGTGCTACACGACAGTGAGAATAGGAATGCAATGAGGTGGAGGATAAATGCGTGGCTGAGAGATTGGAGTGGGGGCAGGGATTCAAGTTTTTGGATCATTGGGACCTCTTTTGGCGCAGGTGTGACCTGTACAAAAAGGACGGGTTACACTTAATTCCTAGGGGGACCAATATCCTGGCTGGGAGATTTGCGAGGGCCACTAAGGTGACTTTAAACTAGAATGGTTGGGGGATGGGAATCAAATTAAAGAGACTAGGAGAGAGGGGGTTAGTTCACAAATAGAGAAAGCCAGTAGACAGTGTGTGAGGGAGGATAGGCAGGGGACAGAGATCAGGAGCACTCAGACCGAAGATGTAGGGACAAAGAAGAAAAAGATAACAAAGTTGTTTGCTTCATTAAGGATAAACAGAGAGTAAGAGGTGGAGAGTTTCTTAAATACATCTATTTTAATGCTAGGAGCATTGTAAGAAAGCTGGATGAGTTTAGAGCATGGATTGATACCTGGAAATATGATGTAGCTATTAGTGAAACATGGTTTCAGGAGGGGTCTGATTGGCAACTAAATATTCCAGGATTTTGTTGCTTCAGGTGTGATAGAATAGGAGGGACAAGAAGGGGAGGTGTTGCATTGCTTGTCAGAGAAAATATAACAGCAGTGCTCTGGCAGGATAGATTAGAGGACTCGTCCAGGGAGGCTATTTGGTGGAATTGAGGAATAGGAAAGGTGTAGTGATGCTTATAGGGGTATATTATACACCACCTAATGGGGACCGAGAACTGGAGGAGCAAAATTGTAAGGAGATAGCAGATATTTGTAGTAAGCACAAGGTTGTGATTGTGGGAGATTTTAATTTTCCACACATTGACTGGGAAGCCCATTCTGTAAAAGGGCTGGATGGTTTGGAGTTTGTAAAATGTGTGCAGGATAGTTTTTTGCAGCAATACATAGAGGTACCAACTAGAGAAGGGGCAGTGTTGGATCTCCTGTTAGGGAATGAGATCGGGCAGGTGACGAAGGTTTGTGTTGGGGAGCACTTCGGGTCCAGTGATCACAATGCTATTAGTTTCAATATAATTATGGAGAAGGATAGGACTGGACCCAGGGTTGAGATTTATGATTGGCGAAAGGCGAAGTTTGAGGAGATGCGAAAGGATTTAGAAGGAGTGGATTGGAACAATTTGTTTTATGGGAAGGATGTAGTAGAGAAATGGAGGTCATTTAAAGGTGAAATTTTGAGGGTACAGGATCTTTATATTCCTGTTAGGTTGAAAGGAAAGGTTAAAAGTTTGAGAGAGCCATGATTTTCAAGGGATATAGGAAACTTGGTTCGGAAAAACAGAGGGATCTACAATAAATATAGGCAGCTTGGAGTAAATGAGGTGTTCGAGGAATATAAAGAATGTAAAAAGAATCTTAAGAAAGAAATTAGAAAAGCTAAAAGAAGATACAAGGCTGCTTTAACAAGTAAGGTGAAAATAAATCCAATGCGTTTCTACAGTTATATTAATAACAAAAGGATAGTGAGGGATAAAATTGGTCCCTTAGAGAATCAGAGTGGACAGATATGTGCAGAGCCAAAAGAGATGGGGGAGATTTTGAACAATTTCTTTTCTTCGGTATTCACTAAGGAGAAGGATATTGAATTGTGTAAGGTAAAGGAAACAAGAAGGGTAGTTATGGAAAGTATGACGATTGAAGAAGAGGAAGTGCTGGCCCTTTTAAGGGATATAAAAGTGGATAAGTCTCCGGGTCCGGACAAGATATTCCCTAGGACCTTGAGGGAAGTAAGTGTGGAAACAGCAGGGGCTCTGACAGAAATATTTCAAACGTCATTAGAAACGGGGATGGTGCCGGAGGATTGGCGTATTGCTCATGTGGTTTCCTTGTTTAAAAAGGGTTCTAAGAGCAAACTTAGCAATTATCAGCCTGTGAGTTTGATGTCAGTGGTGGGTAAGTTGTTGGAATGTATTCTTAGAGATGGTATATATAATTATCTGGATAGAGAGGGTCTGATTAGGAACAGTCAACGTGGATTTGTGCGTGGAAGGTCATGTTTGACAATCTTATTGAATTTTTTGATGAGGTTACTAGGAAAGTTGACGAGGGTAAAGCAGTGGATGTTGTCTATATGGACTTCAGTAAGGCCTTTGACAAGGTTCCACATGGAAGGTTAGTTAGGAAGGTTCAATCATTAGGCATTAATATCGAAGTAATAAAATAGATTCAGCAGTGGCCGGATGGGAGACGCCAGAAAATAGTGGTGGATAACTGTGTGTCAGATTGGAGGACGGTGTGTAGCGGTGTGCCTCAGGGATCTGTACTGGGTCCAATGTTGTTTGTCCTATATATTAATGATCTGGATGATGGGGCAGTAAATTGGATTAGTAAGTATGCAGATGATTCTAAGATAGGTGGCGTTGTGGATAATGAAATAGGTTTTCAATGCTTGCAGAGAGATTTAGGCCAGTTAGAAGAGTGGGCTGAAAGATGGCAGATGGAGTTTAATGCTGGAAAATGTGAGGTGCTACATTTTGGTAGGACTAATCAAAATAGGACATACATGGTAACTGGTAGGGCTCTGAAGAGTGCTGTAGAACTGAGGGATCTAGGAATAATGGTGCATAGTTCCCTGACGATGGAATCTCATGTGGATAGGGTGGTGAAGAAAGCTTTTGGTATGCTGGCCTTTATTAATCAGAGCATTGAGTATAGGAGCTGGGATGTAATGTTAAAATTGTATAAGGCATTGGTAAGGACAAATTTGGAGTATTGTGTACAGTTCTGGTCACTGAATTATAGGAAAGATGTCAATAAAATTGAGAGAATACAGAGGAGATTTACTAAAATGTTGCCTGGGTTTCATCTCCTAAGTTACAGAGAAAGGTTGAACAAATTAGGTCTTTATTCTTTGGAGCATAGAAAGTTGAGGGGGGACTTGATAGAGGTATTTAAAATTACGAGAGGGATTGATAGAGTTGACGTGGATAGGTTTTTTCCATTGAGAATGGGGGAGATTCAAACAAGAGGACATGAATTGAGAGTTAAAGGGCAAAAGTTTAGGGGTAACATGAGGGGGAACTTCTTTACTCAGAGAGTGGTGGCTGTGTGAAACGAGCTTCCAGCAGAAGTGGCTGAGGCAGGTTCGATGTTGTCGTTTAAAGTTAAATTGGATAGATATATGGACAGGAAAGGAATGGAGGGTTATGGGCTGAGTGCAGGTCGGTGGGACTAGGAGAGAGTAAGCGTTCGGCACGGACTAGAAAGGCTGAGATGGCCTGTTTCCATGCTGTAATTGTTATATGGTTATATTTACAATTCCCAGTAAACATATCCAGTATGTCTTTGGACTGTGAGGGGAAATGGGGGACCAGAGAAAATCCACTCATTCCATGGGGAGGACAGAGAGAGACTCCTGACAGAACGGCACCAGAGTTGAACTCTAGAACACAGAGCTGTAGTAGTATCACACCAGCTGCTGTGATACCCCGTAAGGTGGCTATCCCTATTAGTTGAAGTTTCATCAAAATGGTTAAGAGTGTATAAAAAAAAGTCAATTGCCATTCGACTGAGTAACAAATTATGCAGTTAAATGAAATGCAGAACAAACTTGAATACTACCAATACTACAACAGTGCTATAAAGCTGTGCATTAGTTCCTAATAGTTACTGATGGAGAAATTCATCCAGTGCTGCCGTGTTCTTTTGATTGACTGTAAATGAGCAAAATCAGCTCAGAAATTTCATGCAGATAATGACTGCCTTCATACAATGCTTTCGATGATTCCATCCTCTAAATCTTCATTTTCATTGTAACATACAAGATGACTGTCAATACCTTCAAATTCTTCATAGTTCCTAAACTGTTGAAGTAGTGAAATCATTCTATTTTCACTCCTGGCCGTTTTTGGCATCTCTAAGTCTGAATGCTTGAAACTGCACTGAGTAAAACAATTCTGAATTGTCTTCCTGCTCATTTCTCATCAACTATCAGTGACAGAAATCACTGCTTTTTGAACACAAGCACAAAGGAACTCATGCTATTTCAAAACTGTTCATTTTAAGCACGGTGTAGTGTCACATGTGGCGCTGCTGACACTAGTTAGGAACTGTTCAGCAACAGTCTGTACCAATTAATCAGCATAGTGTCCCAGATACACAAAAGGGGAAAGTGGCTATTTTGTCTATTAATTTTTGTTCTTCAAGACTTATCCCAATTATGCTATCCTGTTTAACTGATGGTCTGATTAACTAGAATCCACTGTAAGTCAAAGGCTTTCATATAAATAAAATAATACAAAGGACAAAGCTGACATCCATTTAGAACAGAGATGAGGAGGAATTTCTTCATCCAGAAAATGGGGTGAATCTGTGGAATTCATTCACAGATGGCTGTGGAGGTCAAATGATTGGGTAGATTTAAAGCAGAGGTGAATAGGTTCTTGATTAGTGTGTCAAACATTACGTGGAGAAGACAGGAGAAAGGGGTTGAGAGGGATAATAAGTCAGCCATGATGGAATGGTGGAGCAGTTTCAATGGGCCAAATGGCCTAATTCTGCTCCTATATCTTAATATCTTATTTCCACAGATGATTATGGTCTGTACAGCTTTTTTTCCAGCAGTTTCCTGTTTTCAGCTTCTGGCGTCTGCATTTAATAAAATAATTTATGCTGGAACCTTAGCAAAGCGGTTCATACAACTGTGAATTGCTCTGTTATTGTTGCTTAACTATATGGTGATTTTTATTTGAATGAGTACTGTGAATTATAATCCAAATTTTCTTCAGTTAGGATATCGTACTGTTGTCTCATCTACTCTCCTGATTATTGTGCGATGCTTTCAGTGGTAGATGCAGTGATGTCAAATGCAGTTATTTCATTTTTCATTGGGGCTATGGTAGTGTGGTGGTTAGCACAATGTTATTACAACTCAGGGTGTCAGATTCCTGCTAGCATTATCTGTGAGGAGTTTATATATCCTCCCTACAAATGAATGAGTTTCCTCCGGGTGCTCCGGTTTCCTCCCACATTCCAAAGATGTACAGGTTAGTAGGTTAGTCGTTCATTGTAAATTGTAGTGTAATTAGGCTAGGATCAAATAGGTATGTGGCTGGGCAGTGCATCTCGTTGGGATGGAAGGGCCTATTCCGTGTTGTATCTCTAAATAGAATAAATAAAAATAAGTGCCTTTATTTCCTCCCAAATGAATCAGATACAATTTTTCCTTTCCTAAATTTTACTGCTTTTTATTCGTGTTGGTTAAAGTAGTTCGTCAGCATGCTTTTTATCACAATATGGATGCTATTGAAAGTGTGGTAATTTATTAAAGCTGGCAGTCTCAACTGTTTTGCTGTGTCTGAGAAGTGCTGACACCAGCACTGATACTGGAGGACATACAGTCAGATTTCCATTCTTGAGCATGAATCTAATGGGAAATTTAATTGATGCTTTGCATGTAACTTGTGTCCATAAGACCATAAAAGTATAAGATATAAGAGCAGAATTCGGCTATTCAGCCCATCTAATCTGCTTCGCCATTTTAGCATGGGAGATCCTGGATCCCATTCAACCCATACACCTGCCCTCTTACCATATCCCTTGATGACCTGACCAATCAGGAATCTATCAGCTTCTGCTCTGAATATACCATAAGACCATAAGACCATAAGACAGAGCAGAAGTCAGCCATTCGGCCCATCGAGTCTGCTCCGCCACTTTATCATGAGCTGATCCATTCTCCCATTTAGTCCCACTCCCCTGCCTTCTCACCATAACCTTTGATGCCCTGGCTACTCAGATACCTATCAATCTCTGCCTTAAATACACCCAATGACTTGGCCTCCACTGCTGCCGGTGGCAACAAATTCCATAGATTCACCACCCTCTGGCTAAAAAAATTTCTTCGTATTTCTGTTCTGCATTGGCGCCCTTCAATCCTTAAGTCATGCCCTCTCATATTAGACTCCCCCATCATGGGAAACAACTTTGCCACATCCACTCTGTCCATGCCTTTCAACGTTCGAAATGTTTCTACGAGGTCCCCCTCTTTCTTCTAAACTCCAAAGAATACAGTCCAAGAGCAGACAAACGTTCCTCATATGTTAACCCTCTCATTCCCGGAATCATTCTGGCAAATCTTCTCTGTACCCTCTCCAACGTCAGCACATCCTTTCTTAAATAAAGAGACCAAAACTGCCCACAGTACTCCAAGTGA
Organism: Mobula hypostoma; assembly: GCF_963921235.1. Lineage (NCBI taxonomy): Eukaryota > Metazoa > Chordata > Chondrichthyes > Myliobatiformes > Myliobatidae > Mobula > Mobula hypostoma. Next base: position 60,869,820 of record NC_086115.1, read on the forward strand.
GGTCTCACCAGCGCCTTATAGAGCCTCAACATCACATCCCTGCTCCTATACTCTATTCCTCTGGAAATGAATGCCAACATTGCATTCGCCTTCTTCACCACCGACTCAACCTGGAGGTTAACCTTAAGGGTATCCTGTCCGAGGACTCCCAATTCCCGTTGCATCTCAGAACTTTGATTTTTTTCTCCATCTAAATACTAGTCTGCCCATTTATTTCTTCTGCCAAAGTGCATAACCATACACTTTCCAACATTGTATTTCATTTGCCACTTCTTTGCCCATTCTTCCAATCTATCCAAGTCTCTCTGCAGACTCTCTGTTTCCTCAGCACTACCGGCCCCTCCACCTATCTTCAGCAAACTTAGCCACAAAGCCATCTATTCCATGATCCAAATCTTTGATACACAATGTAAAAAGAAGCGGCCCCAACACGGACCCCTGTGGAACACCACTGGTAACCGGCAGCCAAACAGAATAGGATCCCTTTATTCCCACTCTCTGTTTCCTGCCAATCAGCCAATGCTCTATCCACATATGTAACTTTCCCATAATTCCATGGGCTGTTATCTTGTTAAGTAGCCTCATGTGTGGCACCTTGTCAAAGGCCTTCTGAAAATCCAAATATACAACATCCACTGCATCTCCCTTGTCTAGCCTACTTGTAATTTCCTCAAAAAATTGTAATAGGTTTGTCAGGCAGGATTTTCCTTTAAGGAATCCATGCTGAGTTCTGCCTATCTTGTCATATGCCTCCAGGTACTCTGTTACCTCATCCTTGATAACCGACTCCCAACAACTTCCCAACCACTGATGTCAAGCTAACAGGTCTATAATTTCCTTTTTGCTTCCTTGCCTCCTTCTTAAATAGCGGAGTGACATTTGCAATCTTCCCGTCCTCCGGAACCGTGCCAGAATCTATCGACTTTTGAAAGATCATCGCTAATGCCTCCACAATCTCCACAGCTACTTCCTTCAAAACACGACATCTGGTCCAGGAGATTTATCAACCATTAGACTATTCAGCTTCCTGAATACTTTCTCTGTCGTAGTTGTGACTGTGCACACTTCTCTTCCCTGCCACCCTTGAGTGTCCGGCATACTGCTGATGTCTTCCTCAGTGAAGACTGATGCAAAATACTCGTTCAGTTCCTCCACCATCTCCTTATCTCCCATTACAATTTCTCCAGCATCATTTTCTATCGGTCCTGTATCTGCTCTCACCTGTCTTTTACTCTTTATATACTTGAAAAATCTTTTAGTATCCTCTTTGATATTATTTGCTGGCTTCCTTTCATAGTTAATCTTTTCCCCCTTAATGACCTTCTTAGTTTCCTTTTGTAAGCTTTTAAAAACTTCCCAATCCTCTGTCTTCCCACTAATTTTTGCTTCCTTGTATGCCCTCTCCTTTGCTTTAACTTTGGCTTTGACTTCTCTTGTCAACCACGGTTACATCCTTTTTCCATTCGAAAATTTCTTCTGTTTTGGAATATACCTGCTTTGCACCTTCTTCACTTCTCGCATAAACTCCAGCCACTGTTGCTCTGCCGTCTTTCCCGCCAGTGTCCCTTTCCAGTCAACTTTGGCCAGTTCCTCTCTCATGCCACTGTAATTTCCTTTACTCCACTGAAATACCGACACATCAGATTTCGGCTTCTCTTTTTCAAATTTCACAGTGAACTCAAATCACTGCCTCCTAAGGGTTCCTTCACCTCAGTATCTTTAATTACCTCCGGTTCATTACACAATACTCAATCCAGTACAGCTGATCCCTTAGTGAGCTCAACAACGAGCTGTTCTAAAAAGCCATCTTGCAGACATTCTACAAATTCCCTCTCTTGAGATCCAGTGCCGACCTGATTTTCCCAATCCATTGTCATGTTAAAATCCCCCACAATTATCATAACACTGCCCTTCTGACAAGCCTTTTCTATTTCCTGTTGTAATTTGTAGTTCACATCACTGCAGCTGTTTGGAGGCCTATAAATAACTGCCATCAGAGTCCTTTTACCCCTGCGATTTCTTAGCTCAACCCATAAAGATTCTGCACCTTCCGTTCCTATATCACCTCTTCCTAATGATTTAATATTATTTCTTACCAATAAAGCCACGCCTCCCCCTCTGCCTACCTTCCTATCCTTCCGATACATCGTGTATCCTTGGATGTTCAGCTCCCAGAGACATGCATCCTTTCGCCACGTCTCAGTGATGGCCACAATATCATACCTGCCAACCTGCAGCTGTACGACAAGATCATCCACCTTATTCCTTATGCTGCATGCATTTAAGTATAACACCTTAAGACCGGTATTTGGTACTTCTCACTTTGACTTCACTGCAACTCATCCCAGTGGCTACAAATTTGCCCCATCACCTGTCTGTCTTTCCTGACATCTTTACTGCTCACTATCTTAGATTTATTTCTGTTTTCCCCTCCCTCTGCTCTATCATTCCAGTTCCCATCCCCCGCCAAATTAGTTTAAACCCTCCCTAACAGCTCTATTAAACCTTCCCGCCAGGATATTGGTCCCCTTCGGGTTCAGGTATAACCTGTCCATATTGAACAGGTCATACTTGCCCCAGAAGAGATCCCAATTATCCAAGAATCTGAAGCCCTGCCCCCTGCACCAGTCTCTCAGCCACGCATTCATCTACCTGATCCTACTATTCTTGCCCTCGCTAGTACGTGGCACAGGTAGCAATCCCAAGATTACTATCCTGGAGGTCCTGCTTCTCAGCTTTCTTCCTAACTCCCAGAAAGAGCAGATTGGTAGTAGTGGTAGCAGGTTGGTAGCAGTGCTTATAGTTCCCACACCCCGCACTTCCCGTTTCTACCTCCTACCCAAGATACACAAACCTGCCTGTCCTGGCCGACCTATTGTCTCAGCTTGCTCCTGCCCCACCGAACTCATTTCTGCATACCTCGACATTGTTTTATCACCCCTTGTTCAATCCCTTTCGACCTATGTTCGTGACACTTCTCACGCTCTTAAACTTTTCGATGATTTTAAGTTCCCTGGCCCCCACCACTTTATTTTCACCATGGATGTCCAGTCCTTATATACTTCCATCCCCCATCAGGAAGGTCTCAAAGCTCTACACTTCTTTTTGGATTCCAGACCTAATCAGTTCCCCTCTACCACCACTCTGCTCCGTCTAGCGGAATTAGTCCTTACTCTTAATAATTTCTCCTTTTGCTCCTCCCATTTCCTCCAAACTAAAGGTGTAGCTATGGGCACCCGTATGGGTCCTAGCTATGCCTGCCTTTTTGTTGGGTTCGTGGAACAATCTATGTTCCGTGCCTATTCTGGTATCTGTACCCCACTTTTCCTTCGCTACATCGACGACTGCATTGGCGCTGCTTCCTGCACGCATGCAGAACTTGTTGACTTTATTAACTTTGCCTCCAACTTTCACCCTGCCCTCAAGTTTACATGGTCCATTTCCGACACCTCCCTCCCCTTTCTAGATCTTTCTGTCTCTGTCTCTGGAGACAGCTTATCCACTGATGTCTACTATAAGCCTACTGACTCTCACAGCTATCTGGACTATTCCTCTTCTCACCCTGTCTCTTGCAAAAACGCCATCCCCTTCTCGCAATTCCTCCGTCTCCGCCGCATCTGCTCTCAGGATGAGGCTTTTCATTCTAGGACGAGGGAGATGTCTTCATTTTTTAAAGAAAGGGGCTTCCCTTCCTCCACTATCAACTCTGCTCTTAAACGCATCTCCCCCATTTCACGTACATCTGCTCTCACTCCATCCTCCTACCACCCCACTAGGAATAGGGTTCCCCTGGTCCTCACCTACCACCCCACCAGCCTCCGGGTCCAACATATTATTCTCCATAACTTCCGCCACCTCCAACGGGATCCCACCACTAAGCACATCTTTCCCTCCCCCCCCTCTGCATTCCGCAGGGATCGCTCCCTACACAACTCCCTTGTCCATTCGTCCCCCCCATCCCTCCCCACTGATCTCCCTCCTGGCACTTATCCGTGTAAGCGGAACAAGTGCTACACATGCCCTTACACTTCCTCCCTTACCACCATTCAGGGCCCCAAACAGTCCTTCCAGGTGAGGCATCACTTCACCTGTGAGTCGACTGGGGTGATATACTGCGTCCGGTGCTCCCGATGTGGCCTTTTATATATTGGTGAGACCCGACGCAGACTGGGAGACCGCTTTGCTGAACATCTACGCTCTGTCCGCCAGAGAAAGCAGGATCTCCCAGTGGCCACACATTTTAATTCCACATCCCATTCCCATTCTGACATGTCTATCCACGGCCTCCTCTACTGTAAAGATGAAGCCACACTCAGGTTGGAGGAACAACACCTTATATTCCGTCTGGGTAGCCTCCAACCTGATGGCATGAACATTGACTTGTCTAACTTCCGCTAGGCCCCACCTCCCCCTCGTACCCCATCTGTTACTCATTTTTATGCACACATTCTTTCTCTCACTCTCCTTTTTCTCCCTCTGTCCCTCTGAATATACCTCTTGCCCATCCTCTGGGTCACCCCCCCCCCGTCTTTCTTCCCGGACCTCCTGTCCCATGATCCTCTCGTATCCCCTTTTGCCTATCACCTGTCCAGCTCTCGGCTCTATCCCTCCCCCTCCTGTCTTCTCCTATCATTTTGCATCTCCCCCTCCCCCTCCAGCTTTCAAATCCCTTACTCACTCTTCCTTCAGTTAGTCCTGACGAAGGGTCTCGGCCTGAAACGTCGACTGTGCCTCTTCCTATAGATGCTGCTTGGCCTGCTGCGTTCACCAGCAACTTTGATGTGTGTTGCTTGAATTTCCAGCATCTGCAGAATTCCTGTTGTTTACAGATTCACCACTCATTTTGATATAAAAAATCCTCCTTACTACTTCTGTTCTAAAAGGTTGCCCTCAATTTTGAAGCTGTGCCCTCTAATTCTGGATACCCCCACCAGAGGAAACATCCTCTCCACATCCACCTTATCTAGTCCTTTCAACATTCAGTAGGATTCAGTGAGATCCTGCACATTCTTCTAAATTCCGGTGACTACAAGCCCAAAGCTGCCAAACGCTCCTCATGTGTTAACCCCTTAATTCCCGGAATAATCCTTGTGAACTTCCTCTGGACTCTCTCCAATAAGAATACATCCTGTCTAAGGTAAGGGGCCCAAAATTGTTGACAGGCTGACAATACGAGCTTCAGTATTATCTCCTTGTCTTTATATTCTATTCCCCTTGAAATGAATGCTAACATTACATTTGCCTTCTTTATCCCAAACTCAACCTGTGAATTAACCTTCTGGGAATCTTGCATGAGGAATCCCAAATCCCTTTGCACCTCTGATGTTTGAACTTTCTCCCCATTAAGATAATAGTCTGCACTATTGTTTGTTTTTCCTAAACGCATTATTGTACATATCCTAATATTGTATTCCATCTGCCACTTTTTTGCCCATTCTCCCAATCTGTCTAAGTCCTGCAATCGCATTACTTCCTTAGCACTACCTACCCCTCCACCTATTTTCATATCATCTACAAACGTTGCCACAAAGCCATCTATTCCACTATCGAAATCCTTGACAAACAATGCGAAAAGTACCGGTCCCAATATTGACCCCGAGGACCACCACTAGTCACTGGCAGCCAACCAGAGAAGGTCCCCTTTATTCCTACTCACTAATTCCTGCCTGTCAGCTATTCCTCTATCCATGCCAGTATATTTCCTGTAACACTATAGTATTTTATCTTGTAAAGCAGTCTCATGTGAGGCACCTTATCAAATGCATTCTGAAAATCCAAGTTAATAACACCCACTGCTTCTCCTTTGACTACCCTGCTTCTTACTTAGTGAAAGATTTCCCCTTTACAGAAACCATGCTGACTTTGACTTATTTTATCATTAGTCTCCCAAGTATCCTGAAACCTCACCTTTGATAACGGACTCCAATATTTTCCCAACCACCGAGTTCGGCTAACTGGCCTGTAATTTCCTCTCTTTTGTCTTCCAACCTTTTTAAAGGGTTGAGTGATGTTTACTATTTTCCAGTCCTCTGGGACCATGCCAGAATCAAGTGATACTTGAAAGATCATGCATCTGTTACCTCTTCAGCAACCTCTTTCAGGACTCTGGGAAGTAGTCCATCTGGTCCAGGTGACTTATCCACCTTAAGACCTTTGAGTTTGCCTAGCACTTTGTCCTTTGTAATAGCAATGATACTCACTCACGCTCCCTGACGCCCATGGACTTCTGGCATACAGCAAGTGTCTTCCACAGTAAAGACTGAAGCAAGTACTTAAGTTCATCTGCCATTTCTTTGGCCCCCATTACTACCTCACCAGCTTTATTTTCCAGTGGTCCAATATCAACTGTCACCTCCCTTTTACTCTTTGTATAACTGAAAAATATTGGTATCCTGCTTTATATTATTGGCTCGTTTGCCCTCATATTTCATCTTTTCCCTTCTTATTGCTTTTTTAGTGGCCTTTTGTTGGACTTTAAAAGCTTCCCAATCATCCAACTTCCCACACACTTTTGCTACCTTATATTCCCTTCCCTTGGCTTTTATGCAGTCCTTAACTTTCCTTGTCACCCATGGTTGTTTAGCCCTGCCATAGGAGAACAATTTTTTCTGAGGGACATATCTATCCTGTGCCTTGTGAACTATTCCCAGAAACTTCAGCCATCTCTGCTCTACTGTCACCCCAGCAGTATCCCCCTCCAATCCACCTGGGCAAGCTCCTCTCTCATGCCTCTGTAATTCCCTTTATTCCATTGTGATACTGATACATATGACATGCTCCTCCCTCTCAAATTGCATTATGAATTCAATCGTAAAGATTTCCTGACTGTACTGAGAATAATGAGACCTATTGTAGAATGATCAAGGAGAGGAATATTCTGAGATTGGGATATTGTTGATATAGAACAGATTTATGAATTTTGCATAATGATCAAAAATCTACCGCAAAACAAAACTTCACTTTCCCATTTACTTCCTGCTGATGGAGGATTCATTTGAATTTGAGATTTAAAGTATTATAATTTTCTCTTTCGTTGCATGCATAGCTCAAAATTGTTCTGGACTTCGTACATGCGAGCAGTGCCTCGAACACCCAGGTTGTGGCTGGTGCAATGATCCCACAAATACAGGAAAGGGGGAGTGTATGGAAGGCTCTTCGAGAGGACCAATGAAATCTGCAGCAAAGAATACCCGTGGAATGGTACTCGATACGGGTCTTTGTCCAAAAGACAAAAACAATGAATGGGCTTTCATTCAGTGCCCAGGTAGGCATCTTTGCTGATCACCTTTCAGTCTGTGGCTTTGAATTATACCAAAGTATAATTAAAAATAAACATTGAAATACTGAATTAAGTTTAGAATTATGTTGGCTATTTTAATATTGTTGTGGCCAATTTTACTATTAGACAAGTACCCTTATTCTTTGTTTTAGTACAAGAGCCCTTGATTAATATATTGATGGCAACATTTGAAATTACATAGATACATGAATTAAAACTGTCTGTTCTTAAATGAGGATTATCCAATTTCGCTCTGTAACTCATGCACAAAGGAGCCCAAACTACTGAATGTACTATGTGTAATTCTTTGATAGCTTTTTGTTATATAGATATACTGGTATACCATGTACCTTGAAGTAAACTGATCATTTGAAAGTGTAACTGACGTGGGAGAGGTGCATTGGTATTTCTGCAATAATGAAACGTTTTCCAAATATGGACCCAAATGCTTATTTTTTAAGATGTTTGTTTGTTTGTTTATTTACCTATCTATTTATTTAGTGATACAGTGAACAGTAGGCCCTCCTGGCCCTTTGAGCCTCCTCGCCCCAGCAACCCCACAGCCCCAGTTAACTCTAACCTAATCATGGGCGATTTACAATGATTAATTAAACTATACTGGTTGTCTTTGGATTGTGGGAGCGAACCGTGGACCCGGGGAAAACTTACGCATTCCATGGGGGAGGACTCATGGGGACTCCTTTCAGAACAGTGCTGGAATTGAACTCCGCACTTCGGAACGCCTTGAGCTGTAATAACATTATGCTGACTGCTACGCTACCATGGCACCTCTATTTTTCTGTATATTTGTAACATATTTTATGGCATAGAGAAAATGCAAATGTCAAGTTTCCATTGAGAATGGGTTCATTGATTAAATGCATTAGATTCCATTATAATATTTATGAAAATCATAGCTCATTTTCAAATTACTGCACGCTGCATGAGGCTCCTTTAATCAAGTACCTTGTGGTTGTAACTCTAAGACATTATCCAACCCAGTTTGTGATTGCCATTTTGGTATTTATAGAGGACGTTGATTCTGTTGGATTTATTGCTAAATCTGTTTCTGTGCTAACTGGGCCTTGAAGTTGTGGACTTGATCTCAAAATAAGGCTCAAACGGGCAAGTGCAAAGATTTTTTTGATTAGGTTTTTGTTTTATGCATACCCTCCTATTTTACAGGATAGTGACCATTTATTTAAGAGACAGTAATCACAAAGAAAAATGTAAAGGAAAATATATCTTGGGTAGTTAAGGCACAGGTGTTCAGTCTGGCCAAAGATTTAGTGGCATTAACATTTGAGGTTTGTTAAATGCTTTGGGCAGTAAACTAAGCTTTCAATAATTGCTGTACATTCAATGCAGAAGTTATCAGTAGCATCAACTGATAGAACATAATCAGTAAAAACTTCCTGTGTACCTGTAGAATTTTAATTTATTTAATATATTGACAGAAGCCAATAATAAACAAACAACGCAGTGCATCTATCGTGACCGAGCCATTAAAAAATCACTTCAAAGTACAGAAAAAATTCTTTGGGGAGCATAAATTAAAAAAGACGGACAAACTATAGTTTAGCTATATTAGCTTATGCCTGATGCATAAAAACATACATAAAAACATTGTTGAAATATCTGTACCCTATATGCTTCAATAGGTCAGCTATTTTCTCACAGGGAACTAACTGTACCAGTTTTGGCTAAGGCTATCATACCAACAAACTGTGAAGAAGATAGTTGAAGACAGCAGGAGAAAACCTTGAAGGGATTTCTTAGATATGTGGCCAATTAATTTCAGTGTAGATAAATGCAGATTGATATTTGGATGATTTTAAGAAGAGTGAAAATTTCCTCTATGCACGTAAAGGCTAGGAACAGAGTCTGAATAATACATGGAATATTTGAAGGAAGAAAAATTAGGACCTCTATGGAAAATCAAATTCAAGTTTATTCAACTATACACATGTATATGGCCAAACATTCCTTCGGACCGGGTGCACAACACAATACATATAACTCAACACACATAACACATAAATTAGTATTAACAAATAATACGGTGCATTTGTGACACCAATGTAAATGGTATAACACTACTGGCACTTCATGTGTGATGAGATCTGGGTGATGGCGGGGGAAGAAACTGTAACCCATCCTAACAGTTCCTGTTTGGTACGTCCTGCCTGATGAAAGGGAATCAAAGAGATTAATGGACTGATAGGAGGGATCACTGATAATGCTAAGGCCCCTATGTATGCAGTGCTCCTGATAAATATTTCTGGGTGGGTAAAAGAGAGACTCTGATGATCCTCTCAGCAGTCCTTGCAATCCTTTGTAGAGACTTGTGGTCAGATGCCTTACAATTCCTAGGCGGTGATGCAGCTGGTCAGAACACTCGATGGTGCTCCTGTAAAAATTGGTTAGAACGGTAAGGGTGGGGGAGATTCACCAAGATATTGATGGCTGTCCTGAAGGCTGCAGGACTTTGGACTATTCAAGGCAGCTGTTGAAGATGTCTGTTAGAACCTCTGTTAATTGGGCTGTACACGACAAAAAATTTTAGGTACATGCAAATGTATATCTGACAAGTCTGAATAGTGTTACGAGAATACACATAAAATTAAGATGTTTGCTGGCCTGGGTTAGTATCAGTGACATCAGCAAGTGGTCTGCCACCTGCCCTCAGGGGAAGGAGAGATAAGGAACAATGGAGCAGCGTCTGGAGATGTGTAATGAAGGAACGGGGGAGAGAGAGCTGTCTGGAGCGGCTCCCCTCTTTGAACCTTGAACTGTTTGAAGTGGTGGACAGGCGATGCCCCAGCAGGGGGATAAAAAGGGACCGGTTTGCTAAGGAGACACACACGCCACCCGAGGTAACGAGACCCTGGAAGCAGTGCGCCTCTCACGAGTCGGTGAGAAGAATCAGACAACGACCAGAGTGGAAAGGTACGATCAGCGGGAACCCGGTGTGTGTCCGCCCTTGCCTGGGTGCCGGGTTCACTGCAGAGGATCGACCGCATCTGGAGGAGGGGTCACAGTCGGTGACCTCAGGTGACATCACCAAGGACCCGCCCAAAAGTTGCTTGTGAGCAATATCGCCGGTCTGTGAGTGAAGCCGTTCTGAATGATCAGTTGTTCCTGTTCTATCTCTCTCTTCCCCCCACGTTGTCCATCGCCATGGCAACGATTACTGCGGACTGAACTACTAACTGGACTGAACCTTGAGTCACTTTTAAATTTGGTCATTTACCCCTAGACAACGATAGAGCTTGATTGATGCTGTTATCTTAATTCTGTGCACATGTGTGTTTATCATCGCTGAACTGTTGCATTTATTATCCTTTCGATTACTGTGTTGCTTGTTTCTTTAATAAAACTTTCTTAGTTCTAGTACTCCAGACTCCAACTGAGTGATCCATTTCTGCTGGTTTGGCAACCCAGTTACGGGGTACGTAACAATAGATACAATTGAAGTGATCACTTTCAACCATTCTATTGAAGGGTGTTAGAACCCTGATAAAATACAAAATAGGTTCACTAAGTAACATGAAAAATATAATTATGTAGGTGAGATAATTGGGGAAACCATTAACACTGGAGAAAAATGAAGAAGAATCAAAGTGTTCAAAACTTTAAAGGAGAGAACTTAATGGAAGATTATTTTTATTGTCTGTTTATCAGTATTACTATTCAAAACAAATCAGATTCAGATTTATTCTATTGTATTATTAAATAAATGTACCTTTTGAAATAGTGTTGATCATAATATTTTGAAGCAGTTGCACAAATGAAAGTACAAGCAATGAGTTTTGATATCATCAGGTCTCAGTGCCAACTTATATACTTGCATGTTAGAATGATGATTTGTTATGTTAAATTAAAAAAAATAGGAATATGAGTATAAAGAATAAGAATTAATGTTCTCTGTTTTCTTTTACAGCATGTCAGTGTAATGGGCATAGTACTTGCATCAATGGCAGTATATGTGAACAATGCAAAAACCTCACTGTAGGAAAGCAATGTGAAGCTTGCATGCAAGGATACTATGGAGATCCAACCAATGGTGGCAGATGCCAACGTAAGTACTATGGTGTTATAATTAACATAGAATGACTCTGTCATAAGTTTATGGCAGGCACAGCTTGTGTTCTGCTCAGTGTTGCTAAAATTTGTTGATTGATAAATTTAATTGCTTGTTGGAACGACTCTGCGTTATCTGTCTCACAGGCTCATGCTACTTCCATGATGGATGTATCACTCTTATAGTTTGGCAGTTGGCTGTGAAAGGTACTGGCCACCCATCGAGAGAAAGTTTCAAGTTGCAGTTTACTTATCATTCAACCATACATGAATACCCATAAATACAGCCAAATGAAACAGTGTTCTGGGGCCAACGTGCAAAACACAGTACCAACAGTCATACACTACACAGGGCACATACAGCACATATGGGTCAGCAGTGATATAAAGGCCTTTCTCAACCACAAAAAGAAAGCCTTCTGATCAGGAGACAGGGAGGAATTGAAACATGTGCAGAGGGAGCTAAAGGAGAAGATCAAGAGGCAAAATTCAAAAGGGTGAAGAATGCAGGTCTGAAGGTGCTGTATTTAAATGCACGTAGCATTCAGAATAAGGTGGATGAATTTGATGGGCTGAATGGCCTAATTCTGCTCCTTCGTCTTATGGACATGAATGTGGTGAGGACCTACAAGTACCTGGGGTTGCACCAACACAGTGGGTGTGTACAAGAAGGGACAGAGTCGTCTCTTCTTCCTGAAGAGACTGAGGTCCTTTGGAGTATGCAGATCTCTCCTTCATATGTTCTACCAGTCTGTTGAGTCCAGTATAATCCTCTACGTGGTGGTGTTATGGGGCAACATGTGTGATGCCAACAGGCTCAATAAACTGATTAGAAAGACTGGCTCTGTTATAGGACTCAAACTGGACACACTGGAGGCTGTGGTAGAACAAAGGGCCCTACGTAAAATCCTGGCAATTCTGGACCAGGTTTCTCACCCGCTGTATGCCACCTTGGCTGAACAGAGGAGCACTTTTAATAATAGACTAAGACAACTGCACTGCCTGAAAGAATACTATATGAGGTCATTCATACCCTTGATTATTAGGCTCTATAATGAGTTAACCTATAGCCAGAAAAATGATGACCTCCTCCTGTTAGATTGTTTGGAGTAACTTAATGTTTATTCTTATTTCTCTTTTAGTATTTGTATAATCTGTGCAATTGTTATGCTACTGTGACACTGTAATTTTCTTTGGGATCAATAAAGTATCTATCGCTAAGATAGCAGTAAACATCCAGTCACACAAAATATATTGAACGAAGTATGTGAACCTTTGCTTTCAGTAACTGGTGTGACCGCCTTGTACACTTTAATCAAATGTTTCTGGGAACTGTTGATCTGTCCTGCACATGAGCTTGGAGGAATTTTAGGCCATTCACCTTAAAAAGACTGCTTCATCTCTGGGATGTTGGTGGACTTCCTTGCATGAACTGCTTGCTTTAGGTCCTGCCACAACGTTTCTATGGGATTAAGACTATGACTCCGCCTTTCCAAAACATGAATTTTCTTCTTTCTAATTTACTCTTGTCTTTCAGATCATTGTCTCGTTACATTATCCAACCTCAATTAAGTTTCAGGTGATGGACTGCTACCTTGATATTCTCCTGTAAAATGTCTTGATTCAATTCATTGTTTCCTTAATGATTGCAAGCTGTCCTGGCCCTGAGGCAGCAAAGCAGCTCCAAGCCATGATGCTCCTTCCATCGTGCTTCACGGCTGGGATGCGGGTTTGGTATTGGTGTGCAGTGGCCTTTTTCCTCCAAACATTGCAATGTGCATTTCTGCCAAAAAAGTTAAACTTTGGTCTCATCTGTGCACAGAACATTGTCTCAGAAGCATTGTAGAACATCCAGGTGGTCTTTTGCAAACTTGTGATGTGCAACAATGTGTTTTTTTGGAGAGCAGTGATTTCCTCTCTGGTGTCCTTTCATGAACACCATTCTTGTTCAGTGCTTTTCCTTTAGTAGACACAGGAATAGAGATTTCTGCAGGTCTTTTGCCATTACCTTTGGGTTCTTTCTCACCACCTTCGGTATTGCATTTTGTGCTCTTGGTGTGATCTTTGCAGGATGCCCACTCTTAGGGAGAGTAGCAAAGTACTAAGTTCTCTCCATTTGTAGACAGTTTCTCTTACTGTGGACTGATGAACATTCAGGTCTTTAAAAATGTTTTTGTAGCTTTTTCCAGCTTCATGCATCCCTACAATTACTTCTTCTAAGGTCCTCTGGAAGTTATTTTGATCAAGGCATGGTGCATATAAACAGGTCTTTCTTAAGAAGAGCAGGCTTTGTCAGTAAACTTACTTCATGTGTCTTTTTTTTAGGGCAGGGCACCTCTACAACCCACACCTCCAATCTCTTCTCATTGATTGGAACACCTGACTCCAAATAGCTTTTGTAAAAGGTGTTATCCCAGAGGTGCACATACATTTTCCAACTAATACATGTAATGTTGGATAGGTTTTCTCAAGAAATAAATGACTAAGTATAATGTTTTGGTATATTTATTTAATTGGGTTCTCTTTATCTAGTTTTAGGACTTATGTAAAGATCTGATTCATTTTAGATCATATTTATGCAGAAATAGTGAAAATTTTACAGGATTCACAAATTTTCCAGCACCATTGTATATGTCCTGTAAATTGATGGTGATGGGTGTTGCAGACAAGAACCAGCAATTCTCATCAGTCTGCAGGCGAATATGCTCACGGATGCATGTAATCCAGCTTGTTTTCCTGATGAACACTGGAGAGCAGCACGGTTGGGAGGGGCCACTCTCCAATCCAGCATAGATGCCTTGCCATAGCTCCTCCTACGCCTCCTCTCCTGTACTGCTGCAGTAGGCAAGCCCTAGGTATGAGGCTACAACCAAAGCCATATAGCTCTCCCACTGTTGGTCTCGCCAATACACCAATGAACTTGATACAGTATTTTACTAAAGCTATGGGAAAGCTGCTCTTTATTCATTCTTGTAAACATTATATTGCAAGTACTTGATGGACTTTTTTATTGAAGCCAGTTAACACTTGAGTCTTATTCTGATGCAAAAATGTTTTCTTTATTTCTTTCCACTTTGTTTCCATGCCACTGGCCAATGGCAATATGTCTTCTATAGTTATACTTAAAACAAAGATTAAAGCTGGTGGAAATTTGATCTTGTGTATCAAGTTTGTATGCAAGTTGACTAAAATGAATGCATAACATAGCAAAAGAACTGATGGAACTCTTTGTCTTAATGCTTGAGCAGGCTAAGCTACCATATGGCTCAGCGACAGTGTACTCCGCTTCAGTTTCTTTAATTTCACTATGTTTGCATGGGTGTCAGAGATGGCTTTGAAATCCTTGCCTTGAAGATGAAAATCAATCTGTCTCCTCCCATTGTATCTCAGCTTTAAAAGTAATGGAGATGGTTAGAAGGCAGATGGCCAGTGCAGTGAATAATTCCAACAAGGCAATAAATAAATTCTTCAAAAAACTATTTCGTTATTGTAGCAAAATATAACTTGAAGATGTTTGGCATCCAGAGGCTTGTCTCCTCGCTATATCTAAATTTTGGCTTGCATTTGTCTTATTTTGTGGTCTTAAAATTTAATGCTGAATTTGTTATTTTGGACATATGCCCGTATCTGAATATCTGAATCCTCAATATTGACCAAAGGAATTTTCAGAGGTTCAGTGTTCTTTTTTTATTTGCTCCATTCACTTTTCAGAATCTACTTTTTGTGGCCCAGGTCTTCCTCTTGGAATTGTCACATAGCCTCCCTTGTCTGTCCCTCTCTGTATACTGAAGTCCTATTTTGCTTGTACAGAGCATCTTACACACCAGAAGCATAGCTTGCTCACTGGCTGGGTTGCTACTGCCTTGTTGAGAAAGTTCTACCGTAAAAGGTTAAGTCCTGCCTTGAGGTGTGCGGACTGTGGAAAAAATGTAAAGGTAATAGAGGTGTACAAGATGATAGAGGTGTACAAGATAATAAGAGGAATAGATAGAGTGGATAGCCAGCGCCTCTTCCCCAGGGCACCACTGCTCAATACAAGAGGACATGGCTTTAAAGTAAGGGTTTGGAAATTCAAGGGGGATATTAGAGGAAGGTTTTTTACGCAGAGTGGTTGGTGCGTGGAATGCACTGCCTGAGTCAGTGGTGGAGGCAGATACACTAGTGAAGTTTAAGAGACTACTAGACGGGTATATGGAGGAACTTAAGGTGGGGGCTTATATGGGAGGCAGGGTTTGAGGGTCGGCACAACATTGTGGGCCGAAAGGCCTGTACTGTGCTATACTATTCTATATTATGTTCTATGTAAATTAACTAGTTTTCAATACTTCTAAGAACTAGTAAGCTTGAAATAAATAAATAGTGCTTTTGTAAAGTAAAGTTAGTTAACTTAATACACAAATAATTAAAAGTAACAACTTTACTTTTTAAAGGTATTTCCCTTTCCCTTCCTTCCCTAATCACAGCCCATCAAAATCAAAGGGGTTGGCATCTTGTGAATTTGCCAGTTCTTGAGCTGCTGTGTTTGGTAGCACTGGGAAGATCCATTCATCCAGCCATTAATGCAGATACATTTTGGAGCTATAAGCCTTCAGTCAGTGAGATTGAGCTATTTGAAATATCTGTGCCTGGATATTATAATCAGGATTTTAAGCTGCATTGCTCTGGGATTGCAAAAAATGGGAAATGTACCTCTGCTTGATTTATTTTTAAGTCATTGAGATTTATAATAACTGGTATCGACAGTAAGTCATTGAGCTGTATTTATGATACCTTAAATAACAAAATTGTTCTCCTATTTCCTGAAGTCATCAGGCATTTTAATGCTGTCAATAATAACATGCAGGTGCTTTGAATTAATGAAGTGCTTTTATTCTTCTGGGATACATCTATTTCTATATCATTAGACATATCTCAAAAATTATTTAAGTGGAGTAGAAGCACTAAAAACTTCTATATTGCATCACAACATTTTGAGTTGCTTAATGATCTCTTAAAAGCTGGGATCACTTTCATTGCGTTATTATATTTAAGTCATTCATTTGGGTGCGGTTCAAGTTTTGGTAATTTAATGTATTAATGTCGTGGCATAATTCCAACCTAATATTAAAAAGTAGCTTTGATGCCAAACTAAATAATAGTGTATTAAATATAATTTAATCTACATACTTAAATTCACTAAGTTGGTATCTATATCTTGCTAGTTGTAAGTTAAGCAATGTTTCCAGGAATAAGGAAAATGCTATTTGTCAGATTTTTGTACGTAAGTAGTATTGTAGAATATGGTACAAAGGTTATCTCCCAGGTTTGCCATTAGTATTCAGGCCGACAGTGGTTAGTTGGAATTACCCACAGGCTTGTGTTGTAAACTAAGATGTTTTATGGATGCAGAGACTAGGTTGGACTGTGCCCTGCAGAAAATCTCCAGGAAGCATTTATCATCAGATTGCATTCCTAGTGGCTATGAATACTTCAAACTGTTCCAGGAGAGCAGTTTTGAAATCATCAGTTTTGGTGAAATTTCTGCTCGTGTTCTGGAGGTGATTTACAGGTGTACAGACTTACAGATATGCATAATGTCATATGTCTTCTGTCTACAAATTGCCTTGAAATAAATGAACTGTAGGATAATCTCTGAACCCAAAGAAGCTCATCTATTATGGTAGAAGGCAGCAGAATAGGATTGAGAGAGAAAATAAACCAGCCATGACGGAATGGCAGCACAGACTCGATGGGCTGACTTGCCTCATTCTGCTCCTCTGACGTGTTACAAATGATCTTGAGCTGACACACCAGTAACATAAAGAGTGTTGAATTTGGCAGGTTCCGGCCATGAAGAGTAGTCACCTCCATCTTGCAAAAATGACGAAAGCAAAGTGAAACCCATGAAAAGGTGAATGTTATTCTTAAAAATATGTACAATCATCAAAACTGAGATGGCATTGGAAAGTGTTTTCAAATAGTGTGTTCTTCAGTCTTTATACTTTATACTTTATTGTCGCCAAGCAATTGATACTAGAGCGTACAATCATCACAGCGACATTTGATTCTGTGCTTCCCGCTCCCTGGAGTACAAATCTGTCAATAAACTTGTTTGCTTTAATACAGATTACCATATAAAAGTCATGAAAAGTTGACCTCTGAGCATAGGGAGATAAGAAGGTGTGTGCCTCCAGCTTCCTAAGGGTTCAAGGCAGCAGATCGGCTCTGTATAATGAAGACTCCTCTGTGCAGCTGTCCTAGATATATACGCATCTTGGTGCTATCACTTGTCTTCCTTACCCATATCTCATTTGTTCCAACTGAGCTAATTACACAGTCAATCTTCATATTCTCGTTAGATTCCAAATAGATAGCCTGACCTTTAGGATACCATCTCTTATCGTAATATAACTTTCCATCTTTTATTCGTGCTTCATATCTTTGTGCTGATGATTCAGCAGGAATGCTGGGAAGATGCTCAGGAGAAGACGGAGATGCTGGTCTTTACGGAGATTTAAACTTATTGAGAGTTCGCAGATCTTCCATTATCTGTTCATCTGTTAACAAGTAATTTAACTGCGCAGGTGCAGGTTTTCGTCTTTTGCCTGTAATTGAAACAGGGTCATTAGGTCTCCTCCTTAGTTTCCTAGTCATTATTGGCTTTACCTCCATAGAATCTCCTTTGAGTTCCATTGTTAGCCTCTCATTCTCAATCATCTTTTTCGTTTCTTCCAACTCAATCTTTTTAGCTTCAAATTCCTTCACTGCTGCTTTCTTCTCTTTAATATAACTCCTTTCCACTTGTTCTGTCTCCAGTTGCAGAAAAAGCTCTGCATTTCATATTCTTTCCTTGTATTGTTGATCTAGTTTCTTCATCCTTTTCTGATACTCCTGCAAAGTGCCTTCCTGTAACTGCTGTAGCTGTCTTTTGAGAGATGTCAATTTCTCCTGGTACATCTGCTCTTTTACTTCCAGGTAGTCTTCATCATCCTGCTTATTGGCAATATCTGTCTCCCTTGCATCTTCTGTATCTTCATCCGAGTCGAGGCCATGGATACTGCGTTCGTCCTCATCGTCGACGCTGTCTAGTTCATCCTATTCATTGTAATGGTCGGCAATGGGTGAGAGGAGAACTGCGGACATTTTCCTTGCCGAACTGCCCTCCTTTGTTAACACATCCAGTGCCTTGATGGTGTGCCAATCCAACTGGATTTTCCTGAGCCATTCATGTCCTAGCAACGGTGGTCCTCCATTTTTCAGTACATAGAGGTTCAGTTGCTGTGTTTTGTCTCCGTAGGTCACTGTCACTTTAATTTTACCTTTGGGATGCACTTCCTGTCCTGTGTAAGTCTTTAGCAGTAGTTTAGTTTGTTTCAGAGGTATGTGAGAAAACAGTCGTTCGTAGTCGTATACAGAGATCACTGTTAAAGCTGAGCCTGTGTCCAAGTCAATTTTCAGTCTCACGCCTGCCACTTGTAGAGTGATCCGTATTACTCTTCGATCATCTCTCTTTCATGCTGTGAGGTTGCAGACAAAACAATTCACTTTCATCTGAGTCGTTTTCATCAGAACTGCTTTCTTCCATTTTGTGTACATTGTTGTGTTTTCCTTTCTGGGCTTTCTTGTTTCTCTTGTATTTTAGATTAGATTATATCACGTTAGATTATGAGGGCACTCAGTCCTCGTTTATTGTCATTTAGTAATGCATGCATTAGGAAATGATACAATGTTCTTCCAGTATGATATCATAGAAACACAAGACAGACCAAGACTAAAACTGACAAAAACCACATAATTATAACATATAGTTACAACAGTGCAAAGCAATACCTTAATTTGATAAAGAGCAGACCATGGGCACGGTTAAAAAAAAGTCTCGAAGTCCCAATAGCCCCATCATCTCACGCAGATGGTGGAAGGAAGAAAAACTCTCCCTGCCATGAACCTCCAGCACTGCAAACTTGCCGATGCAGCACCCTGGAAGCACCCAACCACAGCTGACTCTGAGTCCGTCTGAAAACTTCAAGCCTCCGACCAGCCCTTTGACACCAAGCACCATCTCTGCTGAGTGCTTCGACCCTGACCCCGGCCGCCAAGCAACAGGCAAAGCTGAGGATTCAGGGCCTTCCCCTCCGGAGATTCTCGATCGCACAGTAGCAGCGGCAGCGAAGCGGGCATTTCAGAAGCTTCACCAGATGTTCCTCTGTGCTTCTCACGTCTGTCTCCATCAAATCAGGATTGTGTACGGCATCCTACTTAACGAATATCAGATATTCATTCTGGAGTGGCCGCTGCGCGCTACGTCGCATTTTGTCCTTTTTCTGCTGTGTACTAGCTTTGCATACTCTGCCAGTGTGGCCCTGTTTGCCACAGTTTCTGCATTCTTTGTCTTTAAACCAACAGTCATTAGGGCCATGTGACATGTTCCCACAACGGTAACATTTCTTTCCTTCATTTCTGTTCAGTGACATTTTATTCGTAGCATATTCCAGAGATTTCTGTTGTATCTTGGAAGCACCCCGTGTTGCTGTTTCTGTTGATATTGCAATGTTCAGCCCCTTCTCTAATGTAAGTTCTTTTTCACCCAGGAGCTTCTTCTGTGTGGTTTTACAGTGCATGCCACACACTAACTTGTCCCTCAATGCGTCCGATAGACCAGCTCCAAAGTGACAATGTTCTGATAATTTGCGCAAATCAGCACAATATTCAGAAATACTTTCATGTTTGCTCTGATTCTGTTTGTGAAATTTAAATCTTTCAGCAATGACCAGTGGTTTGGGGTTGAAATGCTGTTAGTGTCTACTATTTGCTTGAACGTTTTGTCAGCTGACTTTTCAGGGGTTAACAAGCTCCATAGCACCCCGTATGTTTCTGCTCCCATAATACTGAGTAAGATGCTGGCTTTCTTTTCATCATTAACACTGTTAGCCTCACAATATAACTCCACTCTCTCAATGTAAGTTACCCCGTCTTCAATGTCACTATCAAATGCTGTAATGGTTCCAATCATTGCCATCTTTGTTAAGTTAATTTAGCCCCATTTTCCCCTTGTTTTCTTTTTGACCCACGTGTCCTTTTTTCTAGCGACACGAGTACACTCAGTCTGGATGTGTGTGTTGCTCCTTTTAATCTCCCTTCTGGGGCAGGCAGACCCTCAGCCCCTGGGGGTCAGTGCCGGCTGTGGTCTCAGCTGGACGTGCTGCGACTTCAACTGTGTCTCTTGGTCTCCCGACATCTCCGACCCCGGCTGTGCTCCTGCTTCCTTTCAGACTCACGGCCTCGCTCTGCCTCCTTCTCCCGTTCTTTGGCTCGTTCCTTGCACTCTTCTTCCGAGTGTCGTTATCAATTAAAACACGGCGTTCTGATACGATGTAGGCTCATTAACCTCATCGCCAATTTGTTGTGAATGTGGCCTGATTACACAACAATGCTATTAATAAAAATGCTGGAGACGGGAGCTAAGGTTCATGGTTCTTTACTGGCAGAAACCCAACTCGGCACACACGTACAGATCAAATACGTGCATAATAGCGCATGCAATGATGTGTCACTAAAACATAAAGTAGTCTCTTATTATAATGTAGGCTATACGGTACAATACCTTTCTTTGCTACCCTCAGATTTGCTTTCTGAAGCCGTTCTTCCAGTGCCTGTTATAACTTCAGGCCACTGATCATGATGAGAACACATCTGTGGAAGGGTGGACGATCATAGGAATGGTAACTCATTTACAGGATATTATATGCTTGGAACCAAGCAAATAGTAAGAGCCATTTATGGGTTCAAGGCAATATCAACAACAAGTGACTTACCATTCAGTAATGGTGCCAGAATAAAGAATCCATTATGTAATAGATTGAAGGGTGTTACATATATTCCAACAGCTATATTTAGCTTTTGTGTCTACATCAGAGATTAATGTCCTGCTGTCAAAATGTATGAAGATAATGCTGCATGGAAGTCAGGCCCTAATTCAGAGTATACAAAACCTGCTTGTTCTCTCACAGTCATCTGCAGTTAATGTGTGAAGGTGATAGTGGGACAGTGGTTTATTGATATTTTCAAAACTAAGACTCACAGATATTGCTATTTCAAAGGCAAATAAAGAGGAGATCATGATAGATGTTTTTCTACCATTTGCTTTAAAGTGAAGTTCAAATTATCCTGCGCAGGAAGTGATAAAAAAGAGCAGCTTATGTACAGGAAGTGATGTTCATACAAAACAGACTGCATAGAAAACAAACTGCACCTCTAGAGGCCAGAACCCTTATCTTGGGTAGGGGTGAAATTGAAGCTTCTCATTAATATGGTAGTACTGCAAACGCAGCTTCATTCATTACTTTGCCAGTATGCTGTACCGGTCCACATTGGCTTACTTCAACCTCTGTTCTTGGTCAACAGTATGATCAATGATGCCTTCTGTCCATTTGTTGATGAGCAGGCTGGGTGGTAATTAGCTGGAATGGATTTGTCTTTCTTTCTTTTATTGTGATTTATTGTGACTAATTTTAAAGAGTTCTAGTAGCTGAGGCTAGCACATTACAAGGAGGTGGCCAGAGAAAGGTTGAAAGTGTCTCTGCTGCTTCTGTGGCATTTTTGATAAATGATTTTTAATATCATTCTGGTAAAGTAGAGCAGTTTAAGTTGAGTCTACAGCTGTTTTAATCACTGATGCAGGATACTTCAATGATGAAGTATGACTCACTTGCTTTGACAGATGCACTGTATTTGCAAGTCAAGTTATCAACAGGGTGCAAAGTAACGCTTGGTTTTCTTTTCATTTGTTGCCAGCATACAGAGCGAGCTTTTTCTTTTTGTAAGAACATCGCTGAAGCTGAATGTCACTTTATACCAGACTGGCAAAGTATTAAGGCTTTGAATTTGCTCTCACACCATGGAGTTAAAGCAACATTTGGGACACTTTTTGTGAAACTTTGATGATGTGGCAGGCTTGGGACTGTAATGCTGGACTTTCAGATGTTAGTTGTAGTGATATCTCAAAATATTTGTCGTTCATTTATTTGAAGTGTTTTATTGTTTTGGTTGTGGGAACCATTTTAAGGTTGGGAGTATTAAATGTGAGGTATGCAGAAGGAACCTTTGAATTTCCTTGTGTAACATTCAGTCAAAATTGACATTTTTGGTTTCACTGTGGCATTCTCTATTGATGCGTTGCTAGTTCTTGCAGTAATTGCAGTGCAGTTGTCTAGTTACCACTGTTCCAGACAATTCTTCATATCACAGTAAGACTGGCACATTTCCAGCTACATAGAACAGTATAGCACAGTAAAGGCTCTTTGTCTCATGATGTTGTATTGACCCTTTTACTTTCTTCCATACACCTTAAAGTTATGCCCCCTTGTATTAGCCATTTCTATTCTTGGTAAAAGTGTCTGTCCACTTTATCTATGCCTCTTATCTTGTGCAGCTCTATCAAGTCACCTGTCATCCTCCTCTTCAAAGAGAAAAGGCCTTTGCTTGCTCAGCCTTTCTTTGTAAAACATGCTGTCTCATCTAGGCAGCATCCTGATAAATATTTGTATGTTCTCTAAAGCTTCCACATCTTTCCTATAATGAGGAGACCAGAACTGAACACAATACTCCTGTGTGGTATAACCAGAGTGTTATAGAGTGTAATGTTGGCAGTGATGATTGGATTCTGCAGTAATGGGAGCATGTGCTATGGTCGTCAATGGAGATCAGAGGGAGCTGGATATTTTGATCAGCCTTGGGAAGTATGGTCTTCTGAAGGGGAAATTCACACAGAATTTCCAGTTCCATTGCTGGGAGTAGTCGATGGGAAATCTCCAAGGTAGTGTCTGAGAGGAATGAGTATAGCCTCTGAAAGTCTCAATCTGGGGAAACCCACAATTCTTTATGCATATAAGCTGAGGGAAAAGTGAACAAAGTCTTCTTTCTTTAGGATTGGAGTCCGGTGATCTCCCTAAAGCAACAGGGAATAGCAAACTGAGGTGTGGTTGAGACAAAATAAGTCAGAGAGTAAATAGCAAAGGTTACCCTGACATCACATTTAAGGCAGATTATATTTGAGGACTCTGAGGACAAATACAGTGGATTCTAGTTCATTGGGACACATTGGGATCAGTGCATTTTAGCCCAATTAAGCAGCTGCCCCAATAAGCCAAAGTTTCATGGAAGTAGTTAAAAGGGTATAAAAAAGACAAACTGAGAAACAAATTATGTACTTAAATAAAATATGGAACAAATTTGAATACTAGCAATACTACTACAGTATTATAAAACTTTCTATTAGTTTCCTAATAGTTATTGTTGGAGGAATTGATCCTATTTATGCAATGAACAAAATCAGCTCAGATACCTAGCATCTAGTAATGGACACTAGGTATCTAGTACCTAGTAATGGACAGCCTTCATTCAATGCTATCAACAGTTACATCCTCCAAATCTTAACTTTCCTCATAATATTCAAGATGATTATCGATACTTTCAAATTCTTTGTAGTTCCTAGCTTGTTGAAGTAGTGAAATTGTTTCATTTTCACTTCTGGCTGTTTCCAGAATTTCCAAGCTTGAATGCTTGAAACCACGGTGGGCAAAACAGTTTCGAATTGTCTTACTGCTTATTTCTTGCCAACTATCAGTGACAAAAAATAAATCACTGCTTTTTGAACAAAAACGCATGCAACTGACGCTACTTAAATGCTGTTCACTGTAAGCATGGTGCAGCGTCTAATGGCTACACAAGTGCGCGCAACTAACACTAGTTAGAACCTGTTCCGCAACAGTCTCTTGCCACAATTAAATAGCATAGTGTCTCAAATAAATGAAGAAAATCCCAGCAGTTGTTCCAAGTAAGCGGCTGACCTGATTAGCCGATGGCCCAATTAACTGGAACCCACCGTAATGCAGTTTAGATGTTAACACAATTTAAGAAGTAGCCTTTGTTAAGACTGGTTGTTCTGTCAGTAAGAAACAATCTATGAAGAGATGGGTGCCAGTGGAGGTTGTGTAGAAGATGTAGCCAGACTTCAGGATGATATGGACTGCTTCAGTGAGCATGGAAGTGACCAATGGTACGTAGTGTGGAAAGGTGATACGAAGGAGTATCGCCAGCTACTGGACAGTGCATGTTTGCTATTTTCTACTTAAGGAAGCTATGGAGACAAAACCAATAGACTTTTTTCAAAGAAATTTATGAAATTAAAGAATATGGGGTAAGTATAGCAAGTAAGGCTGAGTTAACAAATCAGCCACGACCTTGTTGAATAATGGAGCAGCCAGCAACCACAAGAGACTAAGTGGTCTACACACCTTGTGTTCTTACAGTCAAAACTACTTGTATACCCCTATTGAATATGTCATATTCCCATTTGGCACCCAATCATTGTAACTGCGAATTCTGTGCTAAGAAGAATAGGAGTCTTGTTGAAAATAGAGGAATTTTCTGCTCAGGGATGCATAATTATGAGGGGAATTAGTCCATTGAGTCAACCCAAGTTTTTAAATGCATAGCACTTTTAGAAGTGTGTATGAACAGATACCTTGCCCTAAATGTCTGTCAGTTTTCTCAATGTGCATTATTCTGTTCATTAAAACATGAGATGAGTCACTTTCATTGTACTTGTGCTAATGATTCACACAATTTAACAAAGGGGAAAAAACTAATTGGCAGTGATCATTTATGCAAAGCCAAATTATATTAATTTTTCCCCAGGGAAATTTGTTGAGGAAGCTGGTCTGCAAACAGTACAGTATGTCCCCTTACTGTTACTCTGACATAAATCGATAAGGAGGCTTGCGCCACTCAACAGTTTACATTATTAAGCTCTGTTCAGGAAGCTTTATTGTTCTAATATATTCTTGGAACATTGACATCAGATGTTAGCAGTCTTACTGGCAGTGTGTGATCCTTTGGTATCAACTTTTATTTAGAAACTCAGCACAGTATAGGCTCTTTGAACTGCCCACCCAACTATTTAACCCTAGCCTAATCACAATGGCCAATTAACCTTCCAACTGGTAAGTCTTTGGAATGTGGGAGAAAACCAGAACAACTGGAGAAAATCTATGCAGTCACAGGGAGAATGTACAATCTCCTTTTAGGTAGCATGTAATTGAACTCCAAACTCTAATGCCCCAAGCTATAATAGCGTTACACTAACCACTACACTAGCATAGCACCTCCAATGCAGCTATTCCTAAAAACAAGCGCGATTCCAAAATATTCTTGGAACATTGACATCAAATGCTTGAAGTTTTATTGGCCGCGTGTATAGGATGATCCTTTGGCATCAACTTGAAACGTACTCTTTACAATTAATGTGTTAGCTTTGAGCAACAAAAGATTAAAGATAGCTCCATATAATGAAAAACTAATTAGCACCTATACATCATCTTTCTTAACAAAACTGATTTATTAGTGACAAATAGATCAGTGTAACTTAATATTTTGTTAGTTTTTGTAAATTCCTTCTGTGTTATGATGGACATATAATTAAAGTTGAAAAAGTGAATGTATGGATTTTAGGCTTCTCTTTGATTGACAGAATTGGTAGCGACCATGTTGAGCAGTTGAATAGAACTTGAGGTAGAATCTGTAGCAAAGTTTCCTACATCAAATAGCACCACCAAGCAACAAATCTGAAGTCATCAGTGGTCTCTTGATCTGAGGATGACCTCACCTGAAAATCTGTACCTGGATCCTGAGGTGACCCAGGAGCCGTAGAGCCACAGCCGATCTCCTGAAAATGTGTGCATTTCCTGAAAGGTCAGCAGCCTGCTGGTAGGTGTTCTACCACTGAGCACATCTACGTGGAGCACTGTCAAAGGAAAGCAGCATCCATCATCAACGCCCAACATCCAGACCATGCTCTCCTCTTGCTGTTGCCATCAAGAAGAAGGTACAGGAACCTCAGGAGCCATACCACCAAGTTCAGGAACAGTTATTTTCTCTCAATCATCAGGCTGTTGAACACTCAACTTCACTTGTCCCATCACTGAACTATTCCCACAATCATGGACTCACTATCAAGGATTCTTCATCTCCTGTTCTCGATATTTATTGTTTATTTATTCATTATTATTATTTCTTTTTATTTTTGTATTTACACAGTTCGTTGTTTATTTTCTCACATGGTTTGTCCATCTTTGAGTGCTGACCAAAGCATTGATTCTATTTGATTGATTCTATTGTTTTTCTTGTATTTACTATGATTGACCACAAGAAAATGTATCTCAGGGTTGTACGTATATGGTGACGTATATGTACTTTGATAATAAATTTATTTTAAATTTTGAACTTTCCCTTTCCTGCCTCTGTTTAGCTTTGAATTCCTCTCCTAGCAGACCACTGCCTGTTAGACGATGTGGTGTATTTATGTTGATAAATAGCTTTCTCACAGTTTTTTAAAATGTAATTCATTTTTCTGAAGGTGCACTTTTACCAATGAGTGCAATTAGTCTTGTCACGTGTCAGCTATGGAGATTGCATTCTAGCTGTCCAGATACACAAGTCTGGGCAGTACGATATAGAGAGTAAGCTGTTCCTCATGTAGCAAGCTCCCTGTCTCCATGCAATTGATGAACCCAAAGGAATGGCAGTAGACCAATACAGTTTGGTACCAGCAGAGTCGCAGGAGTTGCCTGTCAGCATTGAACTCAATATAGGATTGCCTTAGGGACACGAGCTGCAGAATTTTCCCTCGGGGTTTACTCCTGAAGCCTTCCCCATGAGTTGGTATAGCTGCACGGCAGCGGAGATTTGAGAACAGAGTTTTCCTTCTTAATGAGCAGCCAACCATGGCTGATGAGCCCATCTGCCTGAAATGACTGGTTTTACAGTGCTAGTAATCTGCCTTTGCCCCTTCTCCTGCCTGTAGAAATGGTTCTGACGGGCTTAGTAGCTAAGCCACACGAGGAAGTCAGGAGCTGGACTTAGTTGTCAGAATCTACTTTAGTTGCACACCTGTGGGAGCATTTAATAGGTAGTGAGAGCTTGTCCCCATTACCAGCCCTGGCTATAACAACCTTAAGTAAATTTGTGATGAGCTTGTTAAAGGGTTTTGTTTCTGATCAAGGAATGGGGTTCAAAAATTTGTTACCAATACACATGGTTGAAGCTAATAACATTTATGTCTTATGTACATATAGGTAGAACCATTATACATTAAAGAAATTAGTTATTTACTTTTGTAGTTTGAAACAGCTTATAACATTTAGATAATTTCTACTTTATTAAATTAAAGTAACAAAATGATTAATGTCCCTTAATCTCATATCTGGATACAGTGTTAATTATATTTAAGTTTAGTTGAGTGTAAATGTAGTGGTTGCCATTCAGTGTAACATGATGACAAATGGTTGCCATGGTAGCAAAGCAGTTAGTGTGATGCTGTTGCAGCTCGGGGCATCAGAGTTTAGAGTTCAGTCCCGGCGTCCTCTGTAAAGAGTTTGTACATCCTTCTTGTGAAATGTGTAGGTTTCCTGCAGATGCTCTGGTTTCCTCCCACAGTCCAAAGACAGGTTAATTGATCATTGTAAATTGTCCCATGATTAGGTTAAATCAGTGGGTTGCTGCTGACAGAACTCATAAGAAGGGCCTATTTCGTGCTGTAAGGAAAAAAAAAATTAAAAAATATAAAACGATGTTGTAATATGATACAAGGTAAATTATACATGTGGTCTAAATCCAATAACCGTGATAGAATCAATGGAAGACCACACCCAGCAGGGTGGACAACCAGTGTGCAAAAGATGGCCAACTGTGTAAATACAAAAGGAAAAAAAAAGAAATAATAAATAAATAAGCTATAAATATTGAGAACATGAGATGAAGAGTCCTTGAAAGTGAGTGCATAGGGTGTGGAAACTGTTCAGTGATGGGGCAAGTGAAGTTGATTGTAGATATTCCCTCTGGTTCAAGAACTTGATGGTTGAGGAGTAATAACTATTCCTAAACATGGTGGTGTGGGTCCTGAGGCTCTGCCTTCTCCCCAAAAGCAGCAGTAACAAGAGAGCATGACTTGGGTGATGGGAGTCCTTAATGTTTGATGCTGCACCTGTCCATGTGGAGGGAAGGCTCTCCCATGATGGACTGGCCAGTTGCCACTAGTTTTTTTGTAGAACTTTTCATTCAGGGGCATTGGTGTTTCCATACCAGCAGTGCTTCCTCGTAATTGATTTACATGCTTGGCCCACGACAGGTCCTCTGAAATTATAACATCAAGGACTTTAGAGTTGCTGACCCTCGACACTTCTGATCCCTGATGAGGACTGGCCTATGGACTTCCGGTTTCCTCCTCCTGAGCTCAATAATCAGCTCCTTGGAATTACTGACATTGAGTGAGAGCTTCTTGTTGTGCCACCACTCAGCCAGATTCTCCAATCTCCCTCCTATATGCTGATTTATCACCACTTTTGATTTGGCTTACAACAGTGGTGTCGTCAGCAAACTTAAGTATAGCATTGAAGCTGTGCTGAGACGCACAGTTATAAGTGTTACGCGAGTAGAGCAGGGAGCTAAGCATTGTGGTGCACCCATGCTGATGGAGTTGTGGAGGAGATGTTGTTGCTAATCTGGGGTCTGTAGTTGAGGAAATCGAGGAACTCCGCAGGTCAGGCAGCATCTATGAAGGGAAATAAACAGTGGATTTTTCAGGCTGAAACCCTTCCTCCGGTCTGGAGACATGGGTTTCTGTAGGTACTGGAAATCTTGAGCAACACACACAAGATGCCAGAGGAATTCAGCAGGTCAGGCAGCATCTATGAGGGAAAATAAATGTTTCAGGTCGAGACCCTTCGTTGGGACTGATGCAGCTGTTTATATCAAAATCAAAGGTTCATTTACTATCAAAGTATACAACTCTGAAATTCTTCTCTAGATAACTATGAAACCAGGGAAGAAAAGAACGCCAACACGATCATCAACCCCCGAACCCCTTCTTCCTGCATAAAACAATGAGCAAAAACAGAGCAGGCATATCAACCCCAAAATCCTCCTTCCCCGCACACAAAAAATGAAAAACACAGAATATAAAAAACTATTAACACTGAAAGAAGTGCATAATCCAAGTCCATATATAAAATGCAGAAAGCCTGGGTAACGTTCTCCGGGCACAGCAGCGGCCATCTCCCTCTCCGGCAGCAGAGCGATCCCACCGGTGATCAAAAGTCAGTCTCCCCTCTCTGGCAGCAGAGCGAACCCACCGGAGATCAAAAGTTAGTCTCTCCTCTCTGCTAGCAGAGCTATCCCATCAGCGATTAAAAAGCTGTCTTCTCTCTGGCAGCAGAATGATCTCACTAGCCATCAAAAGGCAGGCAGTCGGCACTCACCTTCCACATTGGCCCCAATTTTTCAATCTCTCTCGATGCTTAAGCAAACAATGGATGCTTTAATCGGTGAAATGGAGTTGTACATCGGCTCGCACCCCGTCCTGCAGCCTTCTCATCACCAGGTTTCCTCTTGCTGCCTTCTGGAGTCCATTCAGAGACTGCAGAGCACTGGAACAACCAAATAATCTCCAAACTGCAAATCACAGGCTCCAGAATCAAGGTGAAAAACAAACATAAAAGACATAAAAGAAGTGAAATATATAGTCTCATGGTCTATCCAGAAGATGTCGACTATACGTAGGTGCTATCTTGACCAAGGTGTAAATGGTTAAAAAGAGAGTTAAAGTTATACATAGTTCAAAACTTTTTATTGCTGCTTTAATCAAACCAGGGAAATGCAAGCTGGAAAATACCCAAACATAAATTAAAAGCCACTGAAATAATAATTGAGTGTAAATAGAAAACAAATTGTAGTGGACATTAGGGAGAACAGCAACAGTTCATCAGGTACATCATAGCTGCCAAAGTAATAAAGAGCAAATGGGATACCTAATGAAGAGAGTGCAAAAATGCTGATGTATGAGGTTGTCTTTAATTTGTTCTTGTCAATATATACTGTAGAAAATATCAACAACATTCCCAGTTCTATAACCAGATCATTAGGAAATGCATTTAAGTTCATCTCTGGTTCAAGTTAGGAGTGAAATGTTTATTAAGAAGCTCAAATGAATGTTCATAAAATGTACAGTTCAGATGGAATGCTTTGTTGAGTACTAAAATAAATTAATGTGGAATGGGGGTTGGTGTGCTCAATCCATCGTTATTTAGACTCTCAAGTGGTAATAGAAAGATTGAGATACTTCATATTCCATTCTTTATAAATAAAAACCAATTACATGGCCCTAGGTATTGTATTTGATCAGATTGACATCTGTAGTGGCCAAATTCTTGGGTATTTTACAGGAAAACATTTAAAGGTGTCTATAGGGAAAGAAAGTAATTCAGTTATGAAAAAGGGATTGTGTCTACAATACACAATACAGTTGCAGATGATCCAGTTAGGTATGTGGTTCAAATTCATCAGGCTTGTTTTATTGTGTATCGTCTGTCAAATACATCTAGTTGATTTCATTCCTTGTAATATTAAATACCTTTATTATTTTGTCCGAAGTCCACAATCAGTTCTTTCGTCTTACTGACGTTGAGTGCCAGGTGGTTGCTGTGACACCGCTCCACTAATTGACATATCTCACTCCTGTATGCCCTCTCATCTCCATCTGAGATTCTACCGTCAATGGTTGTACCATCAGCTTTGTTCCATCAACAATGGTTGTATCACCAAGTAATGGTGAGAAGTTGCTAAGGAACAATGTGTAACAGCAATAAAACTTTACTTCGAGGAAACCTTTGCTTATTAATGACTAAAATACCAGGGATTATGTTCATAATGTGGAGTATGCTTTCTCTTATCAACCTTATTTCTCAATGTTATTTTCAAGCTGATTATGGAAAGTTCAGAACCCAACTCAAATGGATAATATTTTTGTGTTGGTTCTTGAAGAAACATCAGAATCTCTTAACTTGAGCTTTCTTGCTGAATGAGTTCAATATGTCAGGCAGCATCTATGGAAAGGAATAAAGAGTTGATGTTTTGGGCTGCGACTCAGGTCTTGATGAAGGGACTTGGCTTGAAATAGCGACTCTTTATTCCTTTCTATAGATGCTATCTGACTTGCTGAGTTTGTCCAGCATTTTGAGTGTGTCTCTGGATTTCTAGCATCAGTGGAATTTCTTGTGTTTATGACAGGATCCTTGCATCATTTTGCCCCTTCAAGACTTTTTATCGAATATGTTTAAAAAATCTTTGCTTCAATTTTGAATATGATGTTTAAAATTAATATTAATCTTGTAGAAATTATTTAACTTTCCATTTATCAGACCTTTTGCTTTTGATTTTGAAATAGAAACATAGAAAACTCTTCAGAATCCAGGCACTTCAGCCCACAATGTTGTGCTGAACATTTTCTTACTTTAGAAGTTAACTGAGGTTACCTGTAGCCCTTCTTTTTTCTAAGCTCCATGTACCTATCCAGGAGCCTCTTAAAAGACCCTATCGCAGCCCATTCCACGCACTCACCACTCTCTGTGTAAAAAAACTTACCACTGACATCTCCTCTGTCTATCTTCTAATGCTAAAGTCACAAAGCTAAACTAAACTACTGAAGCTCTTGGCGACAAAAATCAGCAATAGAGTTTTTATTCGAACTAACGTTTTGAAAGGGGGAAAATTGTGCAGGATAATTAGTAAAATATTAATGATCGTAATACACAAAGCCAATTAACATTTTGGGTATAGTGTTTTTGTTGCCAAATGTTATGGTATCGTTTCTTGGGCTAAAATAAAATCTCCCAAGGATCAGAACGGTGTGGAACGTCAGAGGGATCTTGGGGTCCGAGTCCATAGGACACTCAAAGCTGCTACGCAAGCTGACTCTGTGGTTAAGAAGGCATATGGTGCATTGGCCTTCATCAGTCATGGAATTGAGTTTAAGAGCTGAGAGGTAATGTTGCAGCTATATAGGACCCTGGTCAGACCCCACTTGGAATACTGTGCTCAATTCTCGTTGTCTCACTACAGGAGGGACGTGGAAACCATAGAAAGGGCGCAGAGGAGATTTATGAGGATGTTGCTTGGATTTGAGGAGCATGCCTTATGAAAACAGGTTGAGTGAACTCGGCCTTTTCTCCTTGGAGTGACAGAGGATGAGAGGTAACCTGATAGAGGTATATAAGATAGTGAGAGGCACTGATCGTGTGGATAGTCAGAGGCTTTTCCCCAGGGCTGAAATGGCTAGCACGGGAGGGCATAGTTTAAAGGTGCTTGGAAGTAGGTACAGAGGAGATGTCAGGGGTAAGTTTTTTTACACAGAGAGTGACAATAGACAATAAACAATAGGTGTAGGAGTAGGCCATTTGGCCCTTCAAGCCAGCACCTCCATTCACTGTGATCATGGCTGATCATCCACAATCAGTACCCCGTTCCTGCCTTCTCCCCATATCCCTTGACTCTGCTATCATTAAGAGCTCTATCTAACTCTTTCTTGAAAGCATCCAGAGAATTGGCCTCCACTGCCTTCTGAGGCAGAGCATTCCACAGATCCACAACTCACTGAGTGAAAAAGTTTTTCCTCAGCTCCGTTCTAAATGGCTTACCTCTTATTCTCAAATTGTGGCCTCTGGTTCTGGACTCCCCCAACATTGGGAACATGTTTCCTGCCTCTAGCGTGTCCAATCCTTTAATAATCTTATATGTTTCAATCAGATCCCCTCTCATCCTTCTAAATTCCAGTGTATACAAGCCCAGTTGCTCCAATCTTTCAACATATGACAGTCCTGCCATCCCTGGAATTAACCGTGTGAACCTCCACTGCACTCCCTCAATAGCAAGAATGTCCTTCCTCAAATTTGGAGACCAAAACTGTACAGGTTTCCCCCGCCATCCAAAGGTAGAGCGTTCCTATGAAACGGTTTGTAAGCCAGAATGTTGTAAAGCGAAGAAGCAATTACCACTTATTTATATGGGAAAATTTTGTGAGTGTTCGCAGACCCGAAAATAACCTACCAAATCATGCCAAATAACAAATAAAACCTAAAATAACAGTAACATATAGTAAAATCAGGAATGATATGATAAGTACACAGCCTATATAAAGTAGAGATACTTCTCTACAACGATTGCTTGCACAGATCTCCGTAGCGAAAATCTCACGCAAGCGCTGTTGGCAGAAAATCTCATGCGAGCACTGTTGGCAAAAACACTCCAGTAACCTTTAACCTCTGAAGCTGCCAAATCATACCAAATAACACGTAAAAATACACAGCCTATATAAAGTAGAAATAATATATGTACAGTGTAGTATCACTTACCGGAATTGGGACAGCGCAGAGCACACTAATGGTGGTGTGTTAGACTAAGTCATCGTAGGTTGGGGTGGTGCAGTGGCCCCCACCCTCTGGGCTGCCGACCGATCCGTGAAGAACGCAGCGGTGCAGCGGTAGTCAGGAGGCACACAGCACATCTTTAAGAAAAAGGCCAAAATAAACATGCTAATTAATTAGGTGCTGTCCGGCACGTAAATGTCGGCCCAGCTCAGAGGTGATTGCCAATTGTATCGCCTCTGATCTGGGTCGACAATTACATGCTGGGCGGCACCTAATTAATTAGCATGTTTATTTCGGCTTTTTTCTTAAAGATGTGCTGTGTGCCTCCCGGCTACCCCTGCATTCTCCACGAATCGGTATCTGTCCGCGGCCTGGGGGTTGGGGTGGTGGGTGTTACGAGAATACACATAAAATTAAGATGTTTGCTGGCCTGGGCTAGCATCAGTGGCATCAGCAGTTGGTCTGCCACCTGCCCTCAGGGGAAGGAGAGATAAGGAACAATGGAGCAGCGTCTGGAGATGTGTAATGAAGGGATGTGGGAGAGAGAGCTGTCTGGAGCGGCTCCCCCCTTTGAACCCTGAACTGTTTGAAGTGATGGACAGGCGATACCCCAGAAGGGGGATAAAAAGGGACAGGTTCGCTAAGACAGACACACACGCCACCCGAGGTAACGAGACCCTGGAAGCGGTGCGCCTCTCACGAGTGGGTGAGAAGTGCCAGACAACGACAAGGGTGGAAAGGTACGATCAGCGGGAACCCGGTGTGTGTCCGCCCTTGCCTGGGTGCCGGGTTCACTGCAGAGGATCGACCGCATCTGGAGGAGGGGTCACAGTCGGTGACCTCAGGTGACATCACCAAGGACCCGCCCAAATGCTGTTTGTGAGCCATCTCGCTGGTCTGTGAGTGAAGCCGTTCTGAATGATCAGTTGTTCCTATTCTATGTCTCTCTTCCCCCACCTTGTCCATCGCCATGGCAACGATTACTGCGAACTGGACTACTAACTGGACTGAACTTTGAGTCATTTTGAAATTGGTCATTTACCCCTAGACAACGATAGAGCTTGATTGATGCTGTTATCTTAATTCTGTGCACATGTGTGGTTATCATTGTTGAATTGTTGCATTTATTATCCTTTCGATTACTGTGTTGCTTGTTTCTTTAATAAAACTTTCTTAGTTCTAGTACTCCAGACTCCAACTGAGTGATCCATTTCTGCTGGTTTGGCAACCCAGTTACGGGGTACGTAACATGGGACACTGGGGTGTCATCTGTTTCCATTAGGGCAGGCAGCTCATCTTCTCCTATGACTGCCTGCCTCGATGTTGAAGGTCGAGGTTTGTCGTCTGCTGTGGCTGATGCGGAAGGCTTGCTTGACTGCTGAGCCTCGCGCATTTTTCTGTCATGCAGTTCTTTGTAAGCACTCAAACCATCCTGCAAATATCTCCTAAACCGACGTACCCTTTCAAAATTAAAGTCATACTTTATCATTGCAGCGAAAATCTCACGCAGTTGCTTCACTTTCACTACTGCATTCGGTTTCGATTGTTATCCTTTCCTCTTCCAATTGCATCAGCTCTTCATCTATCAGTTCTTGGTCATGAGATGCCAAAACCTCTTCAACATAATCTTCGTCAGCTTCCACAAGCCAAACTCACTTAGTCCTTACTTCGTTCACTATGATCGAAATGCTTAATTAGGTCTAGTTTTACGCTAAGTGTAACACCCTTACGAGCTCTTTCAGGCTTTTCCGACACCTTAGAACTCATCTTGCAAACGGCTGCTCACAGGCACGTGTTTAAGCAATGCTGGTGAGAATGCCATTCTGAATCCGGGGGAGAGCGGCTGCTCGGGGCGTACGCTGTCTTTTATTGCGTGCTAATTTTTTAGTGCGCGCCGATTTTTTTCGTAACAATGAAAACACCTTCTGTTAGTGAAAACAGAGTATTACTGTAGGTCTTTCTTAACAACATACATCAAAGTTGCTGGTGAATGCAGCAGGCCAAGCAGCATCTGTAGGAAGAGGTGCAGTCGACGTTTCAGGCCGAGACCCTTCGTCAGGACTAACAGTGAGGTTTCGTAAAGCGAAAGTTCGAAAAGCAGGAGACACCTGTAGTCCAGGTGTGGTCTCACCAGGACCCTGTACAACTGCAGAAGGACCTCTTTGCTCCTATACTCAACTCCCCTTGTTATGAAGGCCAACATGCCATTAGCTCTCTTGCTCCCCATGAAGTCAGGAGTTAGGGAATAGATTGCAACAGGTAATTAAGACATCAACTTTGATCTTTTAAACTATTTGTTGTAGACATTCTCTATTCATCCAGTGCTGAATGACAGATAAGCAATTTTAATATTTCCAAAGCAATGGAGCAGTTAAGGACATCGAGTGTGAGGCAAAGTGGGTGTCATTAGTGTATTCGACTAAGTACATGGAATGGGCTACCAGCGGCGGTGGTGGAGACGGAAATGATAGGGTCTTTTAAGAGACTCCTGAATGGCTACATGGGGCTTAGAAAAATAGAGGGCTATTGGTAAAGCCTAGGTAGTTCTAAGGTAGGGACATGTTCGGCACAGCTTTGTGGGCCGAAGGGCCTGTATTGTGCTGTAGGTTTTCTATGTTTCTATGTTTCTATGTTTCTTAACAGCAAGGCAAGCAAGTGCATAAGCAAATTGTGAAATCTGATTATATTAGTTTATTCTGCAGAAACATGCACTTCAAGTCCAAGTTTCTTGCACAGGACTGCCAGGATAGGTCAACCCTCATCAGATATTTATCCAGCTGTAAGTACTTCGTCCATTAGAGACAGAGGGAAGTAACTGCCCATGGTGATGCTGGATGAATTATCTGCTGAGGTTGGGTGTTGACTGTTTATGCCCTGTGATCTCTGCATGTATCTAAATCCACTCTTTGGTATTACATTTTGTTTGGCTGTTTATGTAAAGTGGTCATTTATCTTTAGTGGTGGGTGGATATGTCATCAATCTCCAGAATGACTGGTTCTTTGTGCTTCTCAGGACAAACTGTCTGGAATTATCTTGGTAGCTAATGCAGAAGTAAAAATCTGGAGATTGATGAAAAAAATGAACTCTCTTCAAAATGGATGTGCAGTGGTCTTTTCAATAAAGTCATCCTCATCAACACTGCTTGAGGTCCAATGAGGCAGGAAGATGTACAATATATGATGGGCAAAGGAGACATGTGGAGGAAAAGCAGAATGTTGGTGCTTATGCCCACAGGTTCTTAATAATAGTGGAGCAAGTGGATAAAGTGCTTTAAAAGCTGTATGAGGTTTTTTTCTCCTTAATAACTACACAGGATAGAAAATCCTGCTTGAACTCTTAGGTCTTCTTCTGAAGGTCTCTTAAATTTAAACAATCCCCCTCAAAAGATAGTTGGTGGGTCAGTGTTTTTGAACTACGCTCCTAAACTGTAGAATTCAATATCTAAAACTATAAGGGATGCACTTTTAAATGCCAGCTGAAAACCTATATATTTAACCTTACTTTTTATAACCATCTTTTTGTCTTTTATTTTCATGCTCATGTTTTATTTTTATTTTATTTTCACATTTGTGCTCTTATTCCAATGTAAAGCACTTTGAACTACATCATCTGTATAAAAAGTGCTCTATAAATAAGGTTAATATTATTATTAAAAGTGGAGAGCTTTATGCTAGAACTGTATACAACATAAGTGAGACCACATTTGGAATGCTATAGTCAATTTGGTTCATTACAGCACAGGCATGATGTGACAGTGTTGAAGAGGATGCTGATCTGGTTTATGAAGTGTCAGTAAGACTCACATTATAGCAATGGGGAAAGATTGTATAAGTTAGGGTTGTTGATAAGCACTACTGGTATTGATATAGGTATTTAATATCACTGTAACTGGAAGTTGATGCGGTTAAGAAAAGATTAATTCTTAAACATTTATTCTTTACTTACCCTAAGTATTTCCACGGACTGTTCTTTTTGTTGGAAACTGTTGAGCCCGTTTATTCAGAGCTTCACTCGCATATTTAAGAGGGAAGAGCAGTAATTCATTAAGTGCCATCAAGGGAAATATATGAAACCCAGGAATAAAACAAAAATGCTGAGAATGCTTAGCAGAACATTAAATTTCTAAAATAAAGATTGAGTAATATTTCAAGCGAACCCTTCTGTTAGTGAATTATACACGAACAATATCCAGTGTTGCCCTTTCAGGTGGTGTGTGATCATAATGTGTAGTCATGAATTTCTAGATTCTGTCTGAGTTGGATGATGATGGTGAGATACTGAGGCATTAAGGTGAAGTGTAAAAAGTGGTCTACACTAGACTACAGGCCTACCCAGGACTGCAATAAGTGCATAAAACAGTGCAGGCATTACAATAAATAATAAACAAGAAAATAGGCACTGTAGAGGGCAGTAGGTTGATGTCAGTCCAGGCTCTGGGTATTGAGGAGTCTGATGGCTCGAGGGAGGAAACTGTTACATAGTACGGTCGTGAGAGCCCGAATGCTTCGGTGCCTTTTGCCAGATGGCAGGAGGGCGAGGAGTTTGTATGAGGGATGCGTGGGGTCCTTCATAATGCTGTTTGTTTTGCGGATGCAGCGTGTGGTGTAAATGTCTGTAATGTCAGGAAGAGAGACCCCGATGTTCTTCTCAGCTGACCTCACTATCCGCTGCAGGGTCTGGTGATCCAAGATGGTGCAATTTCCGAAACAGGCGGTGATGCAGCTGCTCAGGATGCTCTCAATACATCCCCTGTAGAATGTGGTGAGGATGTGGGACGGGAGATGGACTTTTCTCAGCCTTTGCTGAAAGTGGAGACGCTGCTGGGCTTTCTTTGCTATGGAGCTGGTGTTGAGGGACCAGGTGAGATTTTCCACCAGATGAACACCAAGAAATTTGGTGCCCTTAACGATCTCTACGGAGGAGTCGTCGATGTTCTGCGGAGATTGGTCGCTCCGTATCCTCCTGAAGTCAAAAACCACCTCTTTTCTTTTGTTCACATTCAGAGACAGGTTGTTGGCTCTGCACCAGTCCGTTAGCCGCTGCACCTCCTCTCTGTATGCTGACTCATCGTTTTTCTGATGAGACCCACCACAGTCGTGTCGTTGGCAAACTTGTGGGTCAGCAGAGTGAACAGCAGTGGACTGAGCACACAGCCCTGGGGGGCCCCCGTGCTCAGTGTGATGGTGTTGGAGATGCTGCTTCCAATCCGGACTGACTGAGGTCTCCCAGTCAGGAAGTCTAGGATCCAGTTGCAGAGGGGGGTGTTCAGGCCCAGTTGGCTCAGCTTTCCAGTCAGTTTCTGAGGAATGATTGTGTTGAATGCTGAACTGAAGTCTATGAACAGCATTTAAACGTACGTGTCTTTTTTGTCCAGGTGGATTAGGGCCAGGTGGAGGGTGATGGCAATAGCGTCGTCTGTTGAACGGTTGGAATGGTACGAGAACTGCAGGGGGTCCAGTGAGTGGGG
Source organism: Mobula hypostoma (assembly GCF_963921235.1). Lineage (NCBI taxonomy): Eukaryota > Metazoa > Chordata > Chondrichthyes > Myliobatiformes > Myliobatidae > Mobula > Mobula hypostoma. The sequence goes on from NC_086115.1 coordinate 60,908,882, forward strand.
CAGCAGGGTCTTGATGTGCCTCATGACGAGCCTCTTGAAACACTTCATGATGATGGATGTGAGTGCAATGGGGCAGTAGTCGTTGAGGCAGGACACTGAAGACTTCTTCAGCACAGGGATGATGGTGGTGGCCTTGAAGTACGTAGGAACGACGGTGCTGCTCAGGGAGATGTTGAAGATGTCAGTGAGAATATCTGCTAGCTGATCTGCACATCCTCTAAGCACTCTGCCAGGAATATTGTCTGGTCCAGCAGCCTTCCGTGGTAAGACACAGCACCTGGTCATTTGGAGGAGGGGTGGTCTTCCTCGCCGCCATGTCACTTTCCACCTCAAAATGAGTGTACAAGTTGTTCAGCGCATCTGGGAGGGAGGCATCACCCACACAGTCAGCTGATGTTGTCCTGTCGTTGGTGATGTCCTGAATGCCTTTCTACATGTGCTGCGTGTCACCACTATCCTGGAAGTGGCTGTGGATTCGCTGGGCATGTGAACGCTTTGCCTCTCTGATGGCCTTGTTCACTAAATTACAATAAGTATTCTGCAATTAGTAATGATAATGAAATATTTATTAAGAAATACATCCATGTAAAATATTATTAATCAGATTTTAATGGGCAAGGTGCCATTTGCTGAACTGCATATTCTTCACCACAGGGAAAATTAACTGACTAAGGCAAGTCTTATTCAGGAATATTGACTAATTAAAGTTAGCCATCATCTGGAATTGAAGACAGATTTCATTATGCTTTAATTGCATTTGTTTTAAATTCACAAACACTGCAGTTTTGTTAATTTGTTAGTGTGAATATTTCCTTTTTATTGGTCCAGTTCCATTAAGTTTGCATGCTTTGAGTTTTTCTAAAACACCAGCAGGATTAACTTATGTTCTTTTTTTTTTGTTTTCATGTAGTCATATGTAGTATTTAAGCTTTCTATTGAGTTTATTGCTCATTGATGTTTATTGTTATTTAGAAATACTGAATTCTGTCTTTCTGAATGGTGCACAAACTATATAAATACCTTGTTTTAAAATTAATTTTGCATTCTTTCCTTCAAGTACTACGTATAATTACATAAGAGCATGCAAGATCTGAGAACTTTCTCCTGTTCCTGCATTCAAACACCTATCACCTGCCAGTTTGTGTTTCTTTCCCTTCCTTTCCTTTCCTTTCCAGTCCTTATACAGCATCTTGGCCCAAAATGTTGACTGTTTATTCCGCTCCGTAGATGTTGAGCTGATCCCACAACCTACAAACTCAATTTCAAGGACTCTTCATCTCATGTTCTTGATATTTATTGGTTATTTATTATTATTATTATTGAAAATTTTTTTTCAACTCAAACTGCTAAAACCTGAGGCACGGGCATATCCAAGCACTCATTTCTCAATTGCTACAAATTTTCAGCTTATTCTAGTGGTATTTAGCATCGAGGCTTTATGAAGATTTACATAGAAATTGGTGTGCAGCCTTATTTGCTTAATGCTATTGTGTAGTGCCTTTGGGATGATACCAGTTGTAGATATTGCTATCAGGTCGATGTATACCCTGTTCATGTTCCAAAGACTTTCAATTTCCTCTTTTAATTTGGCATATTTTTGGTATTTTCACTATTGATTTCTATATGTTATGTGTGTTTGGAATGGCTATTTCTGTTAAGTAAGTTGCTCTTGCTTGTTTACCCTGTATTATTATATCTGGATAGTTGTTATGGATTGTCCTATTTGTAATAATGGATCAATCGCAATATAATTTGTGGTATGCTGACTCTAGAACTGGATCAGGCTTGTATTTATAATAAATTATGATTTCTTTTATGACTTTGTACTTTAAAGCAAGATTTTAGTGAATGATGTGTGCCGCTTGATTGTGCCTGTGTAGGTAATAATATTGAATTAAACTGTTGCAGGATCCTGTAATGTGTTAGATTGTTTTCTGTTTTTTTCCTTGGCATTTTCTATATTTGTCGTTTTGAATTGTTGGTCTTTCATTATGTATTTTTGATAAATTTTTTTTGTGTTAACCACCTGGTCTTGTATTACCACAAGAAACCCTTGTGTTTCCGAGAAGAGGACTCTAACTCTGAGCCAGGTGTCAACGTGTAGTCTGCTCAGATCGTGGGGATGTCTACCATGGAGGGTCATGCTCTTCCATTGGTTACCTTTTTCTTCTGTAATGATAACACCTTCATTTTTCTGGGTTGTGCTCTCATTTAAGTCTAGTGATGTGCATTTCTTACCAGAATTGCATATGCTTGTGTGGAGTGCTGAATCCTGATTTCATTGATGAAAATTATTGTTATTTTTTTTTAATATTTGTATAGTTTGTTGTCTTTTGCAGATTGGTTGTTTGTCCGTCCTGCTGGTTGCAGGTTTCCATCGATTCTATTATGTTTCTTGGATTTACTGAGTGTGCCTGCAAAAGAAAATGAATCTCAGAATTGTATATGGTGACATATATCTACTTTGAACTTTGACCTGTTGAGTTCCTTCAGCATTGTGTGTGTATTGCTCTGGATTTGGATTATCTGCAGAAACTGCTGCTACTTGAGATATGCCTATACTGAAAAAAGTTTAAATCTTTTAGGGAGTTTACTGAGACTGTCTTTCACTGCCCCCCCTCTGTGATTTCTGCTGCCCTCCAACTCTTCACCCTTGTCTCTGGCCAGTTTGTACTCCTCCTCCCTCTACCTTCATATTCTGGCTTCTTCCTGCTTTCTTTCCAGTTCTGCTGAAGGGCTTTGGGCCAAGACATCGACTGTTTATTCTTCTTCATAGATGCTGCTTGGCTCACCTGTTGAATTCCTCTAGCACTGTATGTATGTTGTTTGAACTTACAGGATCTGCAGAATCTCATTGTGTTCAAAAGCCTAAGACTTGACCTAAGCATTCTCCTTAAAAGCCAGGATTTCTGTTGTAAGCATAAATAAATTGACAAATAAAAAGATGCATTTTAATCATAACTTTAAAAAGTAACAGTAAAATGCTACTGGTGTTTCATACATGATGAGACCTGGCTGGTGGCAGGGAGTTGAGTAGTCTTATGACCTAGAGGAAGAAACTGTTTTCCATCAAGATAGTCATTGTTCTAATGCTACAGTGCCTCCAGACAGAAAAAATTGTTGGATGGATGGGAAGGACCATTGACAATGCCATGGGTCCTGCGTGCACAGCGCTCCTGGTAAGTATCTTGGATTGATGGAAGAGAGATCCTGATGATCCTCTCCCGAAGTCCTCAGAACCTTTGCAGTTTCTGTACCAGACGATGCTGCAATTGTGAGGGAGAATCCTTGCTTGCCCTAATCTCCTTAACAGGTAGAGAAGCTGCTGTGCTTTCTTGGCCAAAATGCTGCTGTAGAGGTACCAGGTGAGATGGTCTGTTATGTACACTCCCAGTAAATTGGTGCTCCTTACTCTGTCCATGAAGGGGCCATTTATATGCAGTAAAGAGTGGTCACCCTGCATCATTTTCAGCTTATTAGCAAGCCCCCATTTGGAAGCTTCAATCCACTTTCAGTTTGTTGTTACTGCAGAAAATATAATGTAATGTGAGCCCGCATCAGCATTTTCCGCAACTCCAATCTCATTCCTGTCAGCATTTTCCATAACATCAATCTGATCCCTGTCAGCATTTTCATCAACTCCAGTGTGATCCCTTGCAGCATTTTCCACATCTCCAATCTGATTCCTGTCAGCATTTTCACAACTCCAATGTGATTGTTTCAGCATTTTCTACAGCTCCAGTATGATCCTTGTCAGCATTTTCCACAATTCCGATGTAATTGTCTCAGCATTTTCAACAACTCCAATCTGATCCCTATCAGCATTTTCCAAGCTCCAATGTAACCCTCTCAGTATTTTCCACAACTCTAATTTATCCCAATGAGCATTTCCACAACTCCAATGTGATCCCCGTCAGCACTTTCCACAACTCCAATCTGATCCTTGTCAGCATTTTCCACATCTCCAATGTAATCCCAGTCGGCATTTTCCACATCTCCAATCTGATCCCTGTCAGCATTTTCAACAACTCTAATGTGACCCCAGTCAGTGTTTTCCACATCTCCAATCTGATCCCTGTCAGCATTTTCCACAAATCCAATCTGATCCCTGTCAGCATTTTCAACAACTCTAATGTGACCCCAGTCAGTGTTTTCCACAACTCCATTGTGATCTCCATCAGCATTTTCAACAACTCTAATTTGACCCCAGTCAGCGTTTTCCACAATCTATTGTGATCCCCTTCAGCATTTTCAACAACACCACCTTGATTCTGTCAGTATTTTCCGCAAATCCAATGTGATCCCTGTCAGCATTTTCTACAGCTCCAATATGATCCTTGTCAGTATTTCGACAACTCCAGTGTGATCCCTGTCAGCATTTTTCACAAATCCAATCTTCCCTGTCAGCATTTTTTCATCTCCAATGTGATCCATATCAGCATTTTTTTCAACTCCAATATGATCCCCATTAGCATTTTCCACAACTCCAACATGATTCCTGTCAGCATTTTTCGCAGCTTCGATGTGATCCACTGTCAGGATTTTCTACATAACGAAAACTCCTAAATCTGTAAACTTTTGTTGAGGTACTAGATATAAGAATTTTTGCACATAATTGTCAGTTGCACCTTTTTCCAACTTTATCTATTCTGTACTGCAGTATATGCTGCACTTCATATGGGGACAAAGGTATATGTTACCACAGTACAACAATCCACAATGTGTGTGTTATTGAGCGAGATTTGATTTATAATTGCATTTTCTTTATTGTCAATAACTATGTATCAAAACTTCAGAATCTTTCCTCCTTCTGTCGAATATAAGCTTTTCCTAAAAGTATCTCCTATATTGATTGGTATTTGCTGATTTAATTTATTTTCAAAATTGCTGCACCATTTAACAGTCACTCCCTGACTAACATCTGCCCCCAAAAATAATAAACACCCTCCTGAACAAAATATCCTCTTTTCAGTTCAATCCCTTGAAGTTTAATTTTAATTTTGGTTGTTGCATTTTAATTGTCCACATCTGAAAGCTCTTCTGCCTCCCAAAATTTCTTTGTGGTACTTCCACCCACATATTGAGTCATAGAGCACTACAGCTCAGAGACAAGCCTTTGACCCTTATAGTCCATGCTGAAATATTATTCTGCCTAGTCCTATTGACCTGCACCTGGACCATAGCCCTCCATACATATCCCATTCGTGCAGTTCAAACTTCCCTTCAATGTTGAAATTGATTTGGATATCCAAACATGTGTGGCCTGGATTTCCTGAGACCTACTTGTCTCCTAAACCTTTCCATTTCTGACAACCCTAGAGTTTTGCACCTGATACTTTCTACTTCTCCAAAAAGTGTTTTCTACTGCATCCAGACATTTTTTTTTCTGTCTGTAACATCATCATAACTTTGATAATTTCTTGCTGGTTTCAAGTTGAATCGTTGACCATTCCTTTTCTCCACAGCTGCTGCTTGACCCCGTTAGCTTCTCCAGCAGATTCTTTGTTCCTTCAGATCCCAGCTTTTATAGTTTCCAGCATATTCAACAGCTGCCATGGGCTGAAATCATGGACTTCTGATTGAAAAGTCTATGTTTTCCTTTTCTACCAATTCAGGGTATTATTCTGCCTCAAGTTTAGGGAAAAAGGTAGCAGAGATGAGAGCAAACCAATGAGTAGCATTATAAACAATTGCCAGAGTTTCTGCAGATGTGTATTAAAATATATAGCAAAATTTAAGCTGGGACCCTTCTAGAATGAAATAGGAGAAATTATTATTGAGATGTTGGGAATGTCAGGGAAAACTTAACTTCATAGAGGGATAAACAGATGTACCCTTGGAAAAATGTGGATGAGTTCAGGAAGTCTAAACAGATGAAAGTAATCAACCTCAATAACAGAAAAAAATCGCAATCAATAGAGCTAAAAGCTACAAAATTCCAAAAAACTGATGATCTATATTTGCACTATCACAGAGATTCTTTGGATCATGCAACAAAGGATAGCTAGATTGATTTCTTGGGAAAGGATAATTGCTGAGTGTGGAGAGATTAAACAAACTGGGGCTCTATTTCCTAAAATTTTGTGGAATGAATAGTGATCTCATTGAAATACATGGATTGACAGTCAGTCACAAAGAGAATGCTTTTCTTGGCAGGGATTTCTTGAAACCAAGAGTGCAAGTTCGAAAGACAGGGGTATGTACCTTGGGAATGAGATAAGGAGAAAGTTTTTCATCCGGAATGTGAACTGTTGGAGTACTCTGCCTTACAGAGCTATGGTGGGCAAGCTGTTCAGTGTGTCCAAGATGGAGTGTGAAAGAATTTTGGATATTAAGGAAGTTGGTTAGGAGTTAGGTGAAGTAAATGTCACTTTTTTCCTCATTGCTTTTGTGGCCATTTCTATCTCGGGCATGTAGGCAATGTTTATGAATTTAAGTTATTATCCTTAGCATTGATAATCATTCATTAGCTGCTGCATTAATCTCATAATGAAAATTCTCTTTCTGAAAATGACAAAGTCTCGAACATCAAATGAATCTGGTCTTGTTGGTAGTTGACCTGCTCACCTTAGAAATAAAAAAGTTAGCTCCTGGCAATGATAACTAAAGAAATCGATAAATTTACCATTTTGTATTTGAAATTCTATTGGAATCTTATTGAAGGGATTCAATCAAAACCTTTGTGCTTTGGCAGACTTGTGTAAAATGTTTACATTTGCAGTGGTAGCCAAGTTAATTTGATTGAAAAGATGCAGCGATTTTGCTTGTATTATGAAATGGGGTACATTGCCGTTTCACCCTACCTCAGTGTGCCTTAATGTATGCTTTGCATTTAGACCTCTTTCCCCTTACATTCATTGTCTGCTGAAACATTCTCTCTGCTTGTGTCTCTATCAAATCTTCCTTGAAGCCACTTTGAAAATTTCATACTGTTTTGTTAATAGTTCCTTTTTCACCTTTTGATGGTGTTCCCCATTCTCCATTGTTTCCTCTATATCAGGGGTTCCCAGCCTGGTTCCCTTGTTTAATGGTATTGGTCCCTACCATAAAAAAGGTTGGAAAACCCTACTGCAGAGTGTACACTTTCCCCCTCTTGTAGATATTGATTCTAGCATCTTCAGACATGCAGGGATTGTTAAAGGAATATTTATTATGGTGTTGCTAGAAAGTTGGTGAACTCTGTAGTATTTTCTCTATTTCTGCAACAATATGACCTAAAATGTGATCAAAAACTAGATAAAGAGAACACAATTAAATAAGTAACACAAATACATTATACTTGTTCATTTATTTATCGAGAAAAATGATGCAATATTACATGTATTTGTTGGAAAAAGTTTTTGAACCTCTGGGATAATGGCTTCTACAAAAGCTATTTGGAGTGAGATTGGAGGTGTGGGTTGTAGAGGTGTCCTGTCCTATAAAAAACACACACGGTTAGGTTACTGACAGAGCCTGCTCTTCTCAAGAAAGATCTGTTTATGTGCACCATGCCTCGATCAAAACAACTTTCAGAGGACTTTAGAAGAAGAATTGCAGAGGTGCATGAAGCTGGAAAAGGCTACAAAATATTTCTTTCTTTCTTTTTCAATCTTTTTATTAGTTTCATAAATATAAACATAACATAGCAATAGTACAAATTGTTGGAAATACATTGCTATACTTAAAATAAGTAATTATAAAATGAAGTAGTATAAATTGACAAAACTCCCGATCGTATAGGATAACAATGAATAATACAGGACAAAAAAAAACTAGAAAAATATCATGAAAAAGAAAAAAAAATAGACCTATGTCTATTTCTAAAGACCTATGTGTTCATCAGTCCACAGTAAGAGAAATTGTCTACAAATGGAGGAAACTCAGTACTGTTGATATTCTCCCTAGGAGTGGGAATCCTGCAAAGATCACATCAAGAACAGAACATGCTGAAGAACATGTGTCCACTATAAGAAAAACATTGAACAAGAATGGTGTTCATGGAAGGACCCCACGGAGGAAACCACTGCTCTCCAAAAAAAAAACATTGCTGTATGTCTCAAGTTTGCAAAAGACCACCTGGATGCTCTACAATGCTTCTAGGACAATGTTCTGAGGATAGATGAGACAAAATTTGAACTCTTTGGCAGAAATGCACATTGCTATGTTTAGAGGAAAAAGGGCACTGCACACCAACACTAAATCCACATCCTAACTGTGAAGCATGGTGGAAGGAGCATCATGGTTTGGTGCTGCTTTACTGCGTCAAGACCTGGACAGCTTGCAATCGTTGAGTGAACAATGAATTCAAAATTGTATCAAGGCATTTTACAGGAGAATGTCAGGGTAGCAGTCCATCTCCTGAAGCTTAATAGAACTTGGATGATACAACAAGACAATGTTCTAAAAGACAAGTGTAAGTCAACAAAAGAATGGTTTAAAAAGAAGAAGATTCATGCTTTGGAATTGCCGAGTCAAAGTTCTGACCTTAATCCTATAGAAGTGTTGTGGAAGAACCTGAAGCAAACTGTTCATGTATGGAAGCCTGCCAAAGTCCCAGAGTTGAACCAATTTTGTACAGAGGAATGGCCTAAAATTCCTCCAAGCCGGTGTGCCAGACTGATCAATAGAAATTTTTGCTGTACATGGAGGTCACACCAGTTACTGAAAGCCAAGGTACTTCTTCCAACAAATACATGTAATATTGGATCATATTTCTCAATAAATAAATTAACAAGTTTAATGTTTTTGCAACACACATCAAAGTTGCTAGTGAACACAGCAGGCCAGGCAGCATCTCTAGGAAGAGGTACAGTCGACGTTTCAGGCCGAGACCCTGTGCTGTTTATTTAATTGGATCCTCTTTATCTAGTTTTAGGACTTGGGTCTGATTATATTTTATGATTAATGCAGAAATAGAGAAGATTCTACAGGGTTCACAAACTTCTTAGCACCATTGTATCTTGGGTGTTAATGTTCTTTGGTTGCTAAAACCATCCTATGATGTATTCTGTTGATTTGTTCTTTGGTTTGTTTAATATCACTGGATTGCGTAGTGGCTTATACTGGATCATCTGTGACTAGTGCAATCTTAACCTTTGCCTCATTGATCCTTTTTAATTAATTGTATGTAGTTCCTTTCAGTTTCATTTACTGTTCATTGATCAAAAGATTTTCCTTCAAGTTTGTACTGTAAAGGCAATCCTAATTGAATTCAAAAAAAAATGTTAAACTCTGCTATCAAATCCAATTTCTAAACTATCTGCTTACTGGCTTTCATTAAATTTCACATGGGTTGATTTTTGGCTACCCCATTTTTAATTTCTGTGGAAGTTGAAATAATTTGTTATTGAGAAGTAACATAAAGGTTATGGTGAGAAGGCGGGGGAGTGGGACTAAATGGGAGAATGGATCAGCTCATGATAAAATCGCGGAGCAGACTCAATGGGCCGAATGGCCGACTTCTGCTCCTTTGTCTTATGGTCTTATGATCTAAATGATTCAAGCTCATTCTTACGAGTGTAACTGATAAAAATGGTGATATGGCAATATAACACCCTGTGTCAATCATGGAATACAGGGCTTTAATAATTATTGAGAAATGGCCAACGTTTCAGGCCGGAACCCTTCGTTAGGACTGAAGAGGGAAGGGGCAGAGGCCCTATAAAGAAGGTGGGGGGAGGGTGGGAAGGAGAAGGCTGGTAGGTTCCAGGTGAAAAACCAGTAAGGGGAAAGATAAAGGGATAGGGGAGGGGAAGCAGGGAGGTGAAAGGCAGGAAAGGTGAAGAAGGAATAGGGGAAAACACCATGGGTAGTAGAAGGAGGCGGAACCATGAGGGAGGTGTTAGGCTGCTGGGGGAGGGGGCAGAGTGACATAGGGATAGGAGAAGGGAGGGGGGAGGGAATTACTGGAAGTTGGAGAATTCTGTGTTCATACCAAGGGGCTGGAGACTACCCAGATGGTATATGAGATGTTGCTCCTCCAACCTGAGTTTAGCCTCATCATGGCAGTAAAGGAGGCCGTGTATAGACATATCTGAATGAGAGTGGGAAGCAGAGTTGAAGTGGGTGGCTTTACTTGTATACAGTGCCATTACTTGTTATACAGTAAATTTGCCATTACTTGTTATACAGTAAATTTGCCATTACTTGTATACAGTGGCATGCAAAGGTTTGGGCACTCCTGGTCAAAATTTCTGTTACTGTTAATTAAGTGAGTAGAAGATGAACTGATCTCCAAAAGTCATAAAGTTAAAGAAGAAACATTCTTTTCAACATTTTAAACAAGATTAGTGTATTATTTTTGTTTTGTACAATTTTAGAGTGGAAAAAAAAGAAAGGAGCATCATGCAAAAGTTTGGGCACCCCAAGAGATTTGAGCTCTCAGATAACTTTTACCAAGGTCTCAGACCTTAATTCGCCTGTTGGGGCTATGGCTTGTTCACAGTCATCGTTAGGAAAGGCCAGGTGATGCAAATTTCAAAGCTTTGTAAATACCCTAACTCCTCAAACCTTGTCCAGACAATCAGCAGCCATGGGCTCCTCTCAGCAGCTGCCTAGCCCTCTGAAAATTAAAATAAATGATGCCCACAAAGCAGGAGAAGGCTGTAAGAAGATAGCAAAGCGTTTTCAAGTAGCAGTTTCCTTAGTTTGTAATGTAATTAAGAAATGGCAGTTCACAGGAACGGTGGAGGTCATGTTGAGGTCTGGAAGACCAAGAAAACCTTCTGAGAGAACTGCTCGTAGGATTGCTAGAAAGGCAAATCAAAACCCCCGTTTGACTGCAAAAGACCTTCAAGAAGACTTAACAGATTCTGGAGTGGCAGTGCACTGTTCTACTGTGCAGCAACACCTGCACAAATATGACCTTCATGGAAGAGTCATCAAAAGAAAACCTTTCCTGCGTCCTCACCACAAAACTCAGCGTCAGAAGTTTGCACAGGAACATCGAAACAAGCCTGATGCACTTTGGAAACAAATTCTGTGGACTGCTGAAGTTAAAATAGAGCTTTTTGACTACAATGAGCAAAGGCATGTTTGGAGAAAAAAGGGTGCAGAATTTCATGAAAAGAGCACCTCTCCAACTGTTAAGCATGGGGGTGGATCGATAATGCTTTGGGCTTGTGTTGCAGCTAGTGGCACGGGGAACATGTAACTGGTAGAGGGAAAAATGAATTCAATTAAATACCAGCAAATTCTGGAAACAAACATCACACTGTCTGTAAAAAAGCTGCTGAGGAAAAGAGGATGGCTTCTACAACAGGATAATGATCCTAAACACACCTCAAAATCCACAATGGACCCGCTCAGGAGCGCAAACTGAAGGTTTTGCCATGGCCCTGACAGTCCCCCGACCTAAACATCATCAAAAATCTGTGGATATACTTGAAAAGAGCATTGCATGCAAGGCGGCCCAAGAATCTCACAGAATTAGAAGTCTGTTGCAAGGAAGAATGGGGGAAAATCCCCCAAACAAGAATTGAAAGACTCTTAGCTGGCTACAGAAAGCGTTTACAAGCTGTGATACTTGCCAAAAGGGATTTTACTAAGTACTGACCATGCAGGGTGCCCAAACTTTTGCTTTGGGCCCTTTTCTTTCTTTGTTATTTTGGAACTGTAAAAGATGGAAATAAAGAAGTTTTCTTGCTTAAAATTTTCAAGGAATGTGTCATCTTTAACTTTATGCCTTTTGGAAATCAGGTCATCTTTTACTCGCTTAGCTATTCACAGAAACAGAAATTTTGACCGGGGTGCCCAAACATTTGCATGCCACTGTATGTACAATTGAATGGGAGCTAGATAAATTTAGCTGAATTCTTGATGTTTCCAGTTAATGTTTCAAATATTTAAACAGCACCTTTGGTGCATAGTGGGGACATTATTAGGTTGGAATCAATATGAACAGTTGTTACTATGTTCTCTTTGTATATATTATGAACTGTTTTAATTCCTAAAGCATTAATTTAATCATAATAATTGGACATGACTGAGTGTTTATAATCTATATTTGTTTGCTTTCATTTTATTAGTGTCCCTTTGCCCTGTTGTAAAATAACCCTTATTTGGATTCCACTAGAATTATTAATGCTAAACAAATCTTTAAGCTATGCCAATTCTAATAAAATAAAATTAAGACTAATTTTAAGGTCATTACTTGGTTTTGTTTTCCCTAAAGAAAAGATTTTACAATGAGTTCTGTGAAAGCAGCATCAAGGTTTTAGGAATTGTGGTTATAGTTTCTTTAAGAAACATAAATTTATCTAAGCAAGAAAACTGTTAACTTCATCATTCCAAGCAATTACAAGCAAGCAGTTTGTAGGAGCCATGTATTCTAATTTATTGTCTGTCAGTAGTGTATTTGTGTTGCGCATCCTCAGTCTGGGTTAAGATAATTTGTCACGTAGGTTTTGGGTGGCGGTAAGAATAAAATAATATAGTCGCTTGTTCACTTGCTTGGCAGCATGGAGAGGGGGTGAGTAGGGAGTGCATATTTGTTGTCTGCCCATCCTTGTTTGAATTTGCTTCAATTGTGCTCATCTTTGACCCGTTCTTTGTTTGTATTTGATCCAATATTGCTAGTCTCACTCATTTTTGTTTTACCTGAATCACAGAAGAGTCGAATGATTTTACCTTTGGTTTGAAATAAGGGATTCAACATACTGTCATTATAATGCCTTGTATTATGTCTGGGTAGCCTCTAAACTGATAGCATGAACATCGATTTCTCGAACTTCCAGTAATAGACCCCCCCCACTTTTCCCCATCCCTTTTCCCCTCTCTCACCTTATCTCCTTGCCTGCCCATCGCCTCCCTCTGGTGCTCCTCCTGGCTTTTCTTTCTTAGAACATAGAACATAGAAAACCTACAGCGCAATACAGGCCCTTCGGCCCAGGTTGCTGTGCCAAACATGAGTTTACTTTATAAATTACCTAGGGTTACCCATAGCCCTCTATTTTTTTTAAGCTGCATGTACCTATCCAGGAGTCTCTTAAAAGACTCTATCATATCCTTTCGTATTGGATTCTCCCTTCTCCAACCCTGTATCTCTTTCACCAATCAACTTCACAGCTCTTTACTTAATCCCTCCCCATCCTGGTTTCACCTATCATCTTGTGTTTCTCTCTCCCCTCCCCCTACCTTTTAAATCTACTCATCTTTTTTTCTCCAGTCCTGCTGAAGGGTCTCGGCCTGAAACATCGATTGATTGATTGCACTCTTTTCCTTAGATACTGCCAGGTCTGCTGAGTTCCTCCAACATCTTGAGTGCGTTCATTATAACCAAACAACAGGAATTCTGCAGATGCTGGAAATTCATGCAACCCACATCAAAGTTGCTGGTGAACGCAGCAGGCCAGGCAGCATCTCTAGGAAGAGGGACAACCATACAGGTTACATTGCATTGCAGATGAACTGGTGAAAGTTTCACTTTTTTTTTCAGTTTTATCAACCAACCTTTCCTTCACTGGCTCAGTCTGCACTTCTTGCTGCCTCGGAGAAGTAACCAACATAACTAAGTGTCACTTGTGCCCAGGTAACTCTCTCGTCTTCCTTCTCCCATCTGCTAGCAGATGAAAAAGCCTGGGAACATGCAACAGCAGGCTCGAGGACAGCTTTTATTGCACTGTTAATAGACTCTTGAACAGACCTCATACATCTAAATGACGATCTCTTGATTGCCCAGTCTATCTTCTCATGGCCCTTGCGTTTATCTTCCAGCATTGTACCTCCTCTGTAGCTGCAGCACAATCTTCTGCATTGTAATTATGTATGGCATGATGTCTGGTTGGATCATAAATCTAAGGCTTTTCACTATATCTTAGTACATGAAACAATATTATACCAAAATAATATAGCATTTGCTCCGAACATGCAGGCATGTCATTTTGTCTTTTAAACCCTGTGGCTGTGAGTTGGGTACCCTGTCATAAATGGTTAAGTTTCTGAATTATGAATTACTACATAGTATTTTGCAACCAGAGATTTTCTGCTGAAATACTGTCTCCAACCAACAACAGGTTACTGAGCTTTGTTTAAATATGTCATTAAGTACTCAACATCCCTTTGGAGTGTCACGGTAGCGTAGCGGTTAGCACGATGCTATTGTGGCTCAGGATGCGGAGTTTGGAGTTCAATCCCACTGTCCTCTGTAAGGAGTCTGTCCGTCCATCCTTCCCATGTAATGCGTGGGTTTTCTCAGGTTGTTCTGCTTTCCTCCCACAGTCCAAAGCCCTACAGGTTGGTAGGTTAAATGGTCATTGTAAATTAACCTGTGATTGGGCTGGGTTTAAATTGGGGGTTGAAGGCAGCGCGACTCAAAGGGCCTGAAGGGCCTATCTCAATACTAAACAAATTCCATGCTTGCTTCTGCTAAGAGCAGCTGATGAAATCCACAGCTGAATTCTCCCCTATTCTACCCTCCGAATCATAACAACAATGTGCTATCAAGTCATTAAATCACAACTCCTGTTCTGAGCTAAATGTTATCAGCATGTTTTTGAAGAATTTATTGATTTTTGGCTGCAAACAGCAGCAGGTTACTGGCTTTGTTTTAATTTTGTCAATTTGACTGTTCCTGTAAATTCTTGATGCCTGGTGGGAAGGATGAACTCAAAGACTATAATGAAATGTTTCTCCTAAACTGTAGTGTTTTAAATTCTACCTTCAATTACAATCTTGTTACATCAATTTTTTCTATACATCTTAATCTTTTGTTAGACCTGTGTGACAATTCTTTGGTGCTTGCCACTGGTGTTGTTTAGCTCTGTAAATGTAAAGGTCATGGTTCTTAACTGTCTGAATTGCACTTGTTTAATTTACTTTCCTAAATACGTGAGACAAATGGAGAATACGATTTCTCAGAGACGAAACTTAATTAAACTGGCCTCAGAATTGCTCAGGGATGCAATTTTGGCAGTTATATACAAATCATACCAGCTGGTACTGTACAAGCCATCTGTTTATATTGGCCATTCATCTGAATTTCAGCATTAAAACAGACCTCAAGTTTGTATGAGGCAACAGTAC
Source organism: Mobula hypostoma (assembly GCF_963921235.1). Lineage (NCBI taxonomy): Eukaryota > Metazoa > Chordata > Chondrichthyes > Myliobatiformes > Myliobatidae > Mobula > Mobula hypostoma. Next base: position 60,923,885 of record NC_086115.1, read on the forward strand.
ATGGCCTGGACCAGGCAACAGTAAATAGTCTGGAGAGAACATTGGTTAACAAGAGGTTTTGTTACCAAGATTCTTTATGGCAGTGAAGAATTAAAACTCCACAAACACAAGTTGAGCATGGGACTATGTACGGTATGTAGTAATTACTCCCTGTGGTGGATGTTTAACTACATATTCATCTAATCAAGATACTGATTTGTTGGTGGTTAGAAGTGCAATTACAAAGAAAGCACAGCAGCAGTGTACTTCCTTAGCAGTTTGCGAAGATTCAGAATGACAACTAAAACTTTGACAAACTTCTATGGATGTTTGGTGGAGAGTATTTTGACTGGTTGCATCTCATCCCAGTATGGAAACATGAATGCCTTTGAATGGAAAATCCTACTGAAAGTAGTGGATTTGGTCCTGTCCATCATGGGTAAAGCCCTCCCAACCTTTGAGCACATGTACACAAAACATTGTCGCAGGAAAGCAGCATCTATCATCACGGGCCCCACCACCCAGGATATCCTTTCTTCTTGCTACTGCCATCAGAGAGAAGGTACACAAGCCTCAGGGCTCACACCACCAGGTTCAGGAACAGTTAATATCCTTCAACCAACAGGCTCTTGAACCAAACTTTATCATTGAAATGTTCCCAAAATCCATGGACTCACTTTCAAGGACTCTTTATGTCATGTTCTTGATATATATATAGGTTATTTATTATTATTATTATTATTATTAATTTATTTTTTTGTATTTGTTACATGCTCAAGGAGATCTGTTTTTTGTGAGAATGACGTAATGGTCTTTTGGAGGTCACCTGATGTGATTTTCCCCCCGATGTTAGGTCACATGATGACATGTGCCCCGTGACTATATAAGGGTTGACCCAGATGACGCAGTTAGTTTTTGAGTTTGTAGATTTCCAGGTAGAACGTGTTGTGCCTCCGTTTCTGTTGCGTGTTTGTTTTTGTGACGCAGTTTCATTTTTAAAACGGAGGGTGCGTTCTCTTATAAGATATAGTATATTATTGGATTGGAAATTTGTGGGTGGATGTGCCAAGTTACTCAATTCCAGCAGTTGAAGGGGGAGTGAAGAATTCATCGAAGTTACAGGATCGAGAGGAGTTGGCATCATTTGGCAGTTTAATAAAGAATCGACCTTATTGCATGTTCATTGGAGGAGTAGCTACCTGCATCGAGATAGCTGTTGCCAGAAAGAGCAATGAGTTCATGCAAAAAGGTGCGTTCTCTCTAAAAGGAATGTAAGGTCAGTCGATTTAAACTGTTTATTTTCGGCATCGTGAATCCTGTGGACAGAACCAGCAGTAAAGTTGCGTCTGTGAAGAAAACTTTCTCCAGAGAAGTCTCTCCCAATTGAACGTGTAAATCTGTTGGACTTTCGAAGTTATCGCTTTAAGAACTGTATCTGACTGTATCGCTTTAAGAACTGTTTTCGCATTTAGCGCTTTAAGAATCAGAGCCGAGTGGAGTTGGTGAACGGCTGCGTACCTGTTAACCTCCGGTTAAAGTTTTCCTTTGCTCTCTTTTTTTCCCTTATTGTTTATATGTGCTTAATAAATGTTTGGTTGTTTTTATATAACCTGTCTCGATTGATATTCATTGTTGCCGGTTACGTAACATATTTGTAAAGTTCCTGTTTCTTGCACACTGGTTGAATGCTCAAGTTGGTGCGGTAACGATTTTTACTTCTCATGTATGTGATGGATGTAAGAAATAAAATCAATTCATTCATTCATTCTATCATTGATTCTGTTATAGCTATTATTCTATTTTGGATTTATTGGGTATGCTTGCAGGAAGGTGAATCTTAGGGTTGTATAAGATACTTTGGTAATAAATAAACTTTGAAATTTGAAATAGTCTTGCCCCATCTGATGAAGTATGCAGACACCACTTTGGATCTGTTGGATATTCAACTCAAAACTGGAGCAGAAACTGATCATACTTAATGCTCAGGGAGTCCTGAAAAAAATTTAAATGCTTGCAACTTTCCATAAATCCTGCAGTAGTTTTGATTTGTACAAGAAATAAATTTTTAAGATTTTATTAATCAATATTTTTAAATACAAATCACTAAGAATATGTCATTCATTCATCTAACTATCCACCTATCCGTCCTCTGTGGAATAGGCCCTTTCGGCTGTTCAAGCTGTGCCACCTTAGCAACCTTGATTTAACCCTAACTTAATCACTGGACAAATTCATTTTTTCAAATTAATTAGCCTATTCCTTTCACTGATGATGAAAGTGATTCTTCATTTTCTTTCCAGTTTCAATGTTTGTTTTTTTCCCCTTTAACCCATTGAGATTGCAGAACTAAGATTGAGGACTCCAAGTGCTCTTCTGTAATTAGATTTTGAAGATGTGTGTCTTTATATTGACTTAAGCAACGCATTCACTTCATAATTATGAATATGATTTATGTCTTATCTCTGTGGGTCCGACTGGGTGTTTATTCATGCTTGAACTTACTTGGAAACTAATAGTGTCATTTCATTCCTTCCTTATGTTTGTTTAATGAAATTATGGCACTTTGCCAAAGAATGCATTTTTCTATCATTATTTTGGACTCAAAGGACCAATGAGTTTTGTGCATGAAAAAAAAATCTTAAAATATCATCAAATAAAAATGATTATGTTCAGTTACTGTCTTTGGACTGCAAAGTGTAATGTTTATTGGTATAAGATCCACTTCAAATTCATGATGTTGCTTCAAGGAATCATACTGTTAAAGATTATTGGTAGCTGTAAGTTGCTTCCTTTCATAATCCACTGATCACGTTTTATGGCCGTGAACTTGAATTTAAAACTTGGAATTTTATTTCATTTGCTATATTGGACAAGCAATGCGTAAGCAATAGATGAGGAGAGGACTGGAGAAGGTGGAAAAGTTGCACATATTTTAGATCAGTTGTAAGACAAAATATTTTGGATGTTGGCGATCTCAACAAAGCAAGAAAATGCTAGAAATAGCAATTCAATTGGCATCTATTCAGTGAAAAGCTGTGTAAATGTATCGGAAATAATCAAATATTCTAATGAAAGGTTTTCGGGCTTAAGTGAAATGTTTGTCCTTCAGTATTTTGTTGCCCACAGATACTATATGATATGCTGAACATACCCAGCAAATCGATATTTTTGACCAAAAATATTAAATGAACCCCTGCACATTTTCTACTATTTTGCTACACGACTTCCAAAATCTGTTGCTGTTACTTATCCCTGTCCAAATATTTCAATGCAATCTGCCAGTTTTGTAGATCTCTGCATTTGATGGTGTGTGCAAATCTTAAGGAGCATATTGTAGTACTAAAGGGCATCTCAAGGGTTGAACCATAATTTGCTTCTTCAGAACATGCCCAGCAGTCAATTGGTTAAACTCAGCATAATTTCATAAGAACCTTTCCCATTCTGACATGTCTATCCACGGCCTCCTCTACTGTAAAGATGAAGCCACACTCAGGTTGGAGGAACAACACCTTATATTCTGTCTGGGTAGCCTCCAACCTGATGGCATGAACATCGACTTCTCTAACTTCCGCTAAGGCCCCACCTCCCCCTCGTACCCCATCTGTTACTCATTTTTATGCACACATTCTTTCTCTCACTCTCCTTTTTCTCCCTCTGTCCCTCTGAATATACCTCTTGCCCATCCTCTGGGTCCCCCCCCACTTGTCTTTCTTCCCGGACCTCCTGTCCCATGATCCTCTCGTATCCCCTTTTGCCTATCACCTGTCCAGCTCTTGGCTCCATCCTTCCCTCTCCTGTCTTCTCCTATCATTTTGGATCTCCCCCTCCCCCTCCCACTTTCAAATCCCTTACTCACTCTTCCTTCAGTTAGTCCTGACGAAGGGTCTCGGCCTGAAACGTCGACTGCACCTCTTCCTACAGATGCTGCTTGGCCTGCTGCGTTCACCAGCAACTTTGATGTGTGTAGCTCTATTCAACCACTTTGTCACTTTATTTCTGCTGTTGCTCTATCAAGAAGTAATTGCTGCTGGTTATGGTGACCTGGTTAATGGTAGGGTAGAAGAGAAATGATACGATATCTCTGTAGTTAAGGTTCTTTTTGACTCATGTATTTGCTAATTATTTTCCTCATCTATTTGCCTCATGCATTTGTTGGAGGGATTCTGTGCCAAACAGTGCAACAGGAGTGCCTTCTTGATAGCTAGCTACAATTTTGGATTTAATCATCTAGATTACTGTCAATTTTCTAATGGGTAGTGTTCATCATCATTATGTGCCGTGTCATATGACATGGGCGATCATAGTCTTTGGCCATGATTGTTCTTGGCAAATTTTTCTAAAGAAGTAATTTGCCATTACCCTCTTCTGGGCAGTGTCTTTACAAAATGAGTGACTCTAGCCATTATCAATACGGTTCAGAGGTTGTCTTCCTGGCGTCAGTGGTCACATAACCAGGACTTGTGATATGCATCAGCTACTCATACGACCATCTACCACCAGGTCCAGTGGCTTCACATGACCCTGATTGGGATGAGGAGTGCTAAGTAGGGGGTTACACTTTGCCTAAGGGTGACTTGCAGGTTAGTAGAGGGAAGGGGTGCCTTGTACCTCCCTTGGTACCCACCTAAATGGGTATTGAGCAAACCCTAATAGAGTAAACATATTTACCAACAAATCAAATGTGTGCAGAGTAAGTGGAAGTTGAAAGTTCTTTTGGAGTAGTCTTTTGTGTTGACATTAACTGATACTTAGTGTAGGGTTATTAATGTTTGGTCCATTCAAAGCAGTGACTGTTGCATTGGGATAGTACAGAATAGGGACTTTATGAAGTTTGGACATCCTGTACACCAGAGACTGCTGCTCATCAAGCTATAAGCTTAAGGTATTTTGGTAGCTTATTAACATCTACTTTATTAGGTAGAAAATTGGCATTTGGAAGATAAGCAGCGTGAAAGCTTGGGGAAAAAATGGGCAAAAGCGACGTGTGTTTCTGTGCAATAAACTACAGAGTTTCTGACATAATAATTAAGGAAAGACGTTAACCAGTAACTCTGCAGTTATGTTACTTCACCTGTTACTGGTAAGGCTCTTATCAAGCTTCAGGATACCGGTATTGCTTGTAACATTAAAAAAAAGTCTCATCTTTTGGAGCAGGACAAGTGTCACTGACAGAAAACAACTAAAATGAAAAGAAAATATGAAGAAGAGAGATGCCTGAACAAAATTCATGAGCGGTTAGGGACCAAACGGAATAATTCATGAATTCCATGGGGAGCTGTTTCTGAACCCCCACCGCCCCACAACGAGGTCACTGATTTGCACACAGCAGGTTGACTGGAAGGTCTTGCTAGAGGTGTAGTATAGTTAGTAATGAAAAAAAAAGTCATCATCTATGGAAGGTCTAGTTTTAAGTATGTTGAATGTGTGGGTCGTTGTATCATTTCTGGAGAGTGAAAAATGATGTGCCCTTTCTGACTGAAGTACAAATAAGAAGTAGAATTGATTCAAAAGTCCAATGTATGTTTGAAATGCTGAAATGTTGTATCTCAGTCAACTTTAGCAGAAGAACAAATTTGATCAATATGCAGTAGCAACAGCTTCAACCTGTGGTGTTAATGTTGGACATAAGATTTTAAACCTGGTCAAGGAAGAGAAAATACTTGATGCACTAATTTTACACAGTTCTGAAAGATGCATTAGTGAGATCTTTAAAGAGAAATTTACACCACTGCCATGTATTAATGTTACATACTGTACAAATTATATATGGCACTTCAGGAATTAATGGCATGTTTCAAAATAATAAATTGATTTAATGTATTTAAATTCATCCTGAGCACATAATAACATTGTTAATAAAAGTGTATTGTTTTTCAAAGTTGTTAATCAAGAACTGAGGGATTGAGTTTAGGAGCCGAGAGGTAATATTGCAGCTATATAGGACCCTGATCAGTCCCCACTTGGAATACTGTGCTCAGTTCTGGTCTCCCCACTACAGGAAGGATGTGGAAACCATAGAAAAGGTGCAGAGGAGATTTACAAGGATGTTGCCTGGATTGGGGAGCATGCCTTATGAGAATAAGTTGAGTGAACTCAGCCTTTTCTTCTTGGAGAGATGGAGGATGAGAGGTGACCTGGTAGAGGTGTATAAGATGATGAGTGACGAGAGGCATTGATTGTGTTGATAGTCAGAGGCTTTTTCCCAGGGCTAAAATGGCTAGCACGAGAGGACACAGTTTTAAGGTTCTTGGAAGTAGGTACAGAGGAGATGTCAGGGGTATGTTTTTTATACAGAGAGTGGTGACTGCGTGGAATGGGCTGCTGGCGATGGTGGTGGAGGCGGAGACGATAAGGTCTTTTAAGAGACTCCTGGATAGGTACATGGAGTTTAGAAAAATAGAGGGCTATGGGTAGGGTTGCCAACTTTCTCACTCCCAAGTAAGGGACAAAAGTAGCAGTCAAATACGGGTCACTTGTGTTTACCCCGATAAAGACTACCATGACCACAAAGCCTTGCGCGGGCACCTTTGTGCGCATGCGTGTACGTGCTGATTTTTTTCTACTAATCGGTTTTGGCTTAATCTTCCCTATTCTGTTAAGTGAAACTACACTGTACATATATTATTTCTACTTTATATAGGCTGTGTATTTTTCATATCATACCTGCTTTTACTATATGTTGGTGTTATTTTAGGTTTTATGTGTTATTTGGTAGACTATTTTTTGGGTCTGAGAACGCTCAAAAATGTTTCCCATATATATTAATGGTAATTGCTTCTTCGCTTTACGCCATTTTGGCTTATGAATGGTTTCATAGGGACGCTGTACCTTAGCGGGGGAAATACGGGACAAGGGCATTCCCATATGGGACAAACCAAGTTAGCCCAATATATGGGAAGTCCTGGCAAATACGGGACAGTTGGCAACCCTAGCTATGGGTAACCCTAGTTAACTTCTAAGGCAAGAACATGTTCGGCACAGCTTTGTGGGCTGAAGGCCTGTATTGTGCTGTAGGTTTTCTATGTTTCTATGTAACTGCAGATTTAAGATTGAGTGAGGGAAATTTACAGTTGGTAGAGATTTTTACCTGAAGTTAGTGAACAGCTTGATGGAAAGGTCAGGGAGAGTAAGAGTTGTTTAAGAGAAGATACTGGACTCCTAAAAGTTATAGGATGTTGTAAAAGAAGGTTTGCTATTAGGCATCCATCTTGACACTGTACTGTATCTGTGGAATTTGTACAATTGTGATAGGATTGAAAATTCAGGGAGATTATTTCTTCCTTCCTGACTACACTATATTAGGAAAGGCTATAACTTACTTTTTTTCATTTATTTGCTGTACTGTCCATGTGACAGAATGAACTCTCCAATGAATAATTTTACCTTTGCAGAGAAAAGCAAGACTGACTGTCTTTAGTGTGATTCATTAAAAACTATTTGTCATCTATCAATGGTACTTTTTAACCCAGTACAGAGTATTAGGCTCTGTTTAGCAGAATATTATTCATCCCTTTGAAAACTGCCCATGGCCTTTTAGTTTACCTGTGGGGATTTCAAATCCTTGAGACTTTCTATTGCAGCCCCTTCTTCAGGGGTTCTGTTACATCTGAGAACAATATGAGGCTATTCAGTGAGTCAGATTAAATTGTTCTTTCTGATGTCAAAAATTCAAATTGGGAAATAAAGTAGAAGGTAAAAATGAATTAGAATAGTAATTCACAACCATAAGAAAGTCTGCAGATGCTGGAAATCCAAAGTAACACACAGAATGCTGAAGGAACTCAGCAGGTCATACAGCACCTATGGAAAAGAGTAAACAGTCGCTGTTTTGGGATGAGATCCTTCCTCAGGACTGAGAAACAAGAGGGAAGATCCCAAACAAAAAGGTGGGGGAAGGAGAAAGAGGCTAGCTGGAAGTGATAGGGGAAGCTGGGTGGGTGGGTGGGGAAGGTAAAGGGCTTGAGAAAAAAGAATCTGATAGGAGAAAGGGAAGGAGGTGGGGATCCATGGAGAAGTAATAGTTAGGTCATAAGAAATGGAAGATCAGAGTGGGGAATAGAGGAAAGGGGAGGAGGAAATTGTTCACTGGAAGGAGAAATCGATATTCATGCGATCAGGTTGGAGCATATCCAAACGGAATATAAAATGTTTCTCTACCCTGAGGGTGGCCTCATCTTGGCACAAGAGGAGGCCATGAATTGACACATTGAAACAGGAATGGGAATAGGAATTAAAATGTTTGGCCACCAGGGAGTCCCGCTTGTGACAGGTGGTGCGGAGGTGCTTGATGGAGCGGTCCCCCAATTTATGACAGGTCTCACCTACATAGAGGAGGCCACATCAGTAGTACTGGACACAATAGATCACCCCAGCACCATACTGGAAGCAAAATAGAGGTTGAGAAAGATATTAAGGCCAAAAATCTAGACTGGTATCCTGAGCCGTATGAAAAAGTTGTGGGTTATAGATGAATGTGGAAAAATTGATTCATAAAACATTTTTTAAGACTCAGCTGGTAATCTTGACAGCCATCTCTGTGTATATTACAAGAGAAAGAGGTAGATGTACTCAAATAAGGCATAAATAAACACACATCAAAGTTGCTGGTGAAAGCAGCAGGCCAAGCAGCATCTATAGGAAGAGGCGCAGTCGACGTTTCAGGCCGAGACCCTTCGTCAGGACTAACTGAAGGAAGAGTGAGTAAGGGATTTGAAAGTTGGAGGGGGAGGGGGAGATCCAAAATGATAGGAGAAGACAGGAGGGGGAGGGATAGAGCCGAGAGCTGGACAGGTGATAGGCAAAAGGGGATACGAGAGGATCATGGGACAGGAGGCCTAGGGAGAAAGACGGGGGGGGGGGTGCAACTTTGATGTGTGTTGCTTGGATTTCCAGCATCTGCAGAATTCCTGTTGTTTACGTATAAATAAACACTTCTCAATATTCTTTTGGAGATGTGAATGATTTTCAGTTGCACGTGGAAAGGTGATGTGAATCCTACCTTCTGCAGTGCTGTTGAATTGCAAATACTGGAATTTGATGAGATGAAGGGACATCAGTGTATTTCCAGGTTGGGGTGGAGTATGACTGGTAATCTACAGATGCTATTCCCATGTTCCTGCTGGTCTATTTGCCCTTCACCTTTTATAGTGATGGAAGCTGCAAGTTGCAGTTAGAGTAGCCGTGTTGTACACTTTGCAGGTGATCACCACTGTAAGCAGAATTCTTGTATAGTATGAGGGGAATAAAATGTCATGGTGGTGGATGGGGGTTTTCAAGGAGCCTTCTTTATCCTGAATGGTCTTGAGTTTCAGGAGTGTTTTGGGAGTTGAAATTGTCTGGACAAGACAACAGTATTCCATTACAGTCATGCGATGTGCTTACAGATGGTTGAAAGGGTTTGGGGAAGACCATGAAGGGAATTAAAAACAAGAATATGATTTTAGATCGGATGTGTTGGGGGATATGGAGCCAAAATAGGTCAAGAGCCTAGGGAATATTAGAGGTGTTAAAGTGTGTACAGTAGATTTTATGGAAAGTGATACAACAATAGCCATTTGGTGAAAGGCACTTGCAAATGGATTGTTTTTTCATTGTGGTCTCCACAAATCTGTAGCATCTGAGGTACTGAAAATGGAAAATGCACACTTTTCTTCCCTTTTTGTGTCAAAACTGGAAAATATTGAATAGCATCTTAACTATGTTACTGAGCAATAGCAACTAAACTGAAGTTTTCATATACATGTGTTTTGAATGAAGGAGTAAAAATGACCATTGCGTCAATGTACAGATTTTGTGTCATAAAAAATCTTAACATGCAATGCAAATACATCTGAGTTCGAGTGATTGAAGTTTGACAAACTTGCTGTTGCTGGATCATACATTCTTTCCTGTGGTAGTGTGTGGGCAAGGCTGTTGGGAGAAAGCTGCATTTGGCAAGTGCAAGGTTCGAGCTGGGTGTACTGTACTTTACTATTTGCTGTACTCCGGGTGACTGGATGAAATTATACCTACTAAAGACACTGTGCTCCCTATTCCTGGATAATCTGCAATGACGTTGGATAAAATGTGCCTTTTCTGTGAAACCTGTGGATACTGCAGAAGGGCTGTAAGCTCTACCAACTCCACTAATAAAGACTTTTAAAATAGCCTTGAACGACCCTACATTTATGCAGTTATTCTTGATCTCTGGTAACTTCCTGCAGTAATATAGGAGGAACATAATGTGGCTGAACTTTAAATCTTTTGTCTGTGATTTGTACTGTATGCTTAAAAACCATGTGGTATGATATCACTCAAATACTGCTTTCTTTAATGAGCACATGACAACAGATCTTCGTAATAATTACAAAATTACAAATTAATTTTGTCTAGTCTCAGTTTTCAAGATCTAAATTTCATTCCTCACATTTGCATCGTCTGAAGTATTGGGGTTAACTCCACAAAATCCTGTTATGTATGTAATTTCTGGCTTATTGGATGTTATCTAACATGACTATCTCTATTCTCAGCTTGCAAATGCAATGGACATGCAAGTGCTTGTCATGCACAAAAAGGAAATTGCTTCTGCACCACAAAAGGAATCAAGGGAGATCAATGTCAGTTGTGAGTATTTGAAATTCCCTTGATTGATATTATTTTAATGTTTTTTCTATTACTATGTTAAAAATAACATAGCAATTATACTAGCTTCAGTGATCTTTTTCTGATAGAGCTGTGAGAAATGCAGCAAAATATATAAAAGCTCAAGTTAATACTATGCTTTAGTAATGTGCGGATTGAAAATTAAATGCTCCGAGATGTAGCAGAATAAGGCATATATGTTTGCTAACCCTGGCGTGAAATTGTTATGTTTTGCATTAATTTATTCACATTTTTCATGCATTAATTCAATAAATAAAAAACATGCTATTGACAAATATCATAAAATCATAGAATTGTAAATTGTGGGCACAGCCCACGTGGCCCAACTTGTCCATGCCCAACAGTTGGGATCCTTTGATGTATTGTAACTGTGATTGAAGTCACAAGAGAGATACTGAAGTTGTTGATATAGAAGTCTTTATTCATCATAGCAGGCAGACATTCTTCTGGAGACACTCTCAGTAGAGGCCCACGAACTCAAAGTATAACATATTCCTATACCCTTAAGATCAAAGGTAACCTGAGGGGATTCAATACAATTTCACTAGTTGCAGTGACATTGTTTACTTCAATACTTCGGGCTGACATATGGTTCCTTTGAGGTAGAACACATTCGTATTGAAAAGGCACATCTGAAGGTTCAAACGGCTTTGCTGGGAGAAACCAATTATCTCAAGTATTCTAAAAACATCTAATGACAGAGAGCTAGGCATCTAACTACTGATAGAGCTAAATTAGGGTTCCCAACTGGGGGTCTACGGACCCTGAGGTTAATGGTAGGAGTCCATGGCATAAAAAAGATTAGTACCCTCGAGCTAAATAATAGTATTAGTCTGGTCTCCAAACTTCCTTGAACTTGTTTACAATGGTACAGATTACTTAAATGCATTATTGAAACCCTGGATTGATGCAGACCAATTAACATAATCCCATAGTTTTAACATTTGGCTGCTGCATATGTAAGCATCTGATAGTCATCACTTGCATGCCATTATCTCTTAGTGTGTATTACACAGACCCTATTGTCTATTGGCAAAGGTCTGCTTTTAACTACAATTTATTGCTTGCAATTTACAATTTAGAATTTATATTAAGAACTAAAAATTGGTCCTTGTTTGAATTAATAACTGCTATACTCACATAACTCCAGAACATTCCCTAACACACTCTTCATCCCGTCGCGCAGTATGGTTCGATGTCTACCTCTTTGTAGAGTAACCCAAATGCAGAACATAACCTACATGTTGAATCAAAGGCCGAATGGTTTAGTTGTGTGAGAAAGGAAAATAGGTTGTGACCTGAATTAAACAAGTTGGTGAACATGTAAGGTTTCAAGTTAAGGTGCAAGTTCAAATACAGTGCTCCTGTATCAGTGGAACTTTATCATGAAGACACTACATCCATGCTGATTTTTCTTTTGCTCACCTATACTAATCTCTTGCTTGCATTTGTACCATTTCCTTTTATTTCTTGGCAAACTAGTAACTGTTTAAATGCTGCTGAAAATTAATAATTGTTTGCTGTTCCATCATCCCAACTAACAGCAGGTCTCTGATATCCACAGTGTTGCCAACCTAGTTATCAGTGTGTGTGGTTTTTTTTTAATAGGAGCTAATTGTTCCTAACCATAGATTTGTTCTCTTAATTCTGGATGTATGCAAGAAGGAGATGTTAAATCATGTCTTCTTTTTAGTCACTGGTTAAAATTTGAAAGAACTGCCATGGATATTGTCAGGATCAGGTCCAAAGTAAAGCTGTAATTTGCATGAGGACAAGAACCACTGGGATGATAGTACCAAGATGAGTATACTGTAGTATTATGGAGTTATAGGGGTACCGATGAATTATACAAAGGGAATTGCAGTTTACTTTAAACCAGAGCATTGAATGAGTTGCGAATAAATCAGAATCAGAATCAGAAACAGGTTTATTATCACCAGCATGTGACGTGAAATTTGTTAACTTAGCAGCAGCTGTTCAATATAATACATAATCCAGCAGAGAGAAAAAATAATAAAAAATAATAAGTAAAATGAAAATAATATAATAAATAAACAAGTAAATCAATCACATATATTGAATAGATTTTTTAAAAACGTGCAAAAATGGAAATACTGTATATTATCAAAATAGTGAGGTGGTGTCCAAAGATTCAATGTCCATTTAGGAATCGGATGGCAAAGGGGGAGAAGCTGTTCCTGAATCGTTGAGTGTGTGCCTTCAGGCTTCTGTATCTCCTACCTGATGGTAACAGTGAGAAAAGGGCATTCCCTGGTTGCTGAAGGTACTTAATAATGGACGTTGCCTTTCTGAGACACTGCTCCCTGAAGATGTCCTGGGTACTTTATAGGCTAGTACCCAAGATGGAGCTGACTAGGTTTACAACCCTCTGCAGCTTCTTTTGGTCCTGTGCAGTAGCCACCCCCCCCCCCCCCGCCATCCCCAATACCAGACAGTGATGCAGCCTGTTAGAATTCTCATCATGGTACAAATATAGAAATTTTTGAGTGTATGTTTTGATATGCCAAACCTCTTCAAACTGCTAATAAAGTATAGCTGCTGCCTTGCCTTCTTTATAACTATATCGATATGTTGGGACCAGGTTAGATCCTCAGAGAAACACATATAAAAGTTGCTGGTGAACGCAGCAGGGTCGACTGTACCTCTTCCTAGAGATGCTGCCTGGCCTGCTGTGTTCACCAGCAACTTTTATGTGTGTTGCTTGAAATTGTAACATCTGCAGATTTCCTCATGTTTGCATTTTTAGATCCTCAGAGATCTTGACACCCAGGAACTTGAAACTGCTCACTCTCTCCACTTCTGATCCCTCTATGAGGATTGGTATGTGTTCCTTCGTCTTACCCTTCCTGAAGTCCACAATCAGCTCTTTTGTCTTACTGACGTTAGGTGCCAGGCTGTTGCTGCGGCACCACTCCACTAGTTGGCATCTTTCACTCCTGTACGCCCTCTCGTCACCATGTGAGAATCTACCCACAATGGTTGTATTGTCAGTAGATTTATAGATGGTATTTGAGCTATGCCTAGCCACACAGTCTTGTGTATATAGAGAGTAGAGCAGTGGGCTGAGCACACACCCCTGAGGTACGCCGGTGTTGATCATCAGCAAGGAGGAGATGTTATCATCAATCTGCATAGATTGTGGTCTTCCAGTTAGGAATATGAGGATCCAATTGCAGAAGGAGGTACAGAGGCTCAGGTTCTGCAACTTCTCAATTTGGACTGTGGGAATGATGGTATTAAATGCTGAGCCATAGTTGATGAACAGCATCCTGACACAGGTGTTTGTGTTATCCAGGTGGTCTAAAGCCGTGTAGAGAGCCATTGAGATTGCATCTGCCATTGACCTATTGTGGCGATAGGCAAATTGCAATGGGTCCAGGTCCTTGCTGAGGCAGGAGTTCAATCTAGTCATGAGCAACCTCTCAAAGCATTTCATCACATTGATGTGAGAGCTACTGGGCGATAATCATTAAGGTCAGCCCACATTATTCTTCTTAGGGTCCTTTTTGAAGCAAGTAGGAACTTCCGTTCATAGCAGTTAGAGGTTGAAAATGTCCTTGAATCATAGTCATAGTCATACTTTATTGATCCCGGGTGAAATTGGTTTTCATTATAGTTGCACCATAAATAATTAAATAGTAATAAAACCATAAATAGTTAAATAGTAATATGTAAATTATGCCAGGAAATAAGTCCAGGACCAGCCTACTGACTCAGGGTGTCTGACCCTCCAAAGGAGGAGTTGTAAAGTTTGATGGTCACAGGCAGGAATGACCTCCTATGACGCTCTGTGTTGCATCTCGGTGGAATGAGTCTCTGGCTGAATGTACTCCTGTGCCCACCCAGTACATTATGTAGTGGATGGGATACATTGTCCAAGATGGCATGCAACTTGGACAGCAACCAACTAGCGGCATACTCCTGCTAGTTGGTTAGCACAGGTTTTCAGAGCCTTACCAGGTACTCCATCAGGACCCTTCGCCTTGCGAGGTTCACTCTCTTCAAAGAATGGCCTACTCCTGCACCTATTTTCTATGTTTCTATGTTTTGTATGTTGCCCGGATGGTAGTAGCTGGAACAGTTTGTGGTTGGAGTGACTCAGGTCCCCAGTGAACCTTTGGACCTTTTTTACAGACCTGTCTGTGTAAATGACTTGAATAGTGGGAAGTTCACATCTACAGTTGCACTGGCCTGTCCGCACCACTTTCTGCAGAGTCCTGCGAGTGAGGGAGGTACAGTTCCCATACCAGGCAGGGATGCAGCTAGTCAGGATGCTCTCAGTTGTGCCCCTGTAGAAAGTTCTTAGGATTTGGGGGCCCATACCAGACTTCAACTGTCTAAATTGGAAGAGGCACTGTTGTGCCTTTTTCACCATACAGCCCTTTTCTCACACCTGTCTTTGTAAATGCCCTGAATCATAGGAAGTTCACAACTATAGGTATGCTATATCCAGTGGAGTGATTTTTGGGCACAGTTTACATTTGATAAACTGGATAAAGCACGCTCTTTACAGCCGCTTATCACAATGCCAAATCTTGAAATGGAGGTGATGAGATAATAATCCAAGAAAAATTTGGTGGCTGAAATTTTCTCGAGGGACAAAGTTTGAAAAGCAGCCCATGTGGATTGTGCCTTGGGTTAGAAATTGTTGACCTTCATTTCTTTCAATAGGGTTTATATCCACTTTAACCTGATTTTTGAAAATTTTATCACCTGTGGTCCATCAACATCTTGGTTACAGTACAAAATGTAATGAATAGAATGTGGAGTGAAGAATGTGGAATTAGGTTGAAGATAAGTAAATTAAACATTATTCAAAATAAAGGAAGAGCCATTTAATGGTTAACGTTCTTCCATTATTCCATAAATTAGTCTGATAATCTTACATAAGTAATAACTAGAGATATTTTTGAAGAAAAAATCTGTTGAAAAAGACAATAATAGATTGGAAAGCTGGTTTTTCCACCTTTCAAAGTCTTTCAGAGAAAAACTACGTTGCTCTTGTAACTTGCTCTTTTAAAGTTTATGTTGTAAAATGTTATTTAAATAGTGAAATTTCAGCAATCATTTGGGATCTAATCATTGCTTATTATAGCAATATTATCACTTTTCATTTGTATTCATTTCCTCTTTCAGTATTGTCCAAAATGTTCAGCAATTTTCCTGCATCCTACTGTGCTGAACTAATGGTTTAATATTTTTTCTATAATAATCTTGATTCTTCAATCTAACTGATAGGCGCAGTTTCCATTTAACCCACATTTTCAAATGCGGTTCTTTGCTTTATCAGCAAAGCATTTATAATACCTTTACAATGAATTGGATGTGTTGAGTTCTCAAGTAATTGAACTTTCCAATTTATGTGCTGTAAAATTTTTGCTTTGTGCTTTATTTCTGAACTTAACCATCTTGCTTGTCGTATCCTTTTTTTAATGTTCCTTGTTAGGGAACTAACTTGATATCATGCTCCTACTTCAGAATGTTGCACCTGCTGTTGATCCTGTTTCTAAGTTAATTTTGTCTACTATTTCATAATTTTATAAATGATCCTTTAATTCCATATTTTAAGATTTATTAAACCATTGGTATTGAACTGACTTATTAAAAGTAATATTCGGTGTGGTACATTGATTATTACCTCCTGTTGGTGCTGCCCTCCAGTGTTTCCTTGGTAGAAGACAAGCTGGATTGTGTGCATACGTACGTTCATCTACAGACTGCTGGGAATTGCTTGTTCTTGTCAATAACACCCATGCACCATTAATTTACAGGACAAGTCACTCAGGGACTTGGGCTATATATATTTTATTTTTTGTGTGGTCGTCTGTTTACTGATGTCTTTAAGCGTGCAATATGTGCCTTGTGCTCTGTGTAACTGTTGGTACTGTGATTTGAACTTTGTCCCCAGGGTAACGTCGTTTTGTTTGCCATATTCATGGGTTATACATATGGTTGAATGCTAATTAAACTTGAATTGAAAGTTTTGCGAACTGACTTTTAGCTTTCATAGTTTCAGGTTAATTTTCCGTAGAATTTACTTACTTAGGTAACTATCCAAATTATAATAGAGATTCAGAATGACGAGAACCTAATGTGTATTCTATTTACTTTGAAGCAGCAATAATTTTCTAATCTTGTTCTTTGTGAATACCAATAAATATTTCCCGGCCAGACATGGTCCTGTGGTCCACAACAGCCAAGCTGGCATATGTTGTGGGATTGACAGTACCATGGGAAGATGGTGTTAAAGAAGCTTATGAGAGGAAAAAGACCAAGTACTCTGAACTGGCAACTGAAGCTGCCCAGAATGGCTGGAAGATCAAGATTTTTCCTGTGGAAGTGGGATGCAGTGGATTCGTTGCTACATCTATGACCAGTCTATTGAAGAAGACGGGGGTGAGGGGTGTTACGTACCCCGTAACTGGGTTGCCAAACCAGCAGAAATGGATCACTCAGTTGGAGTCTGGATTACTGGAACTAAGAAAGTTTTATTAAAGAAATAAGCAACACAGTACTCTAATCAAAAGGATAATAAATACAACAGTTCAGCGATGATAAACACACATGTACACAGAACTAGGATAATAGGATCAATCAAGCTCTATCGTCGTCTGGGGGTAAATGACCAGTTTCAAAGTGACGCAAAGTTCAGTTCAATTGAGTTCAGTTCAGTTCACAGTAATCACTGCCGTGCCGGTGGACGGGGGGGGGGGGCGGGGAAGAAGAGAGAGGGCGAAAACGAATGAATATTCAAAACGGCTTCCACACAGACCTTCGATATTCCTCACAGTCAGCTTTCGGGCGAGCCCTTTGTAATGTCTTCTGAGGTCACCAACTGTGACCCCTCCGTTTCAGATATGATCGTTCCTCTGCAGTAAACCTGGCACCCAGGCAAGGGCGGACACACACCAGGTTCCCGCCGATCGTACCTTTCCACCCTGTGCGTCTATGGCTTGGTCCCGCGACCAGCCCTCCAAAACTCCCACCGACTTGCGGGAGGTGCACCGCTTCCAGGGTCTCGTTACCTCGTGGTGTCGTGTGTGCTGCCTTAGCGAACCTGTCCCTTTTTATCCCCCTGCTGGGGTATCGCCTGTCCATCACACTTCAAACAGTTCAGAGTTCAAAAAGGAGCCGATCTTGACAGCTCTCAGACCGTGTCTCCTTCCATTAAACTCTCCCGTCTCTTCATTAACATTTCCAAATGCTGCTCCATTGTCTTCCTTATCTGTCTTTCTCCTGAAGACAGGTGGCAGATCAACTGTTGATCCCACTGGTGCCAGCACAGGACAGTTAACATCTTAATCTATGTGTACTCTTTGTAACCCTCTTTCATCACAGGGGTCACTCCCTCCAACAAGCAATCAAGTCCTTGTCAAATGCAGCAGAAAAAAGCAGCAATTGGATTTGGATTAAAAGGAAAGACAGCAACTGGGCTGGAAGATGAAGACAGGAGGATATAGAACTGTGGGGGGTGTATCTGGGATGCCAGGTAGCAACGTTGAACCCTCTGGAGACGTCGTGGGCTTATCAACAAAACGTCAAAGAGGGAGGGTGCCCACCTGATGACCCCGATGACGTACCTACCCTCCCTCCTTGTCACCACTCCAAGCCCACTGCCAACATCGAGAGTGCTGACTTACCATAGGGATTGAAACATCAAGTCCTAGTAGCTCTACTCATTCCTAGTCAGTGTTAGGAAGTTCTGAGCCACTTCAGCTATACATCCCTTCTATATCCACATTTGCAGATTCAGTTCCTATGCAACAGTAAATTACCTTTTAATTAACAGAACTTAAGAGGATTATTGTGCTTCTTGTTGGTGTATTGTTTTAAATATCAAGTGGTATTTATGTCATAGGCTGGGATGTATTATCTTGTGCAGTAACTGTCTGTGGAGGATATGTTGTAGAGCTTCCAGAGCTGTGTGGATTGTTAGTGTTCTGTAGGCCTTGACCTTCAAGTGGTTTATAGAATTAGGATAAAAAGTCAATCAGCTAATTTTTTTGAGGCTTTTATTTGAAAGCCACATTTTTTTTCCTGGAAACAATGAATTTCAAAGATAGCTATCTGGTATTTTTTGCATGCTGATTTTATTGTGTTGTGTGATTGGCATTTCCCTGCTTTAAAAAAAAACCTGATATTAATGTTGAGCAAAATTATGATCTCAGGAATAGCATGTAAAACTCAATGCTCTAACAATGGGTCATCAATTATGAAGGAAGCATACACTGTCGATTTAAATATTCAGTAAATACTCTACCATAAAGTGACTGACTAACTGAACGCATTTAACCCGGCAGTTTTAGTAGAAGATCCTTATGGAAAATACAATCATGTTCACGATTGTCTACATGATATGGCTCTTTAATCTGCTGGTCTTGCTGGTGAAAGGGATGCTTATATTTGAAAGTTAGTAAAAATAACCGCAATGTAAGGTCAAATTTGAATAATTTCCTTCCTGCCTGGAAACAACAAAATCAAGTAAGCTCCATGAGACTATTTACTGTGACATTTTGATAACTACGTATATTTCTTCCATAAATTCACAATCTATTGCAATGGATCTTTTTTTGTGAGATTTCCTATACTGGCTACCCACAACCTTTAGCTCACCTGTTCATGTAAAATTGTAAAATTATTGTTATTACACTGTTCAAAGTTCAAAGTAAATTTATTATCTAAGTACATATATGTCACCATATATAACCCTGAGATTCGTTTTCTTGCAGGTATACTCAATAAATCTCATAACATTAATAGAATCAGTGAAAGACTGCAACCTGCAGAGCAGACAACCAGTGTGCAAAAAACAGCACACTGTGCAAATGCAAAAGAAAAAATTAACAAATAAGCAATAAATTTTGAAAACATGAGATGAAGAATCCTTGAAAATGGGTCTATAGGTTGTGGGAACAGTTCAGTGATAGGGCAAGTGAAGTTATCCGCTCTGGGTCAAGAGGCTGATGGCTGAGGGATAATAACTGTTCCTGAACCTGATTGTGTGGGTCTTGTGGCTCCTGTACCTTTTCCCTGATGGTAGCAGTGACAAGAGAACATGGCCTGGGTGGTGGGGTACCCTGATAAAATGCTCAGTGTAGGGGAGAGGTTTACCCATGAGGTATTGGGCTGTATCCACTACTTTTTGTAGGATTTTCCATTCAAAGACATTGCTGCTTCCATACCAGGCTGTGATATACTCTCCACCACACATTTATAGAAGTTTGTCGAAGTTTTGGATGTCATGCCAAATCTTCACAAACTTTTACTGCTGTGCTTTTCTCGTAATAGCACTTATGTGCTGCACCCATGTCACTTATATCCTCTGACATGATAGCACAGAGGCATTTAAAGTTGCTGACTCTTGCACCTCTGGTTTCCTGCTCCTGAGGTCATAGTGCCTTAGAAAACTGCAACACAGAAATAGGCCATTTGACCGTCTAAATGAGCTGAACCATCGACCTGCACCTGGACTAAAAACGAAGGAGCTGGTTGTGGACTACAGGAGGAATGGAGACAGGTTAACCTCTATAGATATCAATGGATCTAGGGTTGAGAGGGTGAACAGCTTTCAGTTCCTCGGCATGCATGTCACTGAGGACATCATGTGGTCTGTACACACCAGCTGTGTGGTGAAAAAGACACAACAGCGCCTATTTCAACTCAGACGGTTGAAGAAGGCTGGTATGGGCTCCCAAATCCTAAGAACTTTCTAAAGGGGCACAATTGAGAGCATCCTGACTGACTGCGTCCCTGCCTGGTATGGGAACTGTACTTCCCTCAATCGCAGGACTCTGCAGAGAGTGGTGCGGACAGCCCAGCGCATCTGTAGATGTGAACTTCCCATGATTTAGGACATTTACAGAGACAGGTGTGTAACAGGGAGCCAAAGGATCATTGAGGACCCGAGTTGCTCCAAACACAGTTTATTCCAGCTGCTACCATCTGAGAAATGCTACTGCAGCATAAAAGTCAGGACCAACAGGCTCCGGGACAGCTTCTTTCACCAGGCCATCAGACTGATTAATTCATGCTGATTTGAGTGTACTCTATATTACAATAACTATTCTATTTATTATAAATCACTATAAATTACTATGATTGCATGTTACACATTTAGATGGAGACGTAACGTGAAGATTTTTACCCCTCACGTACATGAAGGATGTAAGTAATAAAGTAAATTCAGTTCAATTCAGTTCATCCATGTAATTATCTAAACTTGTTTTAAATGTTGAAATCAAAATTGCATCCAACACTTGCACTGGCAGCTCATTCCACACTCTCACCACCCTCTGAGTGAAGAAGTTTCCCTTCATATTCCCTTCAAACATTTCACTTTCTACCCTTAACCCATTACTTCTAGTTGTAGTCTTACCCAATCTCAGTGGAAAAAGCCTGTTTGCATTTAGCCTATCTATACCCCATATAATTTTGTATATCTCTATCAAATGTCCCCCTCAATCTTCTAAGTTCTAGGGGATAGAGTTGTAACCTACTCAATCTTATTCTCAGGTCCTCCAGTCCTAGCAACATCCTTGCAAATTTTCTCTGTACTCTTTCAAACTTATTTATATCCTTTATGTAGGTAGGGACCAAAACTGCACTCAATACGTCAAATTAGGTATCACAAACGTCTTGTACAATTTCAACATAACATCCCTACTCTTCTGCTCAATAATTTGATCCATAAAGGCAATGGGCCAAAAGCTTTCTTAACGACCCTGTCTATCTGTGATGCCACTTTCAATGAATTATGAACCTGTATTCCCAGATCCATTTGTTCTACTGCACTCCTCAGCGCCCTACTGTTCACTGTGTTGGTCCACCCAAGGTAGAACAGCTGACACTCTATCTGCCATTTCCAAATTGTCCAGATCCCACTGCAAGCTTTGATAGTCTTTCTAGCTATCCACTGCACCCCCAATCTTGGTGTCATCTGCAAATTTGCTGATCCAGTTAACCACATTATCATTCAGATTGTTGATATAGAAACATTGAAACATAGAAAACCTACAACACGATACGGGCCCTTCGGCCCACAGAGTTGTGCCGAACATTTCCCTACCTTAGAAATTACTGGACTTACCTATAGCCCTCTATTTTACTAAGCTCCACGTACCTATCTAAAAGTCTCTTAAAAGACCCTTTTGTATCCACCTCCTTATAGATGAGAAACAACATCAGTGGACCTCCTGTCAGAGAACCAACTATCTACTACCAGTCATTGGTTTCTCCCACAAATCTAATGTCTAATCCAATTTACTACCTCATCTTGAATGCCAAGTGACTGAACCTTCTTAATCAGCCTGTCAAGTGGGACCTTGTTAAATGCCTTGCTGAAGTCCATGTAGACAACATCCACTGTCCCGTCTTCATCAACTTTCCTGTTAACATCCTCAAAAAACTCTTACATTTGGTTAGATGCACCCTACTATGCACAAAGCCATGTTGACTATCCCTAATCAATCCCCGTCCATCCAAATACAGGTGTCTCCCGCTTTTCGAACGTTTGCTTTACGAAACCTCACTGTTACGAAAGACCTACATTGGTTCCCTGTTTTCGCTAACAGAAGGTGTTTTTACTGTTACGAAAAAAGGCAGCACGCGCCCCGAGCAGCCGCTCTCCCCCGGATTCGGAACGGCATTCTCGCCGGCATTGCTTAAACACGTGCCTGTGAGCAGCCGTTAGCAAGATGAGTTCTAAGGTATCGTAAAAGCCTAAAAGAGCTTGTAAGGGTGTTACACTTAGCATAAAACTAGACATAATTAAGCGTTTTAATTGTGGTGAACGAAGCAAGGACAAAGTGACTTGGCTTGTGGAAGTTGACGAAGATGATGTTGAAGAGGTTTTGGAATCCCATGACCAAGAACTGATAGATGAAGAGCTGATGCAATTGGAAGAGGAAAGGCTAACAATTGAAACTGAATGCAGTTGCGAACGGACCGAAAGTGAAGTCGTCCAGGAACTGAATGCGAAGCGACTGCGTGAGACTTTTGCTGCAATGATAAAGTACGACTTTAATTTTGAAAGGGTACGTCGGTTTGGGGCATATTTGCAAGATGGTTTCAGTGCTTACAAAGAACTGTATGATAGAAAAATGCGTGAGGCGAAGCAGTCAAGCAAGCCTTCCACATCAGCCACAGCAGACGACGAACCTCGACCTTCGACATCGAGGCATGCAGACATAGAAGAAGATGAGCTGCTTACCCTGATGGAAACAGACGACGATGAGTGTCCCACCACCCCAACCCCTGGGCTGCGGACAGATTCCGATTCACGGAGAATGCAGCGGTAGCCGGTTTGTGGAGAATGCAGCGGGAGCCGGGACGCACCCAACACATCTTTAAGAAAAAAGCCGAAATAAACAAGCTAATTAGGTGCCCGGCATGTAAATGTCGGCCCAGATCAGAGGCGATTGCCGATTGCGCTGGCTCTGATCTGGGCCGACATTTACGTGCTGGGCGGCACCTAATTAATTAGCTTGTTTATTTCGGCTTTTTTTTAAAGATGTGCTGGGTGCGTCCCGGCTACCGCTGTACCCCTGCATTCTTCGTGGATTGGTATCGGTCGATGGCCCGGAGGGTGGGGGCCACTGCACCACCCCAACCTTTGATGACTCAACCTAACACATCATCAGTGTGCTCGAGGTCTTTCCGATTCCCATAAGTAATACTACACTGTACATATATTATTTCTACTTTATATCGGCTGTGTATTTTTATACGTTATTTGGTATGATTTGGCAGCTTTATAGCTTAAAGATTACTGGAGAGAGTGTTTTTGCCGAGAGCGCTTGTGTAAGATTTTCCCTATGGAGAACAGTGCAGGCAATGATTGTAGAGAAGTATTTCTACTTTATATAGGCTGTGTATTTATCATATCATACCTGATTTTACTATATGTTACTCTTATTTTAGATTTTATGTGTTATTTGGCATGATTTGGTAGGTTATTTTTGTGTCTGTGAACGCTCACAAATTTTTCCCATATAAATAACTGGTAATTGCTTCTTCGCTTTACGACCTTCCGGCTTACGAACCGTTTCATAGGAACGCTGTACCTTCGGATGGCGGGGAAAACCTGTACTTATATATCCAGCCCCTTAGAATTTCTTCCAATAACTTTCCCACTACTGATGTCAGGCTCACTGGCCTATAATTTCCAGGTTGATTATTAGAGCCTTTCTTAAACAGTGGAAGAAACATTAGCTATCTTCCAATCCTCCAGTACCTCACCTGTCACTAAGGATGATTTAAATATCTCTGCTAGGGCCCCTGCAATTTCTGCACTTGCCTTCCACAGGGTCTGAGGAAACACCTTGTTGGGCCCACCCTAATTTGCCTCAAGGCAGCAAACACCTCCTCCTCTGTAATCTGTATAGGGTTCATTATCTTTCTGGTGCTCTGCATCACTTCTAGAGACTCTGTGTCCGTTTCCCAAGTAAATAAAGATGAAAAAAAATCCATTTAAGATCTCCTCCGTCTCTTTTGGCAAAGATTACCATTTTGACCTTCCAAAGGACCAATTTTGTCCCTTGCAATCCTTTTGCTCTTAACATATCTGTAGACGCCCTTAGGATTCTCCGTCAGAGCAACCTCATGCCTTCTTTTAGCCCCCCTGATTTCTTTCTTAAGTGTTCTCTTGCATTTCTTATACTCCTTAAGTGCCTCATTTGTTCCTACATGCCTATACCTACAATGCACCTCATTTTTTCTTTAAGCAGGGTCACAATATCTCTCAAAAACCAAGGGTCACTAAACCTGTTATCCTTGCCTTTTATTCTGACAGGCACATTCCAGCTTTGTACTCCCAGTATTTCACTTTTGAAGGCCTCCCACTTACCAAGTAGATCTTTGCCCTAAAACAGCATGTCCCAATCCACATTTGCCATATCCTTACTGATACAGGTGTCCCCTGCTTTTCCAACGTTCACTTTACGAAACCTCACTGTTACGAAAGACCTACATTAGTACCCTGTTTTCGCTTTCAGAAGGTGTTTTCACTGTTACGAAAAAAATACAGCGTGCGATAAAAAATCAGCGCGTGATAAAAGGCAGCTGCTCTCCCCTGGATTTGGAACGGCTTTCTCACTGGTATTGCTTAAACACATGCCTGTGAGCAGCTGTTTGCAAGATGAGTTCTAAGGTATTGGAAAAGCCTGAAAGAGCTCGTAAGGATGTTACACTTATGGTAAAACTAGACATAATTAAGCGTTTTGATCGTGGTGAACGAAGTAAGGACAACATGAGTTTGGCTTGTGGAAGCTGATGAACATGATGTTGAAGAGGTTTTGGCATCCCAACACCAAGAACTGACAGATGGAGAGCTGATGCAATTGGAAGAAAAAAGGATAACAATCGAAACCAAATGAGTAATGATAAAGTACGACTTTAATTTTGAAAGGGTACATCGGTTTAGGAAATATTTGCAGGATGGTTTGAGTCCTTATTAAAGAACTGTGTGATAGAAAAATGCACGAGGCTCAGCAGTCAAGCAAGCCTTCCACATCACCCACAGCAGACGACGAACCTTGACCTTCGACATCAAGGCAGGCAGAGATAGAAGAAGATGAGCTGCCTGCTCTAATGGAAACAGACAACGATGAGATGACACCCAATGTCCCACCACCCCAACCCCCAGAATGTCCCACCACCCCAACCCCCAGGCCACGGACAGATACCGATTCGCAGAAAATGCAACGGTAGCCGGGACGCACACAGCACATCTTTAAGAAAAAAGCCGAAATAAACATGCTAATTAATTAGGTGCCGCCGACACGTAATTGTCGGCCTAGATCAGAGACGACGCAATTGGAAATCGGCACTGATCTGGGCCGACAATTACGGGCGGCACCTAATTAATTAGCTTGTTTATTTCGGCTTTTTTCTTAAAGATGTGCTGTGTGCCTCCCAGCTACCGCTGGACCCCTGCGTGCTTCGCGGCAATGTATCGCTCGGCAGCCTGGAGGGTGGGGGCCACTGCACCACCCAAACTCCGACTCAGCCTAACACACCATCATCAGTGTGCTCGACGCTGTCTTCCCGATTCCCGTAAGTGATACTACACTGTACATACATTATTTCTACTTTATATCGGCTGTGTATTTTTACGGGTTATTTGGTATGATTTGGCAGCTTCATAGCTTAAAGGCTACTGGAGAGAGTGTTCTTGCCAACAGCGCTTGCGTGAGATTTTCTGTCGATGGCGCTTGCATGAGGTTTTTGCTACGGAGAACAGTTCAGTAATGATTGTGGAAAAGTATTTCTACTTTATGTAGGCTGTGTATTTATCATATCATTCCTGCTTTTACTATATGTTACTGTTATTTTAGGTTTTATGTGTTATTTGGCATGATTTGGTAGGTTATTTTTGGGTCTGCGAACGCTCAGAAAATTTTCCAATATAAATAAATGGTAATTGCTTCTTCGCTTTACGACATTTCGGCTTACGAACTGTTTCGTAGGAACGCTCTACCTTCGGATGGCGGGGGAAACCTGTACCATCAAAATTGGCCTTTCTCCAATCTAGAATCTCAGCCAAGGACCGGACCTAGCCTTTTTGATAATTACCTTGAAACTAATGAAACTAAAGTCAATAATCAGCTCCTTGGTCTTACTATTAATAAGAAATGAAGTACTATAGTGTTATTATTTTGCTAGAAATGCTGAAAATCTTGAACTACAACTGCCTAAACTGTGAAAATGCATGCTGAAATTGCATACCTACTTCTAATTTGGGAATAGTTTTTTTTTATGAATCAGTAATTCAGTTAGTTACTTTTGGCTCTTGCTTCTCATTATTGGGCACACGAACTTTAGAATTTTGGGAAACTTTCCCATCTATTCTGTGAGGCTAGTTGCCTTCAAAGTGTAAAGCTGGAGGATTATGTCAAGCTAAGGGCTGCAGGTTTAAGGTATTCTCTTTGTTGGCTTCTTTGCTCTCTGTCCAGATTGTTAATATTCAACAGTGCATGTTGAATCAAGACAAGGTACCATTTTCTCCGCTTTAGCTAACCCAAATTCAATTCTCTTAGTTTCATTGTTTATTTATCTTGCAATACTTAATAAAAAGCTTACCATGATTTTTACAGCTTAATTAATTTCTGCCTCAGTTTTTATTCCAAGCAAAACGTGTTAAGCCCATTATATAAAGCAAACCCTGTCTCAGATAATGTATAGTTTTAACTCGTCAATCAGTGAATTAAGAGAAAAGAGTAAATAGTAACTGGACCAGCAGGGGATATATAATTCCAAGCTCAAGTAGTTGACTGACTACTTGATGAAATTACACTAAGTGATTTATTGTGCTTATTTGCTAATATTGCAGTTGTTCAATAAATTAGACGCTGAAAGAAGATAGATTCTGAGCAAGGTTTGTGACCTATAGTGAGACTGTTCCAATATTATCTTCTTGAAAGGAGTCTAAATCCTAGTAACATTTGCAATTGTGCATGTAAGTGAATAATGTTTACACTTCACTTAACCCTGATTCTTCTGATGGTAAATTTTCACATTGCTGTCAGCTTCAGGTTAAATTTCCTTTTTCAACGAAGTGCCTCACAAGACAAAAAACAGCCACAAACTTTACTGCCGAAAATCATTAAAGAGCTTTGGCAATGAAATGTTTTGTCATCAATCAAATAATCTCATTGCTCCATCTTTATCATGCAAAATATCAAATTCCTTTCCTTTAATCTCCTTCCTAGTCGATACCTTTGTGAATTCTCCCTTTGCTGGCAATGTTGGGACAGGAATATCATTTTCACTAAGCTGCCCCTTGCATGAAAGAATTAACTTCCATATGACCTCTGCCTTCCTTAGCTAAGCAATGTTTAGTTGGTAATAACTCTCCTCTGGAATCAGAAAGCAGGTTTAGATCCTATTGCACAGACTAGAGAGAAAAATGAACCCTGTTGACAGTACAGTGCAATGCTGTGGGAAGACTGAATTATTTGTGACGCTATGTTTTGGATTAGTGTTAAGCTGAATACACTTGCAGTTTGATATGAACTTAAAGATGCCACTGCTCCTGAAAATGCACTTTGGACATAAGGAATAAAAGCAATGTTAATCAATGTCACTATATTAAAAAAAAACTTTGGTTTTATTTTGAAGCTTATTTTTTTGCCTGTAATCTAATATTACCACAGTGATAATACCTATTAAGTACTTAATTTGATAGAAGCTCCTCAAAGAAACTATACCATTGCAAGGCTCACTTTTTGCTTCTTATTGCTCTTTCTGAAATCTACCTTTACATATATGGTTCAGATGGACATCTTTGATTTCTAATATTCTTATCTTTACAAACATCCCACCCTGCAAAAACTCATTTCAGGGAGGTGGCACCATCAATTTGCGGGAGACTCCCGGAACTTCCGGGAGAGGTGGGATGACTGCAATAGAGTAGTTCCTTAGCAGCTGGCCAGCTAGTTTAAATAACGTTAGCTATGCTAATGAACGAATGACACCTGTTAAACTCACCTCAACATGTCTTTTACAGTCTTAACCCACCATGGGCAATAGAAAAGTCACTGTTGCAAACAGTGCAGCGAGCAACACTGTCATTATGTTGACCCCTATTAGGCAGGGGTACACTTTAGTGTAGTCTGGGGTGACGTACATTTTATATTTTCTTTTTTTGGAACACTCTGCCACTCTGACTTTTTTTTTTGGAACTCTCTCGCTTTTGCTCTTGCTCTCTATCGTGCACGCGCGCTCTCTCGCTCGTGGTAGCTCTCACGCTCGCTTTCTCGCTCTTGTTCGCGCTCTCTCATGCTTGCTTTCTCGCGCGCGTGCTGTCTCGTGGTCACTCTCTCGCGCTTGCTTTCTTGCTCTTGCGCTCACACTCTCGCGCATTCTCTCACGCTCGCTCTCAAAAAAATCAATTTCTGGGACATTGTATATAAATTGCGGGCATCAGGGAGCCACTATTAATTTGCGGGGGACTCCCGGAACTTCTGGGAGAGGTGGGATGTCTGTCTTTATGACTGTCATCTTGCTTTTGGACAACTTTTAAACACAGCAATATAAGTGAGACTTTTACAAAATAAAGCCATTTTGGTTTGTCTCAGCAGAATTTGCATAACATTACTCCTTAATCCCATAAATTTCTGCAGATCTGAATGTATTCAGATGGTACCTTAATAGATCCTCTTTTGAGCTCCAAATATCCAAGTGTCATCAAATTTCCTACACATAAATAGTCCATAACACATACACAAGTAACAGAGCAACACACACAAAATACTGGTGGAACTCAGCCGGTCAGGCAGCATCGATGAGACCCTTTTTCAGGACTGGAGAGGAAGGGAGAAACATGACCTCATATAGAGATATTGTTTGTCTGATTATGCACTGTGGACTCTAGTAAGGAATGAATATTACTTTGGTTTCACTGTTATTTCATTGTAATTATAACAAGAATCAAAATTTTAGAATTCTACATAAAGCACAGTTGCTTCCAAAACGGCTGAAGTAGCTATAACTATAGAACATTGGTAAGCTTTGGCCAATCATCAAAGGCAAGTGGGATTGGTTTTATTTTCTAGTGTAAAATTATGGTGTTCCTGTGTCAACTTAATCCTTCACCCTTGCTCAGCCCGAAGTTGCCTTGGTAACGTATTCGTTAGTGTAACACTGGTACAGTTTGGAGCATCAGAGTTTGAAGTTGAATTATAGTTCCTCTGTAAGCAAGTTTGTAGGTTCCCTGCAGTGAGCGCATGAGTTTCCTCCAGTTGCTCCAGTTTCCTTGATAGTCCGAGATTAGACCAATTAGTAGGTTTTTAAAAACGCAACGCGAGGAAATCTGCAGATGCTGGAATTTCAAGCAACACACATAAAAGTTGCTGGTGAACGCAGCAGGACAGGCAGCATCTCTAGGAAGAGGTGCAGTCCTGATGAAGGGTCTCGGCCCGAAACGTCGACTGTACCTCTTCCTAGAGATGCTGCCTGGCCTGCTGCGTTCACCAGCAACTTTGATGTGTGCCGATTAGTAGGTTAATCGGTTGTAAATTGTCCCATGATTAGGTTAAGGTTAAATCTGTGGGTTGCTGGGAGGCATGCCTCCAAGGGCTGGAAGGGCCTTTTCCATACTACAGTACTGTGCAAAATTCTTAGGCACATATATATGTACATCTAAGATTTCTGCACTGTACTGTAGTAATTTGATGTATTGCGCTCTACCGCTGCCACAAAAAAAAACAAGTTTCATGAATTATGCGAATGATGACAAATCTGATTCTGATATGGGTCTCCATTGTGGACTAAGAGTGGGAATAAGGCAGGGAAAAGGGAATCACGCTTGGGAAAGTGGGGAAAGGAGAGGGGAGAGAATGGGAGGCATCAGAAAGATACTCTGTAATGATCAATAAGCCACTTGTTTAAAAAAAAATGACCTTGCCCAATATCTCAGGGCTTGTGTGTCTGCACTGGCGCCATCCCCCAGCACTGCCTCTACTTCTCTGCCACCTGTTCCACGCCTTTCCCGCAATGATTTCTGTATGGAGCTAATTAAATATGAGCCAAACGAAAGAGAGCCTTGTTTAATTGTCACCCATTTTCTCAAATAATCTTGCCTAATGTCACTTTTTGTTTTAACTGTAAAAGCAGCAGTAGAATTGTCTGGTGTTTGTTTCCTTAACATCATTTTTATTAATAATGGCATGATATTTTCTTTATCTCCACTTAGTTATTTTCAAAGATATACTGTAAATTTTAAACTGGTGTGCTATTTTAACATTCATCACCCCCCACCCTTGCCAAGCTGTCTTCTATCTGCAAGTTGTAATTAAAATTCAAAGAAATTTTAACTTTGAAGAAAAATGTTTTCGTGCAGTGAATTTTATTTAATTAGAATTGTGGTAGCTAAAGGAATGAAATATAAGGTCCATTGTGAATGCTTGTAAATAGATTTTGTATGTGCTATTCATCTAATGGTTAATATTTGATATAGTCTACCATATGACTTTCTGGAGATTTCTTTTTTATATAGGTGTGAATCGGATAACCGTTACCTTGGCAACCCTCTCAAAGGAACCTGCTATTGTAAGTGTCTTTCAGGCTTTTCTGGGCTAGGTGGAGGTCATGTAACAAAATAAGTACTCATTAATCATTGCTTAAGGGAGAAGCAAAGTGTAGTGGTGAGTATTTCTTGATTGGAATACAACTTTTCTCCCAGAAGATTATACTCACCTGATAGTTCTTTCAGTCTTTCTTCAAAATGTTAGTTCCAACAGCACCATTCAACTTTTGGAAAATAGATTTCCCTCCTGGGCTTTTCAAATGCATCAATGGTGGAAATAAAACCAGAGTGCTTTTGTTGAAGTTGGAGGGGACATGACCTCAAATTATTATGGTATTTATTATGAGGGGAAGAGTTTTGGCAGCATATCTGGTTACTGCTCATTTTGTTGAAGCCAATGTCCAAAATGTGTATATGTTACTTTGAGTACTTCAATTAATTTTAAACACAAGTAATTCTATAGATGCTGGAAATCCAAAGGAAAGTACATAAAATGCTGGAGGTACAACATTTGGGCAGGATGCTGCCTGATTTGCTGAGTTCCTCCAGCATCTTGTGTATGTGGCTTTCAATTAAATTGCTTTTTACTAATTTAGGAATAAATATTTAGTGCATTTTTCCAGTGAGTTGCCTGATTTTATGCAGTTACTTGTCACTGTTGCCAACAGCTTTCTCATTTTTTATGTAAGTCTACATACAAGGGAAATAGTTCATTTGGATTAATACTCAGGGAAGACTGACGAAATCCACTTACTGTGTGGTGGGGTACTGTGACAATTCTTCAAATTTCCTTTGCTGAGATACTTTAATTGTGCCAATGATTTATTATTAATAATTTCAACAATGCTGTTTCATCTTGGAGAATCAAATTGGGAAGAACCATCAAATGTTTTGATGAGCTCTAATATAGAAGCCAAAGAATATTAAATAAAACCACCAGTTTAGAATAGGGAACTAATCCTAGTAGTTCCCGAGCTAAAATATAGTCAGAAAAAGGCCAAATAGCAAACAACTACATTCATCATTTTTTCAGTTTCAAATTGGAAAGCAGTCTAAGATCATGTTGGTGTATTGAAAATCTTGGCAAAATAAATATTGCTAATCACTTCTAAAGAAGATGTGGCATCATCTTCATAAGTAAGATCTTGCATACCACTACCACAGAATGAGGATCTGGCTCATATCAACTCATATAGAAGCTTGACCAAATTGATATTATGCAGAAACATTTCTAAAGGAGTGTAGATTAAGTAAGAAACCTAGGAGAGTAACTCATTATTCAGGTATACACATTTAATGAAGTGGATTTAGGGGGAAAATGTGCCTTACATAGTGCTTTATGTAATTTTAGTGAAAAGCATGTTATATAAGGCACTATAATAACGTGCTATATTAGTGCCTCATATAGCATGTTATATAAAGCACTAATATGAGTTCACTTGATGCATCTTTGCTCCCTTGCAAAGGAAATTGAGACAGGCAGCTGCGGATGGTTAGTGCAAAAGAAAGCAGTTTTTGCCAACTGAAAGACAGCAACTGAGACCATAAGACCATATGATATAGGAGTAGATCTAGGCCATTTGGCCCATCGAGTCTGCTCTGTCATTTCATCATGGCTGATCCAATTATCCTCTTAGCCCCAATCTTCTGCCTTCTCCCCGTATCCCTTCATCTCCTGGCCAGTCAAGAATCTATCAACCTCTGTCTTGACTATTCATAAAGACTTGGCCTCCCCAGCTGCTTGTGGCAAAGAATTCTACAGATTTACCACTCCCTGGCAAAAGAAATTCCTCCTCATCTCCGTTCTAAAAGGATGCCCCTCTGTTCTGACACTGTATCCTCTGGTCTTAGACTCTCCCACCACAGGAAACATCCTCACCGCATCCACTCTATCAAGGCCTTTCAACGTTCGATAGCTTTCAATAAGGTCACTTATCATCCTCCTCAATTCTAGTGAATACAGGCCCAGAGCTATTGAGCGACAAGCCATTCAATCCTGGAATCATCTTAGTGAATCTACTTTGAACCCTCTCCAGTTTCAGCACATCCTTTCTAAGATATGGGGCCCAAACCTGCTCACAATATTCCAAGTGAGGCCTCAGCAATGCTTTGTAAAGTTTCAACATTACATCCTTGCTTTTATGTACTAGTCCTCTCAGAATGAATGCTAACATTTCATTTGCTTTCCTCACCACAGACTTAACCTGCAAACTAACCTTTAGGACATCCCGCACAAGGACTCCCCAGTCCCTTTGGACATCAGTTTTTTGTATTTTCTCTCCATTTAAAAAATAGTGAAACCTTTCATTTCTTCCACCAAAGTGCATGACCAGACACCTCCTGAAACTGCATTCCATCTGCCATTTCTTAGTCCATTTTCTTAATCTGTCTAAGTCGTTCTGCAGTCTCTCTACTTCCTCAGAACTACCTGCCCCTCCACCTATCTTCATATTGTTTGCAAACTTTGCACCAAAGCCATCAATTCCATCACCCAAATCATTGACATATAATGTACAAAGATTCAGTCCCGATACAGTCCCCTGTGGAACACCACTAGTCACCAGTAGCCAGCCAGAAAAGGTTCCCGTTGTTCCCACTCTTTGCCTCTTGCCAATCAGCCATTGCTTTATTCATGCTAGAATCTTCCTTGCAATACTATGGACTCATAGCTTGTTAAGCAGCCTCATGTGTGATACCTTGTCAAAGGCCTTCTGAAACTCCAAGTACATCAGGCGATTCTCTTTTGTCTATCATGCTTGTTATTTCTTCACAGAATTCTAACATGTATGTCAGGTGATTTTCCCTTGAGCAAACCTGCTGACTAAGGCCTATTTATCATGTGCTTCCAAGAACCCAGAGACCTCGTCCTTAATAATCGATTCTAATATCTTCCCTACCACCGAAGTCAGTGTAAAGGGCTAATAACCTAGTGATTCTTGAATGATCATTACTAATGCTTCCACATTCTCTTCAGACATCTCTTTCGGAACTCCAGGGTGTACAACATCTAGTCTGGGTGACTTACCTACCATCAGACCTTTCAGTTTCCCAAGAACCTTCTCTCTAGTTATGGTAACTTCACACACTTCATGTCCCCTGACATCTGGAACTTCCGCCGTACTGCTGGTGTCTTCCACAGTGAAGACTAATGCAAAATGTTTATTCAGTTCATCCACCATTTCCTTGTCCCCCATTTCTACCTCTCCAGCACTTTTTCCAGTGGTTCAATATCCACTCTCGCCTCTCTTTTATACTTTATGTATCTGAAGAAACTTTTGGTATCCTCTTTAATACTATTGACTAGCTTACTTTCATATTCCATCTTTACCTTCTAAATGACTTTTATATCTTCTGTTGGTTTTTAAAAGCTTCCCAATCGCCTAACTTCCCACTAATTTTTGCTCTATTATATGCCCTCTCTTTGGCTTTTATGCTGGTTTTGACTTCTGTTATTAGCCACAGTTATGTCATATTTAGTTCAGAATACTTCTTCTTTTGGATGTATATAACCTGTGTCTTGGACATTCCAGCCATTGCTGCTCTGCTGTCATCCCTGCCAGTGTTCTTTTCCGATTAAGTTTGGCCAACTCCTCTCTCTTATGCCTCTGTATTTCCCTTCACTCCACTATAATACTGATACATCTGACTTTAGCTTCTCCTCCTCAAATTTCAGGGTGAATTCGATCATATGTCCCTTAGGGTTCTTTTTACCTTAAGCTCTCTAATCAATTCTAGTTCATTGCACAACATCTAGTCCAGAATAGCTGATCCATCTCATGGGTACTCTAGAAATTCCCCCTTCTGTAATACAGTACCAACACTAATTTTCCCAATCTACCTGCATATTGAAGTCCTCTATGACTATTGTAACATTGCCTTTCTGGCATGCATTTTTTGTCTCCCGCCGTAATGTTTTAGGCTGCATCCTTACCACTGTTTGGGGATCTGTATACTACTCCCGTTTGGGTCTTTTTACCCTTGTAGTTCCTTAGCTCTATCTACAATGATTCAACACCTTCTGATCCTATGCCACCTCTTTCTAATGATCAGATTTCATTTTCTGCCAACAGAGCAACGCCACCCCCCCCACTGCCTTCCTGCCTGTCCTTTCGATACAATGTGTATCCTTAGACATTAAGCTGTCAGTTAAAATCTTTCAGCCGTGATTCAATGATGCATGATCCAGTGAGACCCACGAGACATGAAATTCTTGATTTTTTTTTTGTAATGAAATGTAGCCTTGAAATTTTATGAAGTTTTACAAAATGAAAAAAAAATTACTGTGCAATTAGGTTATTTAAATGAACAAAATAATAGGTCCACACCAACTGATTTCTCTTGATATTCTTCTGGAATAGAAGGAATTTGCTCCCTGAATACTTTCCCATTATTCTTATGCATTTTGTTTGTAGCACAGTTAGGTCATAACTCTGTTGGAGTGGCATTCTAACTGAACAGGCAAGTTTGTTTTTTTCTCATACTCTTCAAAATGCTAAGACTTTGCATTTGGGTAGCAACTTTTGTGTAGTCTAATATTCCATGCAGCTTGGAGTATAATTGGTCAGCATTTGTAATGTGGCAATGGAAGGAAATTTTAGGGAAGGTAACAAGTTTAGTTAGAGACAATTTAAAAAATGCCTCATGGTGATATTGGCAGGGGCAAGGGGGTAGAAATGAGGTGAAAATGTTTGATTAATGATTTCCAGAGTCTGGAGCCCACCAAAAAGGAAGTGGTGTCAACTCTTGAGGATTCACCAAAATCATTGTTGGGGGCAACTTGGTGAAAACCATTGGGGCACTCAATTATTTTTTAAAATTAACTTTCTGTTTTCTTTGAACATTAATTAAATATTAGTGTAGATGGACACAAGTGCTGATGTAGTATTAGTTGGTTGAAGAATGGCCTGTTTCTTAGCTATACGACTAATTCTATTGCAGAGAATGGAATGTGATACAATTGTTTCAGTTGGGTAATGAGTTTCTTTATCTTCTTATTGAGGGAGAACAGCATGTTGCAATGGGGATAAATTTGTCAAATGTTCCATGGTATAGATTGTGCAATATCATGTAAAGTCGACTTCCTAACCAGTGTGCACATTCTAAATGGTAAGGTGAAGGGATTATAAGAATTCGATGTATGTAGAGTCTTGAAGAATTGCAGGTTTGGAAATAATCACAGATATTGGGAGGTTGCAGGGGAAATGATGTGAATTTTTAAACCTGGTGGTAGATCAGTGAGTACATTGCTGGTGTCACAGTGGTGTTGGGTGATTAAAACTTCATATGGGTTGGCATGTGAACAATCATAAATAAAATTTAGCGCAGGTTAGAGCTATAGATTATAACATTGTTTCTCTTTTATAATTAGAATCATGTTTATTATCACCGGCATGCGACATGAAATTTGTTAACTTAGCAGCAACAGTTCAATGCAATACTTAATATAGAAGAAAAATCAATCAATCAATCAATCAATTACAGTATACGTATATTGAATAGATAAAAATCATGCAGAAAACAGAAATGCTGTATATTTAAAAAGTGTCCAAGGGTTCAATGTCCATTTCGGGATCAGATGGCGGAGGGGAAGAAGCTGTTCCTGAATCGGTGAGTGTGTGCCTTCAGGCTTCTGTATCTCCTACCTGATGGTAACAGTGAGAAAAGGGCATGCCCTAGGTGCTGGAGGTACTTAATAATGGATGCTGCCTTTCTGAGACGCCGCTCCCTGAAGATGTCCTGGGTACTTTGTAGGTTAGTACCCAAGATGGAGCTGACTAGATTTACAACTCTCTGCAGCTTCTTACAGTCCTGTGCAGCAGCCCATCACGCCATACCAGACAGTGATGCAGCCTGTCAGAATACTCTCCACAGTACATCTATAGAAGGTTTTGAGTGTATTTGTTGACATACCAAATCTCCTCAAACTACTAATGAAGTATAGCTGCTGTCTTGCCTTCTTTATAACTACATCGATAATGTTGCGACTAGGTTAGATCCTCAGAGATCTTGACACCCAGGAACTTAAAACTACTCACTCTCTCCACTTCTGATCCCTCTATGAGGATTGGTATGTGTTCCTTCATCTTACCCTTCCTGAAGTTCACAATCAGCTCTTTCGTCCTACTGATGTTGAGTACCAGGTAGTCGCTGTGGCACCACTCCACTAGTTGGCATATCTCACTCCTGTAGGCCCTCTCGTCACCACCTGAGATTCTACCAACAATGGTTGTATCATCAACAAATTTATAGATGGTATTTGAGCTATGCCTAGCCGCACAGTCCTGGGTATAGAAAGAGTAGAGCAGTGGGCTAAGCACACACCCCTGAGGTGCTCCAGTGTTGATCATCAGTGAGGAAGAGATGTTATCGCCAATCCGCACAGATTGTGGTCTACTGGTTAGGATGTCAAGGATCCAATTGCAGAGGGAAGTACAGTGGCCCAGGTTCTGCAACTTCTCAATCAGGATTGTGGGAATGATGGTATTAAATGCTGAGCTATAGTTGATGAACAGCATCCTGACGTAAGTGTTTGTCTTGTCCAGGTAGTCTAAAGCAGTGCGAAGAGCCATTGAGATTGCAGCAGAATTCCATTCTGTAGAGTTTCAGATGCACAATGACTTTAGGATCTTAAGCAATTTCATTGTGTTAAGTGTCACATATTAAGTATGTCATATTCCAAAACAACAGCACCGAATGTTAGCTGGGTATGTTCAGAAATAATTGAGATACATCGCTTGAAATGGATATCCTGCAGTGAAATTTGATAAACAACCAGAGGAACTGAAGAAGAGGAAATACAGTGAATTTAAATCAAATTAGACATAGAAATGAATATAGAGAGGGAAATAAAAAATGGATGGAGAAGGAGAAAAAAAAGAGATAATCAAAAGTGCTAGAAATAATTTAGTTTTAGGCATAGTTCACTATAGAAAATGATTTTAACTGTTTTTATGGGCTAGAGAATGCGGCAGTATAAACTTTACATGAAAAGAGGGCTATTCCATTAAACTCCGTCCCAAATTTTCAGTGTTGTGTTGAATGAATCAAACTCCCACTCAGCAAACTTGCAGTGAGATTGAAGGTAGACTTGAAGCAAACATAAATTTATGTTGATCTGTAGCATACAGTGTGTCTTTGACACAAATTTCAAAAAATGAATAGACTCATAGTACTGAAACAGACCCTTTGAACTATCCAGATAATGCCCATTATTTTGCTAATAAATTTTCTGCATGTGCCTCTGTTACTTTCCCAGTAAATTATGGGCCAGTTTTTTTTAGTGAGTTTCAAAAATATTCATTTCATACTACTTGTTATGTAAATATGGAATGGTACTTCTTTTTCATAAGTTGATTGAAAATGGAAAGATCAAAAAAACCAAGGTTTCATACAAGAAAATTGGTACTTCAGGGGAAAGATAAGTTTAAAAAGGAGAGGAAATTTCAATGGTCTTTTTTAAATCTGAGCAAGAGGCCAAGAGTGAAGGAGTAGGAATCTCGAAGAGAAGACTTTTTTTTACACTGCTCGGGGAAGAGAGGCTAGACTGCGCAGGTGTGTGACGTAGAGCGCCAAGGGTTTGAAAAAAGACCACCATATACAGCAGGCAGTGTTGAGAGCGAGCAGCAGAATGAGGGGGAGCAGAGTGGGACGGCTTTGTCTCAACAGGCAGAGGCGAGGGTAGGTTCCGGTAAGTTTTGTTTTGTTTGTTTAGAGTTGAGAGAATGCCAGGCAGGATGTTGGAATGTTTCTCTTGCAGGATGTGGGAAGTCAGGGAGCCCTCCGGTGTCCCTGACAATGACACCTGCAAGAAGTGCATCCAGCTGCAGCTCCTCACAAACCGCGTTAGGGAACTGGAGCAGGAGCTGCATGACCTCTGGATCATTTGGGAGAATGAGGTGTTTATAGATAGTAGCTTCAGGGAGGTAGTTACGCCAAAGGAGCAATGGACAGGTAATTCGGTTACCGTCAGGCGAGGGAATGGGAAAGGGCAGGCAGAGCAGGGTTCCCCTGTGGCCATTCCCCTCAACAACAAGTATACCGCATTGGATACTGTTGTGGGGGATGACTTACCTGGGACAAGCTGTAGCAGCCAAATCTCTGGCACTGAGTCTGGTTCTGCAGTGCAGAAGGGAGGGTGGAAGAAGAGGAGAGCGGTAATGATAGGGGACTCAATAGTTAGAGGTGCAGAAAGGAGGTTCTGTGTTCGTGACAGAGACTCCCAGATGGTTTGTTGCCTCCCGGGTGCCAGGGTCAGGGATGTCTCTGATCGCATGCACAGCATTCTGAAGTGGGAGGGTGATCAGCCAGAAGTCATGGTACACATCGGTACCAATGACGTAGAAAGAAAGAGTGAGGAGGTCCTGGAGAGTGAGTATAGAGAGCTTGGTAGGAAGTTAAAAAGCAGGACCTTGAAGGTGGTAATCTCAGGATTGCTACCTATGCCACGTGCCAGTGAGGGTAAGAATAGGATGCTCTGGCGGATGAACATGTGGCTGAGGAACTGGTGTATGGGGCAGGGTTTCTGATTTCAGGATCATTGGGACCTCTTCTGGGTCAGGTGGGACTTGTACAAGAGAAGTGGGTTACACCTGAACTACAGGGGGACCAATATCCTTGCAGGGAGGTTTGATAGTGCTTTTGGGGAGGGTTTAAACTAGGTTTGCAGGGGGATGGGTACCAGAGTGCCAGAGCAGATAGTGGAGTGGGGGTGAAAATAAATGATGTTAAAAGTTCATGCAAAGTCACAAATAGAAGGGTTGTGTGTGGTGGTAATAATCTTCTGAGGTCTGTCTATTTCAATGCAAGGAGTACTGTGGGGAAGGCTGACGAGCTGAGGGTGTGGATTGAAACATGGAATTACGACATCATAGCCATTAGTGAAACTTGGCTGCAGGAGGGGCAGGACTGGCAGCTTAATGTTCCAGAGTTCCAATGTTTCAGATGTGATAAGAGGCAGAGGAATGAATGGTGGGGGGTGGGGGGTGGCATTGCTTGTCAGGAAAAATGTTACAGCAGTGCTCAGGCAGGACAGGTTAGAGGGTTTGTCTACCGAGGCCATATGGGTAGAGCTGAGAAACAGGAAAGGTATGACCACATTAAAGGGGTTGTATTATAGACCACCCAATAGTCAGCGAGAATTGGAGGAGCAAATCTGCAGAGAGATAGCAGACATAAAGTTGTGATAATAGGGGATTTTAATTTTCCACATATTGATTGGGATTCCCATACTGTTAAAGGTCTAGACGGGTTAGAGTTTGTAAAATATGTTCAGGAAAGTTTTCTGAATCAATATATAGAGGTACCAACTAGAGAGGATGCAATATTAGATCTCCTATTAGGAAACGAGTTAGGACAGGTGACGGAACACTTTGGTTCCAGTGATCATAACACCATTAGTTTCAACTTGATGATGGATAAAGATAGATCTGGTCCTTGGGTTGAGGTTCTAAACTGGAAAAAGGCCAAATTTGAAGAAATGAGAAAGGTTCTAAAAAGCATGGATTGGGACAGGTTGTTCTCTGGCAAGGATGTGATTGGTAAGTGGGAGGCCTTCAAAGGAGAAATTTTGAGAGTGCAGAGTTTTTATGTTCCTGTCAGGATTAAAGGCAAAGTGAATAAGAATAAGGAACCTTGTTTCTCAAGGGATATTGGAACTCTGATAAAGAAGAAGCGAGAGATGTATGACATGTGTAGGAAACAGAGAACAAATAAGGTGCTTGAGGAGTATAAAAAGTGCAAAAAAATACTTAAGAAAGAAATCAGGAGGGCTAAAAGAAGACATGAGGTTGCTTTGGCAGTCAAGGTGAAGGATAATCCAAAGAGCCTCTACAGGTATATTAAGAGCAAAAGGATAGTAAGGGATAAAATTGATCCTCTTGAAGATCAGAGTGGTCGGCTATGTATGGAACCAAAAGAAATGGGGGAGATCTTAAATGGGTTTTTTGCATCTGTATTTACTAAGGAAACTGGCATGGAGTCAATGGAAATAAGGCAAACAAGTAGTGAGGTCATGGAACCTATACAGATTGAGGAGGAGGAGGTGCTTGCTACCTTGAGGCAAATCAGAGTAGATAAATCCCCAGGACCTGATAGGGTATTCCCTCGGACCTTGAAATTGCAGGGGCCCTGGCAGATATATTTAAAATGTCGATATCTACGGGTGAGTTGCCGGAGGATTGGAGGATAGAACATGTTGTTTAAAAAAGGCTCTATAAGTAATCTGGGAAACTATAGGCCGGTAAGTTTGGTGTTGGTAGTAGGTAAATTATTGGAAGGAGTACTAAGAGATAGGATCTACAAGTATTTCGATTGACAGGGACTTACTAGGGAGAGTCAACATGGCTTTGTGCATGGTAGGTCATGTTTAACATTAGAGTTTTTTGAGGAGGTTACCAGGAAAGTGGATGAAGGGAAGGCAGTGGATGTTGTCTACATGAAGAGGTAGTAAACTGGATTAGACATCGGCTCAATGGAAGAAGCCAGAGAGTGGTAGTAGAGGATTGCTTCTCTGAGTGGAAGCCTGTGACTGGTGGTGTGCCACAGGGATCAGTACTGGGTCCATTGTTATTTGTCATCTATATCAGTGATCTGGATGATAATGTGGTAAATTACATCAGCAAATTTGCTGATGATACAAAGATTGGAGGTGTAGTGGACAGTGAGGAAGGTTTTCAAAGCTTGCAGAGAGATTTGAACCAGCTGGAAAGATGGCAGATGGAGTTTGATACAGACAAGTGTGAGGTATTGCACTTTGGAAGGACAAACCTAAGTAGAACATACAAGGTAAATGGTAGAGCACTGAGGAGTGCAGTAGAACAGAGAGATCTCGGAATTCAGATACAAAATTCCCTAAAAGTGGTGTCACAGGTAGATAGAGTCGTAAAGAGAGCTTTTGGTATATTGGCCTTTATAATTCAAAGTATTGACTATAAGAATTGGAATATTATGGTGAGGTTATATAAGGCATTGGAGTATTGTGTGCAGTTTTGGTCACCAAATTACAGGAAGGATATTAATAAGGTTGAAAGAGTGCAGAGAAGGTTTACATGGATGTTGCCGGGACTTGAGAAACTGAGTTACAGAGAAAGGTTGAATAGGTTAGGACTATATTCCCTGGAGCATAGAAGAATGAGGGGAGATTTGATAGAGGTATATAAAATTATGATGGTATAGATAGAGTGAATGCAAGCAGGCTTTTTCCACTGAGGCTAGGGGAGAAGAAAAACAGAGGACATGGGTTAAGGGTGAGGGGGGAAAAGTTTAAAGGGAACATTGGGAGGGGGGCTTCCTCACACAGAGAGTGGTGGGAGAGTGGAATGAGCTGCCAGATGAAGTGGTAAATGCAGGCTCACTTTTAACATTCAAGAAAAACTTGGACAGGTACATAGATGAGAGGTGTATGGAGGGATATGGTCCAGGTGCAGGTCAGTGGGACCAGGCAGAAAAATGGTTTGGCACAGCCAAGAAGGGCCAAAAGGCCTGTTTCTGTGCTGTAATGTTCTATGTTTTGTGGTTCTATGAGTGATACCTGAGTTGACCTTAATAATGCTGAAGACTTTTGAAGCAATTACAATAATAGTTCAGGTGTAAAATGATGTAGAATTAATTCTGATTATTTAAAAGGCTCTTTGCCCGAGTTCTTGTTTTTTTTTCCCCATTGGAAATATTGCCAATCCATTGTCTTACTGAATTTTATCCTTTAAAAGAAAAAAAAACTCAGTTATTTTGCGAGTTAGTGCTGGAGTAATATGACTGTGAACCATTGACAATTTGCTCTTGACATTCCCATGTCATTTCTTTTACTATTCTGATGGTGGATTTCATTGAATCCATTTCTGAAGGATTGTCATTGCATTTCTATTGATATACAGTGCTTGTGTTATCTTGCCTGCTAAAGATAGAATGGCCTGCTTTTTAGATAAAATGAATATCTTCCAGCACTTTCAGTCATAATCTTCCCTTATTAAAAGCATGTGGGTAAACAACTGTTTGCAAATTTTCACAACCAACTGCATTTTTTCTTAGTTATGGCTTTTGCAGTGAAATATTTGACTATGTTAATTATGTTAAATAAATTAAACATGATTGAAATTGCATAAAACCATGCAAGTAATTAGCCATATGTTCATTTGACTGTTTAC
Organism: Mobula hypostoma; assembly: GCF_963921235.1. Taxonomy (NCBI): domain Eukaryota; kingdom Metazoa; phylum Chordata; class Chondrichthyes; order Myliobatiformes; family Myliobatidae; genus Mobula; species Mobula hypostoma. The sequence continues at coordinate 60,966,689 of NC_086115.1, forward strand.
AGAAGACTTTTTAATCCATTCCTTCATTGAATATGTGATTGCTCTCAAGGCCAGTATTTATTAATGCCAATGAAGTTGACATTATAGACACTGTATATACAGTGCCTATAAAATGTATTCACCCCTCCTTGGAAGTTTTCATGTTTTATTGTTTTACAACATTGAATCACAGTAGATTTAATCTGGTCATTTTGACACTGATCAACAGAATAAAACTGTTTCATGTCAAAATGAAGGCAGGTCTTTACAGAGTGATCTATATTAATTAAAACTATAAAACATAAGGTAATTGTTTTGCATAAGTATTCACCTAGTACCCAGCAGTTGAACCTTCTAGATTACAGGTGTATTTTTACTACAATCAGTTGAAACCCCTTAACAGCATACGAGTCTCCAAATAAAAATCTCCATTTAAATAATTATGTGAGTTTTAAAACCACTTGGCTGCACCAGTGATGAATTGGTGTGCCATATTAAAGGGGGGGGGGGAATACTTATGCAATAAATTATTTTGTATTTTACATTGGTAATGAATTTGGATCACTTTGTAGAGATCTGTTTTCACTTTGACACAAAAGTCTTTTTCTGTTGATCAGTGTCAAAAAAGACATTAAATCCACTGTGATTCAATGTTGTAAAATAATATAACATGAAAACTTCTGGGGGAGGGTTGAATACCTTTTATAGGCATTGTATGCACATGAAGTTCAAGGGCTGATACACTTGAAGCCTAACAACGTTGGCTGAATCCGTTCTTATATAAAAGAGTGAAAGTTTAAGGCTCTTGCCTAGAGGAATCAGTAGAAATTTAAATATAACAGTTCACAATACCTACAGATGTACATGGTGGCATCCTTTAGTCTCGCGAGACCATGGATTTGTGCCTGGAAGGTCTTGCTTCAGTTTGTGTTGGTAGAGCAGCGTCTGTTGTGGCTGTAGAGGCCCACATGGGAGTGACAGTCTTGGCTGCAGGGACTGCAGTTGAAGGCGCTGTCCTCCAGTGTTGTCTTGGTGCTGTTTTTCCGACAAGTGCGCTTTTCTTCAGCAGCAAGCCTCAGCTTCTCTTCTCCTCTTTTTAGACTTCTGCGTTGTTCCAGCCTCCAGTCAGAGCGATCGCTTGCGATGTCCTCCCACCTCTCGACGTTCATTTTCAGTGACTTCATGTCTCTCTTGCAAATATCTTTGAAACGAAGCTGGGGCCGCCCCTGTACTCTCTTGCCAGAGGCCAGTTCCTCGTACAGCAGGTCTTTCGGGATCCTCCTGTCTGACATGCAGTGTACGTGGCCCAGCCAGCAGAGACGGCATTGTTGGAGCAGGGTGAAGTAGCTATCATCTAATTTCAAGATGTTCATTGCCTGAACTGGCTTCAGGCTGAGGTATCCAATGCTCCAATGGTTGGCTTACTAATGGTTTGTTTCTCAGTACAGAAAATAATGTATAGGTCACTGTATGTTTGTCAGTGGAATATTACTGACACACTGTCGATATCAAACACAATATGGATACAAAAAAAGTTGCCAGTGATTGTCTGGACATTTTTCTTGTGATCACAAGAGCCTGTTGGACATTGTTAATGTAGAATACTACAAGTATGGTTCACTCGCTTGTTGTTGAGAGCAAAGGCCATGGGGCAGACTAAATGCTATGTTTGGTGTAACGTAAATACTGCACACCATCAAAATCAAGTCAAGTCAAGTCACTTTTTATTGTCATTTCAACCATAACTGCTGGTACGGTACACAGTAAAAACAAGACAATGTTTTTCAGGACCATGGTGCTACATGAAACAATACAAAAACTACACTGAACTACGTAAAACAACACAAAAGCTCTACGAGACTACAGACCTACCTAGGACTGCATAAAGTGCACAGAACAGTGCAGACATTACAATAAATAATAAACAAGACAATGGGCACAGTAGAGGGCAGTAGGTTGGTGTCAGTCCAGGCTCTGGGTATTGAGGAGTCTGATGGCTTGGGGGAAGAAACTGTTACATAGCCTGGTCGTGAAAGCTCGGATGCTTCAGTGCCTTTTGCCAGGTGGCAGGAGGGAGAAAAGTTTGTATGAGGGGTGCGTGGGGTCCTTCATAATGCTGTTTGCTTTACGGATGCAGCGTGTGGTGTAAATGTCTCTAATGGCGGGAAGAGAGACGCCGATGATCTTCTCAGCTGACCTCACTATCCACTGCAGGGTCTTGCAATCCGAGGTGGTGCAATTTCCGAACCAGGCAGTGATGCAGCTGCTCAGGATGCTCTCAATACAACCTCTGTAGAGTGTGGTGAGGATGGGGGTGGGAGATGGATTTTTCTCAGCCTTCGCAGAAAGTAGAGACGCTGCTAGGCTTTCTTTGCTATGGAGCTGGCATTGAGGGACAAGGTGAGATTCTCCTCCAGGTGAACACCAAGAAATTTGATGCTCTTAACGATCTTTATGGAGGAATCACACTATCCCTACTGTGAAGCCTGGTAGTGGCTGCATCATGTTGTGGGGAAGCTTCACTGCAGCAAGCCCTGGAAGGCTTGTGAAGGTAGAGGGTGAAAGGAATGCAGCAAAATACAGGGAACTCCTGGGGGAAAACCTGATGCATCTACAAGAGAACAACAACTTGGGAGAAGATTTATTTTCTAGCAAGACAATGACCCCAAGCATAAAACCAAAGCTACACATGAATGGCTTAAAAACAATAAAGTTGATGTCCTGGAGTGGACAAGTCAGAGTCCAGACCTCAATCCAATTGAGAATTTGTGGCTGAACTTGAAAAGGGCTGTTTATTCACGATCATCATGCGATCTGACAGATTTTGAGCCGATTTGTAAAGAAGAATGGGGAAAAATTACAGTGTCCAGATGTGCAAAGCTGATAGAGACCTATCCACTCAGATTGAAGGCTGTAATTGCTGCCAAAGGTGCATCTTCCAAATACTGACCTGAAGAATGTGAATACTTACGCAATCAATTACTTTGTGTTTTATATTTGGAATGAATTTAGATCACCTTGTGGAGATCTGCTTTCACTTTGACATGAAAGAGTCTTTTTCTGTTGATCAGTGTTAAAAAGCCAAATTAAGTCCACTGTGATTCAATGTTTTGAAACAATAAAACATGAAAACCTACAGGAGGTGTAAGTACTTTTTTATAGACATTACACGTTAATATAATCTGGCTGTTCTAGGTGCTTGTGCTACTGATCTACAATTCGTGTATCAAATTTACACATTGTGCCAGGGAAATTTAAATTGATAATTGGTTTATTATTGCTACATAACACCATAAGATATAGGAGCAGAATTAGCTATTTGGCCCATCGTGCCTGCTCCACCATTTCATCATGGCCAATCCACTTTCCTCCTCAGCCCCAATCTCCTGCCTTCTTCCTATATTCCTTCATGCCTTGACTAATCAAGAAAATGTCAACCTCTGCCTTAAATATACCCAATAACTTGGCCTTCACAGCCACCTGTGGCAACAAATTCCACAGATCCACCACTCTCTGGCTGAAGAAATTCCTTCTAAATCTCCGTTGTAAAAGGACGCTCCTCTCTTCTGAGCCGGTGTCCTCTGATCTTAGACACTCCCACCGTTATGTCACATCCTCTCCACATCCACCTTTTTTAAGGCCTTTTTAACATTCATTAGGTTTCATTGAGGTCACCCCTCATTCTTCTGAATTCCAGTGAGTAGAGGCCCAGAACCATTAACCATTCATCATATGGCAAACCTTTCAATGCAGGAATCATTTTTGTGAAGCTCCTTTGAACCCTCTCCACTTTCAGCACATCCTTTCTAAGATAAGGGTCCCAAAACTGTGCACAGTACACTAAGTGAGACCTCATCAATGCTTTATAAAGTCTCAACATTACATCCTTGCTTTTATATTCTAGTCCTTTCCAAATGAATGTTAACATTGCATTTGCCTTCCTCACCACAGACTCAACCTGCAAATTAACCTTAAGGGAATCCCGCATGAAGTCCCCCAAGTTCCTTTGCACCTCAGATTTTAGATTTTTCTTGCCATATAGAAATTGGTCTATGCTTTTATTTCTTCTCCCAAAGTGCATGGCCATGCACTTCCTGGCTGTATTCCATCTGCCTCTTCTTTGTCCATTCTCCTAATCTGTCTAAGTCCTTCTGTAGCCCCTCTACTTCCTTAAAACTCCCTGCCCCTCCACCTATCTTTGTATCATCTGCAAACTTGGCAATAAAGCCATCAAATCCATTATTCAAGTTATTGACATATAATGTAAAAAGAAGCAGACCCTTCTGGAATACCATTAGTCACCAGCAGCCAATCAGAAAAGGCTCTCCTTATTCCCACTCTTTGCCTTCTGCCGATAGCTACTGCTTTATCCATGCTAGTGTATACAATGGGTTCATAGCTTGTTAAGAAGCCTGATGTGTGGCACCTTGTCAAAGGCCTTCTGAAAATCCAAGTCCACAACATTCACCAATTCTCCTTTATCTGTACTGCTCATTATTTCTTCAAAGAACTCCCAACAGATTTGTCATTAAAGGTTTTACCTGGAGGAGACCATGCTGACTGCGGCCTATTTTGGAATGTGCCTCCAAGTACCCTGAAACCATATCCTTAACAATTAACTCCAGCGTTTTCCCAGCCATTGAGGTCAGACTAACTGTCCTATGATTTCCTTTCTTCTGCCTCTCTCCTTTCTTTAACAGTGGAGTGACATTTGCAATTTTCTATTCCTCCCGGACCGTGCCAGAATTAATTCATTTTTGAAAGACCTTCACTAATGCATCCACAATCTCTTCAGCCACCCTTTTCAGAAACCTGGAGTGTATATAATCTGGTCCAGATGACTTACCTACCTTCAGACTTTTCAGTTTCCCGAAAACCACCTTCCTAGTCCTGGCAGCTGCACTCACTTCTGCCCGCTGACACTTCCGATCGTCTGACAAACTGCTAGTATCTTCAACAGTGCAAACACGAGGAAGTCTGCAGATGGTGGAAATTCAAGCCACACACATCAAAGTTGCTGGTGAACGCAGCAGGCCAGGCAGCATCTCTAGGAAGAGGTACAGTCGACGTTTTGGGCCAAGACCCTTCATCAGGACTAACTGAAAGAAGAGCTAGTAAGAGATTTGAAAGTGTGAGGGGGAGAGGGGGAGATCCAAAATGAACCTTATATAGGTGGGAAGGGATTGAACAAGGGGGGATAAAACAGTGTCGAGGTATGCAGAAATGAGTTCAGTGGGGCAGGAGCAAGCTGAGACAATAGGTCTACCAGGACAGGCAGGTTTGTGGATCTTGGGTAGGAGGTAGAAACGGGAAGTGTGGGATGTGGGAACTATAAGGTTGATAGCAGTGGATGGGAGATCCCCTGAGCGGATAAAGTCAGTGATGGTTTGGGAGACAATGGCCTGGTGCTCCTTAGTGGGGTCACAATCGAGGGGTAAATAAGAAGAGGTACCCGTGAGTTGTCGCTGTGCCTCGGCAAGGTAGAGGTCAGTATGCCAGACTACAACAGCACCCCCCTTATTGGCGGGTTTTATAGTAAGGTTAGGATTAGTGCGGAGGGAGTGGAGAGCAGAGCGTTCGGAAGGAGTGAGGTTGGAATAGGAACAAGGTGTGGTGAAGTCGAGATGGTTGATGTCCCGTCGGCAGTTAGCAATAAAGAAATCCAGAGCAGGCAGAAGACCAGAGCGGGGTGTCCATGAAGAGGAGGAGGGTTGAAGACGGAGAAGGAGTCATCGGTGGGGGTGGAAGAGTCCTTGCTGAAGAAGTAGGCTCGGAGGCGGAGACAGCGGAAGAAGAGTTCCGCGTCATGGCGAACATGGAACTCGCTGAGGTGTGGGCGAAGGGGGACAAAGGTGAGGCCCTTGCTGAGGACAGAGCGTTCTGCCTCAGACAGTTGAAGGTCAGAGGGGATGGTAAAGACCCGGCACGGATGAGAGCTGGGATCAGAGAGGGGGAAGGGGGAGGCTGGTGGTGTCAGTGGAGAGGGGAGGGTTGGGGTGAGAGGAAGATGGAGCCTCTGAGGGTCCAGGAACTGACAGTGGGATCTTAGGGAGACAGAGTTGCAGAGTATTGGTGGGGGAAGGGGAAACGGGAGTCACAATAGCAGCACATGAAGACCCGGCCTGGAGTTCAAGGCTGGAGTCGCAGTTGGTGGTTGCGCAATCGCTTTGAAGGTGTCCATGGTCGTTGCTGGAGTCCGGGTTTTGAATCTGCCCTGAGGTGTTGGAGCCTCCCCCTACCCCTCCCACCTTCAAATCTCTTACTAGCTCTTCTTTCAGTCAGTCCTGACGAAGGATCTCGGCCCGAAACGTGGACTGTACCTCTTCCTAGAGATGCTGCCTGGCCTGCTGCGTTCACCAGCAACTTTGATGTGTGTGGCTAGTATCTTCAACAGTGAAGCCAGATGCAAAATGCTTATTCAGTCTCTCTGCCATTCCCTTGTCCCCCATTACTACCTCTCTCGCATCATTTTCCAGCTATTGGATATCTACTCTTACCTCTCCTTTACACTTTGTATATCAGTATAACTTTTGGTATCCTCTTTAATATTATTGGCGAGCTTACCTTCGTATTCCATCTCTTACCTACTGACTTTTTTATTTGCCTTCTGTTGTTTTTTAAATGTTTCCAAGTCTTCTGACTTCCCACTAATTTTTGCTCTATTATATGCCCTCTCTATGGCTATTATGTTGGCTTTGACCTCTCAATCACAGTTTCATCATCCTGCCTTTAGAAGGCTACTTCAGCTTTGGGAATTCCTGCCATTGCTGCTCTGCTATCATTCCTGCTACTGTTCCTTTCCAATCAATTCTGGCCAGGTCCTCTCTCCTGTCTCTGTAATTCGCTATACTCCACTGTAATACAGGTACATCTGACTTAGCTTTTCCTTCTCAAATTTCAGTGTGAATTCCATCATATTATGATCATTGGTTTCTAAGGGTTCCTTTGCCTTCAGCTCTCTAATCAATTACAGTTGATTGCACAACACCAAATCCAGAATAGCTGATCCCCTAGTGGGCTCAACCATGAGCTGCTCTAAAAAGCCATCTCGTAGGCATTCTACAAATTCCCCATCTTCGTATCCAGCACCATTCTGATTTTACCGATCTATGTCCATATTGATATCCCTTTTGATTATTGTAACATTGCCCGTTTGACATACAATTTCTATCTCCCATTGTAATTTGTAGACCCCATCTTTACTTCTGTTTGGGGGTCTGTATATAATTCCCATCTGGGTCTTTTTACCCTTGCAGTTCCTTTGCTCTACCCACAATGACTAAACACCCCTTAATCCTAGGTACCTGTTTCTAATAATTTGAATTCATATTTTATCATCAGAGCCACAACACGCCTCTCCCTCTACCTGTTGTTTTGGTACATTGTGTATCCTTGGACATTGCAACCCATAGAACCATAGAAACTACAGCACAGAAACAGGCCCTTTGGCCCTTCTTGGCTGTGCCTTACAATCTTCTTTCAACCACGATTTAGTAACACCTACAACATCATACATGCCTATCTGTAATTGTGCTACAAGTTCATCTACCTTATTCTGTATACTGCATGCATTCAAATATAACACCTTCACTCCTGTGAAGTCTTTTCAATTTTTTCTGCATTTTACATTGCAGCTCATCCTGTTGACTATAATTTTGCCCTTCCATCAGCCTCTCTTTGTTAGGAACTTCACTACACATTGCCTCTGTTTATAACCGAACTAGCACATCCTCCACACTATCACCGCTGTATTAGTTTAAACCCTCCCGAACAGTTCTAACAAACCTGCCCACAAGGATATTTGTCCTCCTAGGCTTCAGGTGTAACCCGACCGTTTTGTCCATGTCATACCTTCATTAGAAGATATCCTAATGATCCATAGATCTGAACTCCTGCCCCTGCACCAGTTCTTTAGCCATGCATTCACCTAGAAATCATCCTGTTCTTGCCCTCACTGGCACGTAGTGTGGTCAGAAATCCCGAGGTTGCTACCCTGGAGGTTCTGTTTTTCAGCTATCTACCTAGCTCCCTAAAATCTCTCTTCAGCACCTTTTCATCTGTCCTACCTATGTCATTGGTTCCAATATGTACCAAGATTTCTGGCTGCTCACCTTCCCCTTTTAGAATGCCGTGGACCTGATCCGAGATATCCCTGACCCTGGCACCTGGAGAAAACATGCAATCCATGTGTCTCAATTGCACCCACAGAATCTCATCTCTGTTCCAATGATTATGAATCTCCTATCACTACTGCAGTCACCTTCACCTCTCTTCTCTTCTGAGCCACAGCACCAGCCTTTGTGCCAGAGAGCATGGGAACAACAGCTCCCCTCTGATAGGTCACTCCCCCTCCTCCCCGCAGTATCCAAAGTGGTGTATACTTATTATTGAGGGGAATGGTCACAGAGGTACTCTGCACTCACTGCCCACTTCCCTTCATCCTTCTGATAGTCACCCAGTTACCTGCCTTCTGCAACTTAGGGGTGACTACCTCCCTGTAGCTCCTATCTATCACCTCCTCATTCTCCTGTATGAGCTGAGGATCATCAGGCTGCAGCTCCAGTTCCTTAATATGTTCTCTGAGGAGCTGCAGCTTGGTGCAGCTGTTGCAGATGTACCAAGGTGCAGTGAATGGCTCTTGTATACATGCCATCCAGTCTGATCATTCCATACATGCAAAAGTTTTTGGCACGTATATGTAGCTAGGGTGACTAAGACTTCGGCACAGTACAGTATATTATGTCTTTCCAGTAATCAAATAAGTCTTAATACTTCTTTGTTTTATAAATCAGGAGTTCCTCTTTATCATGTAGGTGGTCTATTTATGAGTCTTATAACCGTGGGATAAAATGCTGCCAGATTTGCTGAGTGTTTCTGGCTTTTTCTGGTTTTAATTCAGAATTTCAGAATCAACTGTATTTTGAATTTCTGAATCTCTTGATTTCACGTCTTGCTCTCTGTGTTAAAATTGACAGGTGTAAACAGACTCAGCTGACCCCTTGCTGCATTCCTCAGTCAGACATTCTTCATGAGTGAACCGCAGAAGTGACAGGCATTTAGACTTGGATAGTCAACACTCTGAACTCCAAGTCACCTTCCACTTCAGAGACTAGAACATTGGGTTTAGGAGGTTGGGGATGAGTGAAAAAACTTTGGCATGGACTAGATGGGCGGAGGAGCCTGTTTCTGTGCCGTAGTGTTCTACAACTCAATGGCTCTATCCTTGAGTCCAGTGGTAATGTGTTCTTGAATCTTAGTATCTTTTGCTGATGAATGGTGGAGAAGAGAGAATGACCAGGGTGAGAGCAGTTCTTAATAATCTTAGTTGTTTTCCTGAGGAAATAGGAAGTGTAGATAGAGCCAATAGAGGGGAAGCTGTTTTACAGTGTAGAATTGGCTACATCATCAGGGACGTTATGAATTTTCTTTTGGCTTTCCGAGAAAGTAGAGGTGCTGGTGTGCTTTTCTGTCTATAGCATCTGTTGGTTTGACCAGGTCAAGTTGTTGATGATATTTACACATAAGAACTTGAAGCTATCAAGCATCTCCACCCCAGCACTATTAACATAGACAGGGGTGTGCATTCTGCTCTACTTCCTGAGTCAAGACCATTCTCTGTTTTACTGACTCTGAAGGAGAGCTATGTTTTCTTGACACCATGCTTGCTAGGCTCTGTGCTTTTTTTCTACTTTGTCTTGGTAGTTGAACCTTGCAGTTGCAGGTTTATTTACTGATTTTAAGAAAGCTGCATTTCCACGTCTATCAGGGTAGAAGAAAACAGCTGACCAGATCTCATCTGGCCTTTGTGACTTCAAATGCACAGCAATATGGTTGACATTTCATTCTCAGGAATGGTTGAGCCTTCTTTTCACAAATTGCTGATTTGCACGTGTGCAGAGGGCAAAGTGAGGGGCATTGGGTCTTGATCAGCATTCTGTCTAATTAACCAATGAAATCTACGATTATAGTAGGATATAGAGATGGTAGAGGGGAAACATAATAAATTGATAAAATAGGAAGGAAATGTTAGATCGTGAAAGATAAAAATAAATGTCAAATGCCCATATGGAGACACTTACTGCATGATGCAGTTTCAGTTCATACTGGGTCTGGGTTTCTGAGAATTAGATGCATTGCAGGGACAAGAATCTCATCATTCAAACAAACCTTTCATCAGGTAACCGGGCAAACTTCCCATGGTGAGTTTAATTGTTTTAGTGTTGTAAAAGCTGCAATATCTTGAAACTTGTGAGGTGATTGACACTGAGATTTGGTTTCATCTTAACTAGCTGGAGAATGATGGGAATTGTGCAGCAGTGTGCTTCTCATTTACACTCTAGCAGTGATAGAAGGATTGTATTTCCCCATAAATCCTGTGTCAATTAATAACTTTCAAGGAATATTTGTTTTGCTACAGTTTATAAAAACAGAAAATAAATCTCCATTGTCCTGTTACATCATGGTATGTTTGACACAGTAGGATAACTCAAAGTTCATCATGAGTTAGCTATCTTGTGTCTAAAAACAGACAACACAATACTCTGATGAGCAGTAAGAATTTTAGTAGTTTGAAGTATAGAAATATGTTGATTATAAAGTGCTCATAAAATCATAGTTGTATACTATATCAAAGTACTTAACCCTCTGGCCTATTAAAAACTGAAACAGCATTGTCAGACAATACCTTATGTCTTTGGAGATTGGAGTTCCAGTATATTGTCAAGGCTTCTTACCACATTTTCTTAATCATGGCTTTTACACGAACGTTGTCTCTGTTGAATGTTTGCAGTTTAAAAAGTGAAGTGTTGAGTTTCAGATGCTTTGCTTGATCAGGCTGATCAGGCACTACTTTCACTGTTGACGCCTGTTTCAGAAGTGACAGCTTCAACCAGAATTATGATTAACATCTTTTGATTTAGTTCAACGTATTGTGTGATTTTCATGTCAGTTACTTCACAGTAATTGTTGATAGCACCATTAAAATCATTGAAGTGAAGAATTGACTTAAACTGATTGTGTTTATATAATTGGGTCAGTATGCATGGTTATTTAGGTGTCATGTTAGTGTTTGCTCCTTTCATTAGATAGTGCTATTTATAATTTATACTGAAATATGTGACCATTGCTTTGATGCTGAAAATGAGACACAAGTGTACAAGTTCTTGCAATCAGCAGTGATGATCAACTCATTTGTTTTGGAGACAGACGTTGACTACGATTTTGAGAAGATCCTTCCCCTTTTCAGGATTTTTAATGGGAATTTCTCTGTGCGTCTGAGAGGTCAGATGTTGTTTTGGTTCAAAGCACACCATCTCCAGTAGTGCAACACTCCCACAATATTTAAACTAGTGAATAGACCCACATCCAAGGAAGGATTTCTTATACTTACCATCTGAATTGTTCTTTCTGCACAACAGTACTTGTATATATTTACATTAGTTTTAAGAGGCTCCTTTAGCCCATGGTGATCAATATTTGTCCAATTATGGTAGTCTGCTGTATGATGTGTTGGCTCCCAGACAAAATTAAGGACAGAATAATCCCCTTACCATTGTGTGCTTGAGGCTGGGCCAGCTGGGTCTTTAGTTGAGGCACAAGGGCTAGTGTCAATGCTTGAGAATGTTATCTGGGACATAAGTGACATTTTTCTGAACTATTCTGCAGTACATTCTCAGTGTTGATTCAATAAAACAAGGATGAAGGAGAATCCAGTGGAGGACCTTCTGTGAATGGATAAGTAAAGGTTTATTTGAGAGAGCTTTTTAAAGCTGGTATTAATCTAGTCTTTGAAGCTTCCATACACTCCCCTAATTCTTCAATCCCTCTTTCCTCTATTGTGGCTCCAGAGAAAGTTTATCAGAATTCCATTTTCTTCTCCAGACTGATGAGTAGTTTGTATGTTCTGGCTTAGCACATACAGCTGTCAGGTGTTACATAAATCTAGGCCACTTATGAATACAGGAGGTTCGAGCTGTTCACTTTAGTAATTGAGTGGTGTGTTTTGTCTTCTCAGTCTACTGGATGTTTGATGTGCATGGGAAGCGATTCCACAGTATCAAGCATTCTATTATCCTGTGCAACCAAGGGATGCAAGTGTAAAAGTTGCAATACTGAGGCTAGCTTGAGAATTTGTAATGTCTACCACAGATATTTTGATGATTGATGTTCCACTTGTAATTTTTTAAAAACTCACCATTTTGTTAATGTTATTGTATATCATGAAAACCTTCTCAAAATGCCCAAAAGTGAAATGGAAAAGAGTTACTCCCTCAAGTAGTTCCAACAATATATATATGCTTGTAGATGCATTATTTTTTATTTGTATTTGAACCTTTTTTGAACCTTTATTTTTCATTAAGAAAAAACACACTCAATACAATAGACAAAACAAAAACACACATTTAATCTATAGGCTTTGAGAAATGAACTAATTTTCATTGGAATTTGAAGCTCTTAATGAATAGTGGAAAGTGGACCGGGAATTTGAGTCCAGTTTCTTCATTAACTTCAGATATGTGGGGGTGCAGTTTTGTTGAGAACAGGGTTTTTGGCTTAAAATCCATAACACATTTTAAATTGGTAAATTTATTACTATTGCATGTATTGAGGTACAGTGAAAAGCTTTGTTTTGCATGCCTTTGATACAGATCATTTCTTTACTGCAGGGCCTTGAGATAGTACAGGTGTAACCAATAACATAATGTAGTGTAAATTGTTAACAGTTTTGGACAAATTGTAGGCAGACAATAATTCAGACTATTCCAAATGATATTCATATTCCTTAAGTACAAGATAATTAGAATTAATTCCAGCATTTTCTGTCAATTGAAAGTCTAAATAGTTGCTTTTTAAAGCTTTTTTAAGAATCAATTTACTAATTTATGAATTATGATTTATGCCTGTTATTTAAATACAGGGATTATGATTTTCTGAAATACCATGCCCAGTATTAAATATGAAAACATCACATGCTCATCCTGTGATACTTTTGGCAAGGTGTTCTAGGCTAAGGTAACTTCTGCTGGTGATTGTTCCTACTTTATTTCCTTCATTAAAGATGAAAGAGGTCATAATAATCCTTATAATGGTGTGTTTAAAATTCCAATGTGGATTGATTTTTACTTTACATTAGTTTGCTAACTGCTGGCTAGATTAATTACACTTAATTCTTTTCTCATTTGGTAATATTTAGCTAAAATTAAATATGATTTGGACGGCTGGTGGCGCAGTGACATTAACGCTGGACTCCGGAACAGAGGTTCCCGGGTTCGAATCCAGTCGGGCCGTTCCCAAGTACGCTTTCCATCCATGCCGGATTGAGTATTGAGCTCGCAACTCGACCTCGTAAAATAAGGAAAAATACTGTACAGCGAAATGTCTGTGCAAGGAGTGGCGCGCCACACAGCCTCTCATTCTGCGCCTTGTAAGGCATGAAAAATGCTTGATACTGGCCTCTCAGGCCTGAGTCGACTTCATCATCATCAAATATGATTTATGGTTTAATACAGACAAAATGCTGGATGAACTCTGGGTTTTTTTTAGTTATTAGGGGTTTTCTCTGTTTTAGTTAGTAAGGGTTTTTTTTCTTTCTTTCCTTTTTTCCATAAAAAAGAGCTTTAATACTTTGTTTTTTGATTATTATTGATATACTGTTCAGCCTGGTTGATAGTTTAACTATTATTCTACATATGGATATGCTACCTTGATTATTTTGATGTATTTTTCTCTGTTGTTGATTTTCAATAATAATTAATAAAAAGATTTAAAAAGAAAAGAACTCAGCAGGTCAGGCAGCATCTATGGAAAGGAAGGAAAAATGAAGTGTTGATGTTTCGGACCAAGACCCTTCATCAGCACTCTTCTTCATTCCTTTCTATAGATGCTGTTTGACCTGCTGGGTTGCTCCAGCAATTTGTGTGTTACTTTGAATTTCCAGCATCTGCAGAATCTCTTGTGTTTGTAGTTTAAAAAACTGATCTCAGTGACTTGAAGGCTGATTCTTGGTCTCAAATGTACACTTGAGAAATTGGATGTAACTTCTATAATTGAAAATGATGAAAACTTCAATCATATTTTAGCTTGTCTGAATGTGTGTTCTTATCAGTCAAATATGGATACATTAGAGTAATGCTTTGATTTCTTAGTCACTACAGCATAACATTGCAGTTTCCTTCACTTTGCTGATGATTGAGAGAAAACTGATGGAGCAGTTACTAACAGGATTGAATTTATCTTACAGACAGGACATACTTAGGCAGTTTTCAACATAATTGGACAAAGGAGTTTATTCTGCAAATATCATACCATTAGTTAGATTATTGGATCCATTATACTGTGGTTTAACATTGAAAGTCGTAGACCAACTCAGGCAACCCCACAAAGGTGTCTGGGACATTTGGATCTGCAGTGTAATTTTGCATTTGTTTGCTTTTAAAGTAAAAGTTTTGATGTTTAGATAGAGCCATAGAGTATTATTGTCATGGTCCGGTCCGTGAAATCCGCTTTCCGGTTCACGGTCTGGTCCATGGACTCAGGACTCCGAGTATTCCAGCTGTCCCTTGTTTTGTTTGAGTTAATCATAGGCACCTGATTCCCATCTTGGGGCTTGGAATTTAAGTAGCCTTGGGGTCGAGTGTGGACTGCTGGTTTGTCTTGTTAAGATTCCCTGGGAGCAACCTGCTGGTGGAAGGCTAGAGCGGCCACTTGCCATCTTTAGGCCATGTTGGAGAACCATCGCTTCATGGTTCTTTGTCCGGGTTCCCTGTTTCTTGTCCATGTCCTAGCCCAGGTCCTGCATCCTAGTCCTGTCCCTAGTACTTCAGTGTCTGTGTCTTGCATTTGGGTCCATTCCCAGCGCCCCCCAATGTGACAATTGCAGGATAGGAACAGACTTTTCAGCCCAGTTGGTCTATGACAAACTATTATTCTGCCTAGTTCCATCAACCTGCAACTGGATCATAGCCCTCCATACCATTCATGTACTTATCCAAACTTTACTTAAATATTGAAATTGAACTTGTATCCACCACTTCTGCCAGCAGCTTATTCCACCCTCTCTCCATTCTCTGAGTGAAGACATTTCCCCTCACAAGACCATAACATATAGGAGCAGAAATAGGCTATTTGGTCCACTGAATCTGCTCTGCAATTTCATTATGGCTGATCCATGTTGCCTCCCATCCCTAATCTCCTGCCTCCCCCCTCCCCTTACCCCATATCAATTCATGCCCTGAAATCAAAAATCTATCAACCTCTGCTTTAAATATGCAAAAAAAAACTTGGTCTCCACAACTGTCTGTGTCAACAAATTCCACAGATTCATAGTCTCAGGCTAAAGAAACCCCTCCTTGTCTCCATTCTATTCTGAGACTGTGTCCTCTAGTCTTGGACTATCCCATCATAGAAACCATCTTCCCCACATCCACTCTATCAAGGCCTTTCACCTTTTAATAGGTTCCAATGAGGTTACCCCTTATTCTTTTGAACTCCATATGAATTCAGGCCCAGAACCATCAAACGCTCTTTATATGATAAGCTGTTCAGTCCTGGAATCATTTTTGTGAATGTGCTTTGAACCCTCTCTAGTTTCAGCTCATCCTTTCTAAGACAAGGGTCCTAAAACTGCTCACAATACTCCAAGTGAGGCCACATCATTACTTTATGAAGTCTCAACGTTACTCCTTGCTTTTATATTCCAGTCCTTTTGAAATGAATGCTAACATCACACTTGCTTTCCAGTGCACAGATTCAACCTGCAAATTAGCCTTTGGGGAGCCTTGCACAAGTACTCCCGAGTCCCTTCGTACATCAGATTTTTGTATTTTCTCTATTTTAAAAAAATAGTCACCCTTTCATTTCTTCTACCAAGTGCCAGACCGTCCACTTCCTGACACTATTGCCACTTCTTTGCCCATTCTCCTAATCTATCTAAGTCCTTCTGTAGCCTCTTTTCATCCTCAAAATTACCTGCCCCTCCACCTATCTTCAAATCATCTGCAAACTTTGTAACAAAGCCATCAATTCCATCAACCAAGTCATTGACATGCAGCATAAAAAGAATTGGCCCCAACACAGACCCCTGTGGAACATCACTGGTCATCAGCTGCCATCCAGAAAAACATCCCTTTATTCCCACACTTTACTTCTTGCTAATCAGCCACTATATTATCCATGCTAGAATCTTTCCTGTAATACCACGAGTTTGAAGCTTGTTAAGCAGCCTTATGTGTGGCATCTTGTCAAAATCCTTCTGAAAATCCAAGTACACAACACCAACCTATTCTCCTTTGTCTATCCTGCTTGTTATTTCTGCAAAGAAATCCAACAGATTTGTCAGGCAAGAGTTTCCCTTGAGGCAACTATGCTGACTGTGGCCTATTTTATTATGTGCCTCCAACTACCCCAAAACCACATCCTTAACAGTTAACTCCAGCATCTTCCCAACCACTGAGGTCAGACCAACTGACCTATAATTTCCTTTCTTCTGCCTCTCTCCCTCCTTGAAGAGTGGAGTGACTTTTGCAACTTTCCAGTCCTCCAGAACCATTCCAGGATCTAATGATTCTAGGAAGTTCATTACTAATGTCTCCACATCTCTTCAGCCACCCCTCTTTCAGAACCCTGTGGTGAACATCATCTTGTCCAGGTGATTTATCTACCTCAGACCTTTCGGTTTCCCATGAACTTTCTCTCTAGTTGTGGTAACTTCATACACTTCATGACCCCTGACACCTGGATTTTGCACAATACTGCGAGTGTTTCCATAGTGAAGACTGATGCAAAATACTTTATCAGTTTGTCCACTATTTCCTCTCCAGCGTTGTTTTCCAGTGGTCCAATGTCCACTCTCTCCTCTCTTTTATACTTTATGTATCTGAAGAAGCTTTTGATATGCTCTCTAATAATATTGGCTAGCTTACTTTCACATTCCATCTTTTTCTTCTTAATGGCTTTTTTTACTTGCCTTCTGTTGGTTTTTAAAAGCGTCCCAATCGTCTAACTTTCCACTAATATTTGCTCTATATGCCCCTCTCTTTGGTGCATCTGTTGGCTTTGACTTTTCTTGCTAGCCATGGTTGTGCCATCTTTCCTTTAGAATGCTTCTTCCTCTTTCGGATGTATATATCCCTTGCCTCTTCCAGATTGCTTCTAGAAATTCTGGCCATTGCTGTTTAAAGTTAACACTGCCAGTGTTCTTTTCCAATTTAATTTAACCAACTCCTCTCTTGAGGCTCTGCAATTCCCTTTATTCCACTGTAATACTGATACATCTGGATACATCTGACTTTAGCGTTTCCTTCTCAAATTGCAGGATGAAGTCATTCATATTATGATCACTTGTCCTTTATGTTCTTTTACCTTAAGATCACCAATCAATTCTGGTTCATTACACAACACCTAATACAGATTAGCTGATCCTCTAGTGGGATCAATCACATGAGCTGCTCTAAAAAAACATCTCATAGGCATTTTGGAAATTCCCCCTCCTGGTATCCTGCACAGACCTGATTTTCCCAATCTTCCTGCATATTGAAATCCCCCATAACTATTGGAACATTGCCTTTTTGGCATGCATTTTCTATCTCCCTTTGTAATTTGCAGACCGCATCCTTATTACTGTTTGGGGTCTGTATACAACCACCATTTTATCCTTGCGATTCCTTAGCTCTATCCACAATGATTCAACATCTTCTGACACTATGATTTGTGAAGATGACAAATCACTTGTTGCATTCAGTATTGTGTATTTTTCTTATCTTTTATTAATGTCTTGTCACCTACCCCTTCATTTCTAGTCACCTTTCACTGCTGTACATTTGTAAATAAGAATCTGGCCCATTTCATATTTTAGCAGTATCAGGGTTTAAAAATGGATGATTTAAAAAGTGCTATTTAGTAAGTTTTAAAATTTAATTTTAAAATTAATCAGAATGCATAAACAAAATAAAGTTAAACTACAGTCATACAAAGCTTACTCAATGTTCATAAAATAAGCTTTTATATGTCTGCTATGAGAGAATGCCGATGTGGTTTGGTGTAATAGATTTCAAAATTGGTTAGGGTCTTATAGGCTACTGTTTTCATTTGCACATTAATGGAGTATCAAAATTGACTAGATAGAGGCACTGATTTAACTTCATTTTTACTTGCATGTGTCGTGTTTCTTGGCAATGACTATTTAGCATTGTTAATCTGCTGATCAGTTAAAGCACAAAATTGTGGAATGTCAGACCATTTTTTGTTGTGTCTTTTGGTAGAGAATTTGGCAACTCTGTGGTGGATGTTCATAGTTTTTTCTCCTCATTCTGTTGATTCTCTTGCATCATTAGGGAGGTGTCATTGCATTTTTGAAGCGGTGACCAGTAAACTGGAGTCCAAAGTAAGACCAATAGATCACTGTGCAAAGTTGTCCATTTGGACTAAAGAAGAATAGAATGGAATATTTCTAAATTAAGTAAATCTGGAAGCATTGAGATGTTGGGCTCTATGTATTCAAATAATCTAGATAAGCTCAAAAGATTATATAACAACAAACTAAAGGGATAGTTGCTGTCTGCCTGGAGATGTAGAAAGCAAGTGGTGAGAACTGCTACTGTAGGCTTTAAAAAGTCACATCATGTTGCATTCACATGGGCAGTTCTTAAGAAGTTATTTTGATCAGGATAAGACTGCCATTTCATTTTCCAGAATAATACGTAATTTTGAGTTTTAAATTGTGTGGAGAGATTGTAGAAACTAACTTAAGGTTAAAATATGACCTGATTGATGCTTTAATATATTAAATGAAATTGATGTGTAAATACAGGGCAGATGCAAAGAATGAAGGCATTTGGAGCATGGCTGATAGGATAAGTGCAGGTTGGCATAATGGTTGGTACTGGCATTATAGTTGGTACTGATATCATGGGCCATAGGGAGAGGGTTTGTACTGTGCCAAGCTGGGAGATTGTGTATTGGTGGAAGAGCTCCTCTAAGGAAATATGTTCCAGTAATAGCTGATCATCTTATTGAATTTTCTGATTATTTACTGCTATGTTAATATAAAAGAAATATATTTTGGCAGTTGCCTTTGTAGAATTTTTTAATTTGAGAGAAGTTTTCATTTATTCACAGTCTGCTTTTGAATCTTGTCCACAGATAGTCTTTTAATTGACTACCAGTTCACCTTCAGCCTTACCCAGGAAGATGATCAGCATTACACCGCAATCAACTTTATGGCTACTCCTGAACAGGTTAGTTCTTTCTGTAGCTCGACAGTACAAATTCTCTTATTTTCTTGCGATTTGAAAGTATCCATATTATTTGTGGAGAGCTTGGTTGATCTTTCCCTACTTTCCTATTCAATTGAGTAGTGCATTGTCTTTCTATTTTTTTGGTTAAAGAATAAAGGAAGAAAGAAGTTGTTAAGTACGATACTGTTGGTGTAGTCACTGTTGTATTGGACAATGGATAGTAAATTGGTTTAGGTAGGCAGAAGAAGAGAAAGTTGATAGAGTTTCACTCCGTCTCCACACACAGTGGGTGTTGTGAAGTTTCCTCCCAACACAGTAGCTTAGCATAGGACTTCTTGTATTCTTTTTGTACAGTTTCCAGAGGTGCACACTGAGCCATAGCTGAACTCCTGCTGGAAAATATAAACACAACAGATTCTGCAGATGTGACATACACAAAGTGCTGGAGGAACTCAGTGGTTCAGGCAGCATGTGTGGAAGTTGGTGCTTTGGACCGAGTCTCTTCTTCAGGACTGGAAAAGGAGGGGGAGGATGCCAGAATAAAAAAGTGGGGGAGGGGTAAGAGGATAGCTAGAAGGTGAAAGGTGAAGTCAAGTGGGTAGAAAATGTAAAGGCAGGAGAAGAAGGAACTTCATAGGAGAGGATAGTGGACCAAGGAAGAAATTGAGGGGCACTAGGGGAAGGTGGTAGGCAGGTGAGGAGCGGAGGTGAGAGGCCAGAGTGGGGAATAGAAAAAAAGGGAAGAGGGAAGGAAAAAAATACTGGAAGGATATATCGATACTCTGCTGGAAAATGATCATCTTGATTGATACAAGCTCTCCGATTTGCACTGAATTTGCGGGTCTCTCATTAAAAGGAGCTTACCATGTCTCGAGGTTGTAGACTAGCGCATTCCAACATCTAAGTCTGTGTACTGAAGCATGCACTGAAAGTTGTTGTAGCTGCCAAAGAGGTTTTTTGAGCAAGGGCCATTGTGCTCTGTGGTGCTGGAATCTTGGTAAATATCCTTAGGATTGTTTGGTGGCATGAGCTATCTTCTGTGTGAGTGGTAAAAAACCTGTAAACTTTGAATATTGTACATATTTAGACCATTAATAATTTTCAGTTTGTAGTATGTAAATGCTAGGCTTTATTTTATTTACTTTTTCATTTTTTAAATTTATTTGGAGATGCAGCACGGAACAGGCTCTTCCGGCCTAACAAGCTGCATCACCCGAAAACCCACCTAGTTTACAGTAGCCTAATCACAGGGCAATTTTACAATGACTGATTAAGAATTAATAAATGATTAAAAATGCACTTTCTGTAAGTTTTCGAGCGTACAAAAATTTCAACATTTAAAATGTTTTGACTTTAAAGTAATTTGTACAAAATGCTCAAGACTTTTAAAATTCAAAACACATTATTAAATATTTTATTTCGATTGGTCCTTAATTGTTAGTGTTGAGGTTTCTAGACTAGATAGCAGCTTGCACACTGAATCAGTCTTGTGTGTTTTATGGTGTTTCTGGGTCACATGTTTTAGTTAGCATCGTTTTATTAAGAAAAACAAGCTTTGCTTTTACCTGCAACACACATCAAAGTTGCTGGTGAACGCAGCAGGCCAGGCAGCATCTATAGGAAGAGGCGCAGTCGACGTTTCAGGCCGAGACCCTTCGTCAGGACTAACTGAAGGAAGAGTGAGTAAGGGATTTGAAAGCTGGAGGGGGAGGGGGATGTTTGCTTTTACCTATCACTTTTCCTGACCAGTATACAGTTTAAGGCTGGTGAGGTACTTTTGAAGTGTATTTATTATTTTAATGTAGGAATTTTGACAATTCATTTGCATATAATCATCTCTCTGCTGCAATTTCCAAAAGATCAGATTTTGTTTTGTTTTATATATGATGAATTTCAATAGTTGTTTTTTTAAAACGTGATTTGCTTACGGTGCACAAAATACAAATATGGATCAGTTTTTCAATTTTGACTTTGTAATCATGTGTTTATTAATGATTAAACAAATTTTAATACTTGGTACAGTCAGAAGAATTGAGCAAAAAATCTCTGCTGATTAAATTCAGTTATTTTTCCAGAGGTGCCTCATTAAAGACGAAACATTTTATTGAAATCTCTGGCAACTTGGATAATTAATGGGAAATACTTGGGTTCGAAGATGAATTGTAATGCCCTTTTCTTCTAAGTAGCATCATGGATTTTTTGAATTCCACTTGGTAATGAGATAGGCATGCATGATGGTAGCATTAATAGTTAAAAGGGGTCTCTTGTTCTGAAACTAAATAAAAAAATAATGGACCTCCCCCGCCCGCCCCCAATACAATGATTGTGCAAAATTTAAATTATTCTGCAAAATTAAGGGACAGGATTTTAAAAAATAAAATGCAAGCTTTTATTTTGAAAACTACCTGTTCTCTCATGAAACTTATGAATAATCAGATTATGGATGATGGAGGTGCAGTTATTTTAGGATTCACAGAGTTTGACGTATTGTGATCAGTCTTCCCACAGATTTTATTGGAACTGCCAGCGTCTAGATATTTAAGAGGCCATAGGTCTTCTCTTTCTGTGCTTCAATTGTGCAGCATGCCAGTCCAGACAAAGACAAAAATCAGACGAATGTAGGATGAAAGACCTGAATGACCTTGTTAAAATTGGTGAGGAGGTAAAAAGGAAAGCAAGTTAATATATTCAGAATCAGAATCGGGTTTAATATCACTAGCATACATTGTGAAATTTGTTGTTTTGCAGCAGCAATACATTACACACGCTCCTGAAACGTGGATCCTGTACCTCCTCCTTGAGTACCAATGAGAAGAGGACATGTCCTCAGTGATGGGGTCCTTAATGATGGATGCCTCTTCTCTGAGGCATCGTCTTTTGAAGATGTCCTGGATGCTGGGGAGGCTAGTACCCATGATGGAACTGGCTGAGTTTACAACGTCCTGCAGCTTTTTCCGATACTATGCAGTGGCCCCTCCATACCAGATGGTGGTGCAACCAGTTAGAATGCTCTCTGTGAAACCTTTGTAGAAATCTTTGAGTATCTTTGATAATGAGATATCATTTGATAATAAATTACTATGAGAAGGCCTTGGCGAGTAGGGCAAAGGAAAACCCCAAGGCATTCTTCAATTATGTGGAGAAAAAAAGGATGACAGGAGTGAAGGTAGGAACGATTAGAGATAAAGGTGGGAAGATGTGCCTGGAGGCTGTGGAAGTGAGCGAGGTCCTCAATGAATACTCCTCTTCGGTATTCACCAATGAGAGGGAACTTGATGATGGTGAGGACAATATGAGTGAGGTTGATGTTCTGGAGCATGTTGATATTAAGGGAGAGGAGGTGTTGGAGTTGTTAAAATACATTAGGACGGATAAGTCCCCGGGGCCTGACGGAATATTCCTCAGGCTGCTCCACGAAGCGAGGAAAGAGATTGCTGAGCCTCTGGCTAGGATCTTTATGTCCTCGTTGTCCACAGGAATGGTACCGGAGGATTGGAGGGAGGTGAATGTTGTCCCCTTTGTTCAAAAAAGGTAGTAGGGATAGTCCGGGTAATTATAGACCAGTGAGCCTTACGTCTGTGCTGGGAAAGCTGTTGGAAAAGATTCTTAGAGATAGGATCTATGGGCATTTAGAGAATCATGGTCTGATCAGGGACAGTCAGCATGGCTTTGTGAAGGGCAGATCGTGTCTAACAAGCCTGATAGAGTTCTTTGAAGAGGTGACCAGGCATATAGATGAGGGTAGTGCAGTGGTTGTGATCTATATGGATTTTAGTAAGGCATTTGACAAGGTTCCACACGGTAGGCTTATTCAGAAAGTCAGAAGGCATGGGATCCAGGGAAGTTTGGCCAGGTGGATTCAGAATTGGCTTGCCTGCAGAAGGCAGAGGGTCGTGATGGAGCGAGTACATTCAGATTGGAGGATTGTGACTAGTGGTGTCCCACAAGGATCTGTTCTGGGACCTCTACTTTTCGTGATTTTTATTAACGACTTGGATGTAGGGGTAGAAGGGTGGGTTGGCAAGTTTGCAGACGACACAAAGGTTGGTGGTGTTGTAGATAGTGTAGAGGAGTGTCAAAGATTGCAGAGAGACATTGATAGGATGCAGAAGTGGGCTGAGAAGTGGCAGATGGAGTTCAACCCAGAGAAGTGTGAGGTGGTACACTTTGGAAGGACAAACTCAAGGCAGAGTACAAAGTAAATGGCAGGATACTTGGTAGTGTGGAGGAGCAGAGGGATCTGGGGGTACATGTTCACAGATCCCTGAAAGTTGCCTCACAGGTGGATAGGGTAGTTAAGAAAGCTTATGGGGTGTTAGCTTTCATAAGTCAAGGGATAGAGTTTAAGAGTCGCGATGTAATGATGTAGCTCTATAAAACTCTGGTTAGGCCACACTTGGAGTACTCTGTCTAGTTCTGGTCGCCTCACTATAGGAAGGATGTGGAAGCATTGGAAAGGGTACAGAGGAGATTTACCAGGATGCTGCCTGGTTTAGAGAGTATGCATTATGATCAGAGATTAAGGGAGCTAGGGCTTTACTCTTTGGAGAGAAGGAGGATGAGAGGAGACATGATAAAGGTGTACAAGATAATAAGAGGGATAGATAGAGTGGATAGTCAGCGCCTCTTCCCCAGGGCACCACTGCTCAGTACAAGAGGACATGGCTTTAAGGTAAGGGGTGGGAAGTTCAAGGGGGATATTAGAGGGAGGTTTTTCACTCAGAGAGTGGTTGGTGTGTGGAATGCACTGCCCGAGTCAGTGGTGGAGGCAGATACACTAGTGAAGTTTAAGAGACTACTAGACAGGTATATGGAGGAATTTAAGGTGGGGGCTTATATGGGAGGCAGGGTTTGAGGGTCGGCACAACATTGTGGGCTGAAGGGCCTGTACTGTGCTGTACTATTCTATGTTTATCTTTGGTGACATACCAGTTCTCCTCAAAGTCCTAATGTAGTGTAGCTGCTGTTTATAAGACTATAAGACCCTAAGATATAGGAGCAGAAGTAGGCCATTCGGCCCATCGAGTCTGCTCCGCCATTTAATCATCGGCTGATCCAATTCTTCCAGTCGTCCCCACTCCCCTGCTTTCACCCCATACCCCATGATGAACCTATCTATCTCTGCCTTAAATACACACATAGCCGCTCGTGGCAACAAATTCCACAGATTTACCACCCTCTGACTAAAGTAATTTCTCCGCATTTCAGTTCTAAAAGGACGTCCTTCAATCCTGAAGTCGTGCCCTCTTGTCCTAGAATCTCCTACAATGAGAAATAACTTTGCCATATCTAATCTGTTCTGGCCTTTTAACATTCTGTTTCTATGAGATCCCCCCTCATTCTCCTGAACTCCAGGGAATACAGCCCAAGAGCTGCCAGACGTTCCTCATACAGTAACCCTTTCATTCCTGTCGTGATATTTACTTTTCATATAATTCATTGCTTTTTTTAGTTCTCATTTTTACTTTAATTTTAATAGTTTGGGAGAGCATCAAGGAATTCGGAATATATAAGAAATTGTCAGCATTAACAATTACAAAGCTTTGCTGACTGCCATGTTATGTTAATAAAGACAAACTTGGTGTGGGTAAATGCTAGAACATTTTATGACTGAACTCTGTTCAACACTGAGCGCATGTGACCAGCTCACCATCGAAGCTTCCGATTTTGGGTGAACCTCCCATGTTGCCCACTGGGAACTGAAGTTCTTTATTATGCACACATAATAACACATCTTCCCCCTTAAAAAACAACACAATACTATGTCCTCATAAACCTGCAAGGAACAATATATTTTCCAACAAAGATATCTATATTAACTTAAATTGTAATGAGCAAATACAGTCACTTATCCACTCAGCCTCAATGTCTTTGAGGTTGTTTAATAATCATTTTTGGTGTGCTAATATTTGTGTCTTTCTGAGAATTCTGGTCAACATTTTCAATTTTTTCATCTGTTGGCCCCTTTATATTGAGTGTGGGGCTTTTTCCTGCAAATCCATATGATGGTATGAAACATCAGGATAGACCCAGGCAAGTGCGGGCTGTGTTTTCAGCATAAATCAGAACATTGTTTCTTAGCACAGTGAGTATGGATTTTCTTGCTCTTCATTATTTGATTTGAGAAGCAGTACAGATAGAGCAATGGAAAATCAGCATTTTGTCATGTTTTTGTTTTGCTTGTGAAACAATGTATCAACTAAGTACTGTGCAAAAGTTTTAGGCACATATATATAGCTTGGGTGCCTAAGACCTTTACACAGTACTGTATTTGTCAACGTGGAATGGAGAATGAGTTGGAAATATGGCATGAGTGAAGGAGGTTGGGAATGGCTTGGATGGAGGGCCATGGGAGGGATGTGGGACGAGTGACAGAGGAGGAGCGCCGGGATGGTGGGGGGGGGGGGCGGGGGGGTGGTACGTGACACAGGTGCAGACACACGCGGTCCTGAGACACCAGTTTATCGATCATTACAGAATGTCTCTCTGGAGCTTCCCACTCCCTCCCCTGCCCCTTCCCCTTTTACCAGCTATGATTCTCCTCTCTCTGCTCCCTTCCCACTCTCAGTGCAAAATAGAGACCCATATCAGAATTAGATTTATAGTCACTCACATATGTACAGATGTACAGTACTGTACGAAAGTCTCAGGCATCGCTTCCTTGTTATATGTATACCGTATAGTTGAGCCCAGTTTCGATTTTAACCTGAATGTAAGTGTTGAAGAATGTGAGTGAGATGTAATGTTATAATTGCCTTGGAGGCTGTACAGAGAAGATTTGCTGGATTGATTTTTGGGATATGAGCCTTGTTCTCTGGGGACAAATCGACTAGAATGGGCCTATTCTCGGGCATTTTTTAAAAGAAAAATTATTGCTTTAATACACAAAAGCCTCTGGAGATTTGACATACTAATGCTGTGTGGATGTTTTCTCCATCTGGAGAATTTGGAATAAGGGGTTATGGGAAAAAGGAACACCCACTGAGATTTCAAATCAGGAAGAAATTCTTTTCTCAGTAGGTATATATTATCTACCCTGAGAGCTATAGATACCAAGTTATTATTCACGCCTGAGATTCAAGGCTGATTACTGGTCCACAGGGAAATGAAGAGTTACAGGATCAAGCCAGATTTATTGTCATATGCAAAATTACTGTGAGCTACAAGTACAATGAAACACTTACTTGCACATGGTGCAGCACATAGCAAAGTGATGAGGAGGTCAGTGATCAAATCAACCGTTATCTTGGCAGATAAGGGCAAATGACATACATGAGGGCAGATGACATACATCTATGAATTTGATACACTCCTGATTTTGGTGCACTTCAAGAAAATAAAAAATACAAGCAGAATTATATTTGTTAGAATAATTAGCAAGGCTTTGAAAAGCAGATGTAGAGTCTAAACTTAGCATACTTTTGAACAAATTTGATTAGCAACTGGTTTGATATTATGTGTCATCGAAATGGACTTTGAGAAATAAAACATGAGGACTGCACATCAGCCAATCATGCGAGATCCTTCTTGCTTAACTTTGCAGGGAATGTTTAGATTACAGAAAATGAAAACTTTTTAAACTCTTAAAAATATAAAGAGGAAGAAGATTGAGCACAGGAGTTAACAATAAGTAATATAAAAGCAGATTATAGATATTTGATTGCTCTGTAAATGGAAGGGAGTATCTAAAATAAACATTGGTAACAAAAACAACAATTTAATTTGTTTTATAATATGCTACCTTAAGTTAGCTAGACATTTTGGCCTAATTCAAGAGGACATGGTAGCACTTTTTGTAAATGATACTGAATGGCGCAGATTTGTATTGTGTAGTCCTCGTGCTCTGATAAAGAGAAGTTCATGCATCAGTTTCCTTTGACTAAGATGATGACAGCTTTTCTGCTGTATCTTTCATTAAACTAGTATATTATTTGCTAGATGTGGTCCTTTGATTGAGGTGTTTACCCAGTTAGATCAATTTTTATGGCTTTAATTGAATATGTCAAGTTGAACTCAAACTGCAATAAACTGTTGCACTGAGTTATAGAAATAGATAATATCAGAAACAATATAAACAGGAAAGACAGAAAGTTAGGAAGTCAAAAAACAAAGCTCAAAAACTAAAAGGTTAACTGTTCACAATGAATATCATGTGATGGGATCCTGAATTATCCCTTATGGATTGTTCCTTTAAAGGGAGAGAGAGAGAGAGAGAGAGAGAGGAGAGAGAGAGCACGAGCGAGCGCGAAGGACGACGACGACGACTGCTCACAGTGTGTTTGGGATTTCTGCAAGGACACTGCCAGCTTTTGAGTTCCTACAGAGAGAGAGAGGAGGAGCTACTTGATGGACATCTGGTGTTCAGCATGTTGAGATAAATACAGGGTCAGCCGATTGTTACACACCTGCATGGTTTTGGACACTGGATGAATTTTGTTGTGCCCACAGAAAAGTGGATTTTTGGAGGATCGATCAGGAGAATCTCAGTGGCTCTCTCAGTGTGGAAAAGGGGTGACTGGTGGGAACTTATTAGTGTGTCCAACCCTCGCCTGGGTTGATAATTTAACCACAGAAGACGGTTCCTAAGAACTTCGTACAGGGGCATAATTGAGAGCATCATGACTGGCTATGTCATTGCCTGGTATGGGAACTGTACCTCCCTTGGTCGCAGGACTCTGCAGAGAGTGGTGTGGACAGCCCAGCGCATCTGTGGTTGTGAACGTCCCATGATTTTGGACATTTTCAAGAACAGGTTTGTAAAAAGGGCCCGTAGGATCATTAGGGACCCAAGTCACCCCAACAACAATCTATTCCAGCTGCTACAATCTGGGAAGCGGTACCACAGCATAAAAGCCAGGACCAGCAGGCCATCAAACTGACTAAGTCACACAGATTTGAGTGTACGCTATATTACATTGACTGTTCTATTTATTATAAATTATTATAAATTACTATGAATGCACATTGCACATTTAGATGAAGACATAACGTAAAGATTTTTACTCATCATATATGTGAAGGATGTAAGAAGTAAAGTCAATCCATTCAATTCAATTTAAAATAAACACATGTTTGCTGCAAAGCTGGAAGTCAAATTCTGATTGATGTAACAATAACATCTTAAGACCATAAGTTCAAAAGACAAAGGAGCAGAAGTCAGCCATTCGGCCCATTGAGTCTGCTCCGCCATTTTATCATAAGCTGATCCATTCTCCCATTTAGTCCCACTCCTCCGCCTTCTCACCATAACCTTTGCTACTCAGATACCTATCAATCTCTGCCTTAAATACACCCAATCACTTGGCCTCCACTGCCGCCTGTGGGAACAAATTCTATAGATTCACCACTCTCTGGCTAAAAATATTTCTTTGCATTTCTGTTCTGAATGTGCGTCCTTCAATCCTTAAGTCATGCCCTCTCGTACTAGACCCCCCCCCCACCATGGGAAACAACTTTGCCACATCCACTCTGTCCATGCCTTTCAACATTCGAGATGTTTCTATGAGGTCCCCCCTCATTCTTCTAAACTCCAAAGAATACAGTCCAAGAGCAGACAAACGTTCCTCATATCTTAAACCTCTCGATCCCGGAATCACTTCTAGTGAATCTTCTCTGTACCCTCTCCAACGTCAGCACATCCTTTCTTAAATAAGGAGACCAAAATGGCCCAGAGTACTCCAAGTGATGTCTCACCAGCGCCTTATAGAGCCTAAACATCACATCCCTGCTCCTATTCTCTATTCCTCTAGAAATGAATGCCAACATTGCATTTGCCTTCTTCACCACCGACTCAACCTGGAGGTTAACCTTAAGGGTATCTTGCACGAGGACTCCCAAGCCCTGTTGCATCTCAGAACTTTGAATTCTTTCCCCATTTAAATAATAGTCTGCCCGTTTATTTCTTCTGCCAAAGTTCATAACCATACACTTTCCAACATTGTATTTCATTTGCCACTTCTCTGCCCATTCTTCCAATCTATCCAAGTGTCTGTGCAGATTCTCCGTTTCCTCAGCACTACCAGCCCCTCCACCTATCTTTGTATCATCAGCAAACTTAGCCACAAAGCCATCTATTCAATAATCCAAATCGTTGATGTACAATGTAAAAAGAAGCGGCCCCAACACAGACTCCTGTGGAACACCACTGGTAACCAGCAGCCAACCAGATTAGGATCCGTTTATTCCCACTCTCTGTTTCCTGCCAATCAGCCAACGCTCTATCCACGTATGTAACTTTCCCGTAATTCCATGGGCTCTTATCTTGTTAAGTAGCCTCATGTGTGGCACCTTGTCAAAGACCTTCTGAAAATCCAAATATACAACATCCACTGCATCTCCCTTGTCTAGCCTACTGGTAATTTCCTCTTAAAATTGTAATAGGTTTGTCAGGCAGAATTTTCCTTTAAGGAATCCATGCTGAGTTCTGCCTATCTTGTCATATGCCTCCAGGTACTCTGTAACCTCAGCCTCGACAATCGGCTCCAACAACTTCCCAACCACCGGTGTCAAGCTAACAGGTCTATAATTTCCTTTTTGCTTCCTTGCCCCCTTCATAAATAGCAGAGTGACATTTGCAATCTTTCAGTCCTCCGGAACCATGCCAGAATCTATCGACCTTCAACAGGACTGGAAAGGAAGGTGGAAGATGCCAGAATAAAAATGTGGAAGAGGGGATGGGGGGCAAACTAAAAGGTAAAGCCAGGTGTGTGGGGAAGGTAGAGTGCTGGAAAAGAAGGGATCTGATAGGAGAGAGTGGACCATGAAAGAAAGGGCAGAAGGAGGGGCACCAGGGGAGGTGATAGGCAGGTGAGGAGAAGTAAGAGGCCAGAGTGGGAAATAGAAGAAGGGGAAGAAAAGAGAAAAACACTAAACTGAGAAATCAATATTTATGCCACCAAGTTGGCTTGTCCTGTGGTGAATTAAATGAGTTGGGGAGGATGTTGGGATTTTGAATGTAGTATCACACAGGTGAAAAAGACTATCCTGAAAGTAGGAGATAGGTGTTCAGGTGCGGCCGTATTCAGAAAGGTTTAAAAAAGGCATAAGGCAGGGCTTTATTGGCTTGGCTAACAATAACTAGAGTATTACTATCTCAATATAGCAACTCTTTCATCATTTTTCTTGTGAATGCTTGTTATGATGCTTCTCCTGTGATGCTGCTGCCAGTATGTTTTTCATGGCACCTGTGCATACATGTACTTGTGCTTAAGACAGTAAATTTAATTTTGATCTTATCTTTGCCTCAGGAAGGGGAAAATGGTACAAGCAT